>NC_069140.1:94627390-94944613 GCF_943734755.1 Anopheles moucheti | reverse complement strand
AAGTGGCCCTGTACTGCTCCATCCCCGGCGCCGGCTTTCAGTAGCAACAGGATTATGGAATTTCGGTTTCGGAGGCGGTTTCATTGAAACCGTGAAAAACACATTACAAACATGTAAATTGGAATGATATGGTCTGAATATTTGCACCGTTTCTGTGCTATTGTTTATTGGCAAGAAACAACACTTTGCTATTAAATGCACTGTAGCCAAGTGTAATCTCTAACAAATATTGTGCACAATGCAAAATGCGCTTAAGTTTCTTTTTATTATGATGAATTACATTCAATTAGCGGTTTTATTAGATTAAATATAAATATTTCTCACTTAATAACTATGTGCCCCGTTCATGTGTCGTTCCGCGTGCCCCCTTGCCCTTCTGCCGTCAGCCACGCATCGGAGCACCGCGCGCTTCCTCATAGTTGGTAAAGTCGGGAATGGATTGATTCTTGCTGTATGCCTCCCGACTGATCGATTTGGAGAGCACAAGATCGGTGGCGCCATAAATCGATCCACCCAGCCAAGCAGTAAAGTTGGGCTCTGCTGGTGCTTTGTGGAATTTAAACGTTTGTATAAACAACCGATCCTGGTAGAGATCGGACTGCAACAGGGCCAGCAGTTCCGACTTTAATCGTGCGGTCAAACCCTGCACCATCGTAGAACCACCGATCAGGATGAGATTGTTCGCTAGCGGTATGCGTGTGTCGCGCGGACACTTGAGAATCGCGTTCAGGATGATGTACGGCAGTCCGAGCCGATCGTTGTCCTCCGGGAACATAACTTCGTAGGCGGTTTCTCGCAACCGACCGGAAATTTTGATCACTGCTTCACCTTTCGCTGGGTAATCTACATCCGGACAGGGCTGAAGCGCTGTTCCACCATCCTCCCGATACTTTGCCGCCCTTTCCGCGGTCGTTACGAAGCAGGTTCGTATCTTGATGTCCTCTACGGTCGCTTCGGTTAGCAGCTTTTCGTCCACACCGTTTTCCATCAGCTGGCGTCGAATTTCGTTGTGTACGCTTTCGGCTGCGAGTGGTTGTGCTTCCCACGCGTACAGGGCTTGTACGCCGCAGAACACCGGCACCACGATCGCTTCCTTGTATCCGATATCTACCACGAGTGCCGTTTCCACCGCCAACGTTGCCAGTACGACAAGGTGCGTCGGTACGAAGAACACAGATGACACGTCAAAGTGGCAGAACAGAGCACGGGCTAACTTTTCCTTAATGATCGTCGGACAGAGAACCGATTCCACTATCACAACTTTGCGATCCTTCGGGCTGACGAGAACGTACTTGAAGAATATCGTCTTCAGAAACTCGACCAACCAATCGTACAGCTCCACCTCGTTGCTGTAGTTGAACAGTTTCCGGTTCGGGGTCGTAAGCCCGGCATTTTTTGCCTCATGGTCCAGCACCTCCGATGGAATGATACTGCGTGGATACGGTTCACCGGCAAAGCCCAATCTGTGGAAAATTTGGAAGCAACGTTTGATAACCGTTTCGGACAGGAGGTGTCTTCACTGGCGTTCATACTTACTTGGTCAATGCTGTACCGATTTCCAGCACAATGGCCGGTTTTTCTTGTAGCATTGTTTCGTACAGTGGCATTTTAATCTTTTAATGCATCAACTTACTACAATATGCCGTAAGGAAGTGAAAACTTGACGCCCTACAATAATGATTTTTTCGGGGGAGTTGTTTTTTATTTACCTATGTTGTCATCAACCCGGTCCACGGCCAGTCAGCTATCAAAGTTCGGAAAAATCCCGAACGACAGCCGTCATGTCAATCAAGCAGCCCGGTGAAAATACTCACCCTGTTCCGACATTTGAAATATTGAAATAAACCACGTGGTTCGACTGTTGGAAACATTTGTTTTCTTATTGTAAGAGTGATTTAAATTAATTGTATATCTTTGAAACGTTACATTCGAAAATAAAACTATAAAAGTTTGAGTTTGCATGATTTGATTCGTTTTAAAATGCAGTGAAATTACATTCAAATGTTTACGCTTGATGGAGTCGCCTTGCATTCTTGAGTAGTATGTCCAATCTGAGTCACATTTCGGATACAATAATTCAAAATCTTCAATACACACGATCGCTGCAGTAGCTTTTTGTACGTTTATTTAATAAATTTGTTTCGCCAATTATGCCATTCAAGTAACGTCTTCAAAGCCGTTAGACATTCAATTTGCAGGATAGCTGACAACGGTAGGAGCAAGATAACTCGCTGCTCTATTAGCATTTTCGTTCTTAGTTATGTTTCGCATTCGCATCATGGCGGGAACAGAAACATCAACCATTAAGTCGTATCGCAGTTTTTCTCCACATAGAAGCTACCCCCGGTCGGTATTACGGTCGTTCGTTTTGTTTTCGTTTTATTTGTTTGTATTTGTTTTAATGTTTTCAGTAGATACTGAGCGTTACTTTGTAGGTTGGAGCTGTAGGTAGTCTCCATGCAACAGGTATATGATGAAATGGTACCGGTGTGCATTATTAAAGGTATATGAAGATTCAATAAATAGGACACTATCGGTAGAACGCTTCTGCAGGGTAGGAACGAGTCTCTTAGTTAGTGTACGATGCTTCGAAACATCCTTCGTATGTACAGTGTGTGCGTGGTTTCTGTGTTCGCGCGCGGAAACTAATACGTATCTTAAAGCTTTTAAAAAACCTAACCGGCTTGTGTTGCCGGCTGCAGTGTTTAAATGTGCACCGTGCCGTGAACGCACCGGTGATAACGGAATTACGGTTTGCGGCCATCAGACAAAATTCCCTGAACAGCACATTACTACCTTTGGTAAGTGTGGGGTTAGCATCTGCTAGCTATTTGCTGCTGTAGGATTAGTGCAACACGATCTCCTCTAAACTTTAGCCTGCCCTGTTGGCGAGGTTTTCAAATTTTGACGAATAGCTTAAGTTTAAAAAGGTAAAAAAGCTCCTCAAGGATGTAAGTTAATCTCATGATCGAGCGGAATAAATTTAGGTAAAACAAATGCAACCATCAATAATGGGCGGGAAGAAATAAAAGAGATAAAAGCGAGAGAGCGAACGGAATATGAAACACAAAGAAAGCAACTAAATGAAATGAAGTGATCGAATGCAAAGTCGACCAACATTGTACACCATACATACATACATACATTGATATATTTACAAACACTGGAGTACCGTAGCGAGTGAATTATTTTGTACGTCGTCGCATTGCTTGGATGCATCCCGCGCACGAATAAATAAATAAATAAAAATTAAAACACCCTGTGCACTCCTCCCTCTGTCAAGATGGCTCTTCTGTTGGTTGGGTTGTTACTACTACTTCTACTACTACTACGACTACTGTCGCCATAACCAACTACTCTGCACTGTTGCGCCTAAATTTGTGCGTTTGCACTTTTCTATAACGAATACACCTACATCTAAATATATATATATCTATCATTCTCGCTCTCCCCTCCTCTCGTTCTAGTTCTGTGCTAGTGTCATACAGTATGGAACCCGTTTTAAATCTTCTTCAGTTTGTCGCAAAGGATCTGGAGCACGTACATCAGCAGCAGTAGAGTGATGGTGATGGAAATTTACAAATAAAACACGTACACAATAGAGGTCCACTGTTCGAACCCTCGTCGCCCTAGTAGTGGTGGTAGTAGTCATATTAGTAGCTGCCACAGTTGGAGCACATTGTCCAGCGCCTTGGGGATATATTCCGGTGCCACCGCCGCACACCTGAACGTGGTCACGGCAGTGGGATAATACTTTCGTTTACATTGGAGATAAATGCCTTCCGTACGCGCGCGGTACCATCCCATCACGAGCAGGCACACTCGAGTACGCGCATATTGTGCCAGGTCGATACCTTGAGCCGCTGCGGATTCTTCGGATCGGCGTGCAGGACATCGATGTGGTCGAGACTGGACGGTGCACAGCACGGCTTCGGCACGTCGTACTTGATGTGCTCGTGCAGCAAACTCTGCAACAGTGCGTGATGCGTCGCCGGATTAAACTTGGTCGGGCAGCGACCACGGCAGAACCCCGCATCGAAGATCTTCGGCTGGATGATAAAGTCGAACCCCTCGATATCGCGGAAGTCTACCAGCAGTGGATGCCGACAGCAACGCTTGTTACCCGCCGTGCAGGCGGTCGTTTTCGGTGGCGATAGGTAGTCCCGCATCTGGGGCCGGTAGCGCTGCAGCTTGGAGCGCTTCTCCCGCTGTACCAACCGGCCGACCACGTTCAGGACGGGCGTTTCATCGTAGGTGCGAAAGTAGGGCGACGAGTCGTGGACGATGTGGACGCCGTGTGCGTGGCAACCCTCGCAGTACAGCTCCAGCCCAAGGTTCCTGCGCGATCCATCCAGCCAGGTGCGGACGGCTTCCTCCAGCGGCAGTTGATACCAACGACTCTCGTTCGGCGGAATTTCCTGCACGGCTACCGTCTTGGAGGTCAGGAAGTGGCGCTCGTACGGTTCCACCAGCTGGTACACGTGTATCGTCACCGTGCGACCAGACTGATGTGGATGAGGATGCTGCTGCTGGTGGTGGTGCTGCTGCTGATGCTGCTTGAATCGTACCCGGCCCTTTCGCCGATGGCCATGAGCCTGCAGCTGATGTTGGTGGAGCTGCGCGGGGGACTGTTGAGCCGGCTGTTGAACCTGATGCGCCTGTTGCTGCGGCGGCTGCTGCTGCTGCTGCTGCTGTTGCTGCTGCTGAGTGTGATGTTGTTGTTTACTGTGCGCGTTTGTGCTGCGTGCGCTGTTTTGTCTTCTGGTTAGCATGATGTTCAACGACGACTCTTCGATGTTTTCGGGCGAGATGGGCGGCAGCTCGGACAGGGACTGCCGATGCCCCCGTCCCGCATAATGCAGCGACTGGTCGAGCGCGTTCGTAGGGTTATCGACGACGGTAGAGTCACCGCTCTCATCCTCACCGTTCGACCCCGGGGAGGTCGGATCGTGGTAGAGTGAGGGCGACTGGAAGCCCGTCATCTCACCCGTGCTAGCGTTTCTCGTCGGTATATCGAACCGGATGTAGACGAGATCGAAGTCGTTGTTCAGGGATCGCTTGCGGCGCAGTTTACGATGGTTTAGCGCATGATCTAGATGTGGAAAGCGGGGGGGGAGAAAAAAGAAGACATAATGAACATCAGCAATGGCACTGGATATAGGTCGCGGCAATCAACCAACTGCTTATTGGTTTATTTACGCGTTTGTTTTTTGGGAGCCCCAACCAATCCACCCTCTAATGAAGAGAGCGAGTTAAAAGCCATTTCGATAAGCACCGTCTCATCTGGTGTCCTTTACCATTTTCGGATTATTCAAATGTAGAATCGAGTTTTAATCGGTTCATAATTTAATGATGGCACCTTAGAATTTGGCGCTTCGTCTAAGTCTAGGTACCCCACCAAACTTCTCACCACCACTTATCGAACCTTCCGAGCTTAAAGCTTAATGCTTACACAAGAATGGTGGGAGTCGTAATCAATGTGGCTGCCGGGTCTATGCTAATTCTCTTTCAGCCAGCAAATACCGAGCCCAACTCACGGTGCTCACGGAGTCACCGGGACACAAATTCTGCAATTTATGTACCATTAATGTTTCACTTTACGTCATCCCTGGTCAATGGGTCGCTTGGGACCGATTTTCGCTTTATCAGGTTTAGGTTCGGGTTGAATTTTTGGAGCGTACCTTCTTACGGCCTTGACCCTGGACGCATCATTGGCGAAAGGGCGGCAAGGGCAAAACAACAGGAAGCGGTCGGTGAAATTGTGCGACCTTTATAATTTCGAATTTTACGCCCATAAAGCTGTCACCATTTTTTGCGTTTTTTAGCCGTACAACTCCCACCCCATCCTCATCTTTAACTCACCTGTGCCTGGAAAGCTGAAGAGATGGCGCTCCTCGTGCCAGTCGTCCGTGTTTCGGGCTAGGGAACGGCGACGATTGACACGGTCCAAATATTCGGCATACTTGGTTTCGTACTCCTGCGGGCTGATGTTCATCTGGGAATGGAGAAACGTTCGAGGTAGAAGGTAGAATGAAGCGATAGTGTAGGAATCTTAACAAAACAATCAAAGGCACGGAGAAAGAAACGAAAGCCACACACGCGGGTCGTTTGCAGCACGAAAGTGAACGGGTTATGATGGGAAAACCGTCCCGCGCAACCAAATGGTTGGCGCAAAACAGAGCCATAATCCAGAGCTGTCTTCGATGTGTGTTTTTTTTAATCTTCGATTCCGTGTTTTTGGCGGAGCGTCCGGCGGACGTGGAGGCATTCGGTTCCACGTCTCGTTCCAGGGCGAAACATTATCATGCATAATGAAACAAGTCGACCGGTTGAAAGTTGGGCAGCAGAAGAACATTCGCCGCTGTGCCGGCCGGTAAACATCGGCCACGAACCGTTTTCCGTGGACCGGTTTGGCGGTGCTTAGATTGCCGGTGCACTAAGACGGAGCAAGCTTTGACACGCACCACCGCGCGTTTCACAACATTGCCTGGCCATCGGGAGGTGTGCAAAGATTCGCCCAAAAGTTGTTACCGAGCTGAGAAAAAAACTGCGTCAAACAGGTGCCAAATTTATGTGCCAATTAATGTCGATCGGGTTCTTGGCTTCCACCACATCCTCCACATCCGTGTCGTGGTAGGGTGTGTGACGCGAGTGTCGCAATATCCTCTCCCAGTTGACACCACACGGTGTAGCCACGTTGAAGAGAAGCGATTTTTTTTAAAGCGAAAGAAACTTTTGAACTCATTATGGATTATGGAGTATGTCATAATCATAATGCTTAATAGTGTCTTAAATCATTCCGGTGCCATGTTGCGCTCTGTGTGAATTAATGGATAAGTTTGTTCTCCACTCGAACCTTGCGCACCTCGAGGCTTGTTGTTTGACGAGAATTATTAGTACAAAGCTTTATTAATGCTTTGCTGAAGTGTTTTGCGTTTGCAGCGCCTGGATGTATGCAAAATATTGACATTTAAGCTTAATGAGAAATTTATTTTTCAAACACCCTCTACCAACATGAGAAATCGAACATTGAAACTACCGAATCAGTTATTTTGACTGGAACGCTTCATCTTTATCACACAATTTGTTGGCTTTAAACAATTCTACCGTAGTTAACACATGATTAATAAATATATAAAGTAAAGAGACTATCAATTAAAAAATAGCTTAAAACGTTTTGGTCGTTACGCTATAAAATAGACGAGGCTTACAATGATCAAACAGCATATTTCCCTTCACAGGTGTGTACTAGGATACTTGCATGTCCTCCGAGTGCCGATCTTTTGTATCGCACCAAATACCCAACACTTGGGGGAAATTGCCTACTTGGAGGCGTCAACAACCCAATACCCCGTAGTTTATTTACTTGTCAGCATAAGAAATTAAATCTCAAGGTGCAACATTTGGGAAAGACCATGAACATTCGTGTGTGTACGTCCCACACATCTCCCAGATGCTTACGTCCGAATATTGTTTACTACAAACGATCATGCGCAAATGCGGGAACGGTGGGGTTGTCTGCTGTACTCCATTCAGTTCACACGCCAAATACATTCCACAATCAACTGCCCCGTCCCGAAGGGCGAACGGGACGGAGCGACCGGGGGGGATGGTTAAGATTCCACGGGCAACCACCCATCATGACGCTAATCGGCCACTGTTGACGATGTGAAGGAACGAAACAATTTCAGGAATTTGCAATGTCAATTAGCGAGCGCGCGTGCAGACAGTGAAAATCGGTAGTAAATGGGGTGGTACGGGTTCCACCATAGGTCACGGATTCGAAATCGAACCATATGTTGGTTGGAAATGATTGCTGTAAGCAGATTACCACTGCCCGTTTCTCTATCTTTTTGTTTCTGTTCGGTGATCGAAGATGATCGGCAGATAACGATCGTGTGCAGGTGATGAGCTACACGGGTGGTCTGCTACTACTTCTACTACTACTTTTGCTGGGTGCTGGAACTTGTTGTTTTCAGGTGTCGTCGGGACACTTTGTCCGGTTGACCTCGCCTGGGTAGGGGCCTCGCCGTGGAGGGCAAGTAAACAAGTGTAACGCACCTCTCCAAGAGTCAACGTACATTTTCTTGCGCAAAGATTCAAGAGCTCCTCGGTTATTATGAGGTTCACCCTTTCACCCCCCTCCCCCGGGGGCCATTAAAGGGCCAAATTTGATGGAATCGTCCGGTGTGCAAGCGTAAGGTTCGCACGCAGCTGCCACAGTGTTGAGTGCAAATATTTTGACAGCACACTTGACACGGGCTGAAGCTGCACACCGCGCGATTTGCGGGGCTTGCCGAGAGTCCCATGCTGCCCGCACGATAAATGACACCGGTTCGCGTAATGTGACCTATTGTGTCTATTGAACGCACAACACTTTACACTAAAAGCGTCTCGCCGGCCACGGGGCACTGGTGATGGGGTTTGGAGATTGAAGATTTCGCTGCCCTTTGCTGTAATGATGTGTGTTTTGTGTGTACACTCCGGTCTGAAAAGTCACCCCGTTGGGGAATTGGAACATTCAAGAAAGGATGGCTTTTCTATAGCACGATAAAGGATAAAGCCAGTGTTGCCGCTTTTCTGAATGACCTGAAAAGCCCATTGACAGAGCCCGGGGCACTGGAATGGAGGTGTTTTGCTCCTGGCAGGGAGAGCACACAGGGTGTCAGGGACTGTTGCATTTTCGAGGGCGTTCACTGACCGTCTGGCGTGGATAGTCTGGAAGTGGTGAGCGTACACGACGACGCTACGAGGTTTGACGTTCAACCGGAACGAAACCTTCAGCATACATCCTGATTTAAATTGTACCATTCGCGTCTTCAACCAACTGGCAAGGTTATGCGCCCATCGCACAGGCAGTGGAAGGTACCAAACAAACACATAATGATGCTAATAAGGTATACGGGCGAGCGCCCTTAACAGTAAATATTGCTTGGAACTGTAAAGGTTTTGGAAGCAATAGACGAGCAGCCATTAGAGAGACGCGTCGGTTAGGCAATGCGGCGTGTGAATCAACTGTCAACTCCAACTTCTTCCAAAACGATAAAAAGTCGGCCGATTCGAGTGTGAATGGGTTCCAAGCGTTCGGGTGAACTGTCCGGAGGCAGTTCCAACCACCCTAAAGCTGCTTAACGTTGGATCACTTCATTGCCGTAAGGTTTCTACAGTCGATTATCGGAAGTTTATTTAAGCCATCTGCTTGTGGGACGGAAAGATGCGTTCGGAGTATGATTTTATCTCTCTTCCTTCCTATCTTTCCGGTTGGTTGGTTTTTTATTGACTAGAGTGTTTACACGTGTCGGAAATTGGATTGAAGTTTTACCTCTTTCCATTTCCACAGAAGGTCGTTGACATGTTTAGGAGCTCCCGAATCCGATTAAGCTACCGGTGGTCTAATAATCATAAAGCACCCATCCTCAACCGGGAAAAATGTATTACGCCCATTAGAATTAACGATTATCTGTGGTCTCTGGATCCGGTACATGAATTTATGGACAGAGGAAAACAAAAGAAAGCAAGCTCAGTAACTCATCTGTCTCAGGTTGCCTTCAGGAGCTTGGGATCTAGAAGTCAACCCCCCGTGAGTCCCGGACAAACTCGGAACCGGAGTAATCCAAGGGATTGTTTGTCTAGCACGTCGGTGTTTGGCCAGCAACCCAGGACCTGGGTGCATCTTCCCTCGGTGCTCGTGCGATGACGGTAATCCGACAATTTTACGGTCATGATCGGGAGTGGGATCGAAAAAACTGGAAACCCCCTGAAGGATACCCTTTTTCGGGTTAGCGAGGTCACGGGGTGTGTGCCATATGCCTTCGGTAATGGGTCGTTTATTGACGGAGGGTTTTTTTTAACCACGTTCGTGGTGGTGCTACTGATTATAAACCCATTTAAAGCCCGTACCCTTGGGCGGAGGGTGTTCCGAGCACTCGATCCGATTTTAATGCGCCGTGCGCATCGGGAAAGAGGGTCCTCGGTGTACAGGGTGTCCCCCGATAGATGACGCGTGCGTGTTTACTTAGGCTGCGTGGTTAAAATGGTTGGATGTCGGTGTCCGCAAACCCGCCCGAGATGATTTAGTTGACGTTTGTGGTTTTTTTTTCTCTCTCCAGCTCGTTTTGATTTAAGAGATTGATTTTTTATAGCCAACGCACTTCGGGACCCTACGTCCGGGGCACTGCAGTTAACGCTGGCTCTATTACGGTGGTGTGATTTCATACGAAAAGCCAGAGTTACGTGCACTTATGATGCTGTGTGGTGGTGTGTACTTAAACTTGACTATCCATCGATGGGAAGAATGGGGAAGGGGTGGGGGACTCTTGACGCTTTTGAGCCCTTCGGGGTGGTAGCATAAGCAAAACCATCCGCATTGTCACGGGCCGTGGTGGGACGAGGGTTGCACTCCCACCGTATGCGATGCAGGGCGGCGCAATAGACGCCACAAGCGTGTCCATTTCTTGACGACCATCACGAGCGTGCTCGGGACAATTATGAGCGGAGCATTTGTGTGTGTGTGTGTTACTGTGTACCAAACAAAACATTGATGCCCTCGAGAAGGGTCGTATTTCAAGCTCCCGTCATCGGTTCATCATCTAGCAAAGCAAGCTTCGTACAAGCCGTTGCATTAGCTCGGAGAAGATTTCGATTGGTGTCGTCTGTTGGGCGAATTTTCGAACAAAACTTTCGCGCACCGATTCGTTTAAGAATTCCACACCACCTGAATGACTTGGAAGGCCATAAAAAAAGCTAATGCCAAAGGCAACGGGCAACGCACCGATCAAATGGGATGCTAATTTTATGCGAATGTGATCAATTTCGGCCACACGATACGGTGTGCGGGGTTTTCTTTTGGGAAGACGACTCTTGTTTCTATGTGCAGCAGAGCACCGATACGCAACGGATCATTACCGGATTAACTTCATTTGGTAGCCTAATTCTCCATGTCGGGTCATAGTTCAGTTTGTTCCTTGATAAAGTTGGCTGTTATAGCAGTTCGATTAGAATACTAGTAGAACGTTTATCTTCGGACAGTGTTTTGCAAAACTCGTCCAAAAAATGTCTCTCCATCATCAAGGCTTTTCGAAACGCTTGGAGCGATCCAAAGTTCAGTTACAGGTGACTTTAAGCTCTTTCTAATACCAAAAAACAAGCATGCTAAATGAGGCTCCGTATAGGAAAAAAGTTTTCAGAAATAACTTCGCAAAACTCGTCTAAGAAATATCTCTTCATCATCGCGGGTCTTTGGAAAGGCTTGGAGAGATCTTAATGTTGAGTTACAGGTGACTTTAAGCCTGTCACCTGCCTTGTCAACTCAAACGATCAAGCAGATTGTATGAGGCTCCGTGTAGAAACATGTTTACGCCACGTACGACTTCGGTTCCCTGGACTGGCTTCTCCAATACCCAACGCCATCGGCAAAGCACTACACTGGATGTCATCATCATTGCACGGTATGACACCATCCGGTATTTGCTTGGGCTTGTTGCTTGGGCTTCAGGACCACACGCAACCGCGTCGGTTCCCATCGACTCCTCAACCTGGACCACCGGATTTGCTAATCGGCTTACTTCACCGACCAAACCGGGCACGCATGAGCACGCATCGCAATTTGCAAACCTCCTAAGCCGGTGTAAGTTCGGCTTGAGTAGCGCTGTTTGCACACGTATGCACGCCTCGCCAGCGGGACAAGAAAAGAAAGCTCATCTTCATCTGTCACCTGCCGCAGCAGAACCGAACGAAGTTGTCCGGTGCGGTGGGCCCGTGTTTGCACAGTGCGAATAACCGAGGTTCATTTAGTGAGGCACTGGATGGTGAGATGGTGTGTGCTGCATAAATTACTCCGGCCGCGATCGGTGCCTCCGCCCGGGAAGGTACGATGACAGATGCAGAATAATCGCTGCCGGCCGACCACAGTCAACAACGATAAATAGTAATTAGCGGTACGGTGGCAATGAGCGTGTAGCCACGTAACTGCAGGATCGGAAAGGGAGTTGCTGGCCGCACGAGTGCGAGGAACGACTGCTGGACGTACTGCACGATATAAGTTATCCAACAGTCATCTCCAGTCGGATCGATCATTCAACTGCACCGCACATCGAGGCTGTGGAACGTAAGATGGCGGCAGAGTCCGCACAGCAATGTGGTGCTTATTTTGTGACTTTAATGATGTACTGAGGTCCTTTTTTGGCGATGGGCAACAGAATGCGCTGAATTAAAGCAGCTCGATTGAGAGCCATTCGTTACATTGTTCTTTCGGTGGGTGAGTCGAAAAGTTTTGGAGGCACGTACATTTTTTTTTGGTACAAATAACCGACTCAGTCTCTTTACGTAAGAATGTAAATCTTCCTTATTAACGAACCTTTTGCCTTAGTGCGTGATTCCATTCGAAGTGGAAAATATTCCCAACATATCAAGTACACCTTGCGTGTACTGCTTGGGGCCAAACATAAAACCGTAAATCATTATCGTGTGAACATGGGCACACTTTTACAGCCGTTTGTTTCGGGTCGGGTTTTGCGTGGTGAATTGTTTCTTTGGCGCCTTCCCTTTGCCCGGTATCTTAACAGTAACAGTAACAGTAGCAGTAAAGATTATAATCAAGCACCTACCGGGTCGTGCACCTTCCGTACGAATGCACCAACCATCCACCGGCTCCGTATCGGCTATTTATCACACGATCCACGTAATTGTGGTACTGATTTTCGGGTTTCGAATTCGGGTTGGTTCGAAAAAGAATAAAACAAGAAGCCGCCCGACTGGGGCTGCTTGGGTACCCGTGCCTCAGGTCACTCGGTGCTCGGTAGCGATAAGGATCGACTGCTAATTAGGTACAGCAGATCGGAATTGATGACTCCATCAGAAGGTAGCTGCAAAACCGAGCTCCGACCGCTCCAAGGGGCTTTGCTTGAAGTCTCTAAACAAGCGCAATACCCTCAGGCACCGCTCCAAACGCAAACGTGACGAGAAACTCCCTACTTTACAAGTGTTTTCAACAGAGCTAGCGGCCTTTTGTTGACGACTTTCCTGCTTTCGCATTGCCGAAATAAAAATTGTGCCGATTCATCCACACTGCATCCGCAATCTGGGTCTGGAGGTTTGCGGTACTTCTGCCGACGCGGACGAACGTGACGCTCCAAAATGCTACGATCCGCGTTTCGATCTTTCCTTTTGCGCACCGCTTCAGATCCGTAACGTGGATCACCAGTCGGTTGGTTTGTGTTTGATCTTTCGGTTTTGTTGCAGATTTCCTTTTCGACACGTTGTTTTTTGCGTGTGTTTTTTTGGGGTAGCCCCGTTGGGGATTTTCTGTCGCTTGGGGATTTCCCTTTCGAGCGTTAAGAAACGGTACTAGCTTAATCCTCCCACAAAAAAAAGCTGCCTAGCGGCCGATTAGTTTGCGATTAGTACGCTCAATTTGTCGCTAAGGTAGGGAAGGGTAATACATTTCGTCACCGTCGTACGCTGCCGTAGACTGTGTGGTGATGAAAGACTTACAAACAGCGCGCAAAGAGGGAATTCCCAACCGACGCGTTGCTATCGGTAAAAATCTCCCCAGGAAAGGTGTTCCCGGATTTACTGAGCAAATTGTTTGGTGGTATGGTTTTTTTTTCGTTGCTACCAATCTGCACACCAAACTGGTGGCAAATACCTTCCCATATCTCAGGTTTCGTTGGTGATTTATAACAATTGCCTATTAATTAGAGCACCAACATTTCCGCAACGGTTTGGGGGTTTTGGAGATTGCTGTAGATAGGCGGCGTGAGGCACCGGACCGGCGTCGAATGATGGATGGTGCTGTTCACTGTCATCCGGAATGATGGCTCAATCGCGATCCGTGCCAAAACTAACCACCGCCACACTATGATAACAAATCAGAAAAAATGGCGTTTGGTTTTTTTTTTTTTAAAGATAAAAAGTTATTTTAAGATTGTGTGGTTTGCTTTGTTTGGGTGTTTTGTATTTTGCAAGCTGATTGGGACAAGAATAATATCAACGCTTTGTTTTCGGACGGTGGCCGCTCGAAGCAGGACCGAGGAGCCGTGTGAACGGAGAAAAACACCTTTCCTGTCCTCAGTGTATGCTTTTGTACGTGAATAGTTTTATTGCATAAACGGTCCCTAATTATCTTGAGCACAGCAAAGAAAAGCCTCCGTGAAGGTCTTTTTAACAAAACACAAAAACCAGCGTGTGTCCTGTAAGGAGCATTTGAGGAGGTAAAAAGATGAGCAGATAAGGCAAGATGACAAGGGAAATAGCGAAAGCTAGCAAAATATCTCCTCTTGTTTTTACTCACACGCTTTTGTGTGTTGGACAACGTGGTGGAAATCCGGTGTTTTTCTTTTCTTTTCAGTTTAACATTTAGCCACCCAAAACAAGGCAAGCGTCCCAAAACGATCACAGAGAGAGAAAAGATCGGCAAAAACAATAACAGTACGCTGGAAAAAGGGATCAAGGGCATGACAAATTGTTTCCAGCGTGACGTGCAGTGAAACTCGGCGTGGTTTGTGGCGGGAGTTGCTCGTAATGTCCAGCCCGGGAAGCTGACTCGCAACACGTCGCTATTTTAGGGTGCACGATAAAGATCGACGCTGCAGCCGACTGTGTAACTCATCGATGGATCATCCCGGGAAAGTTATGAACATCATGCTGGCAGCACGGTTGCCAAGCAGCGTCGGAAAAGCTGTCGGCGACACAGAAGCGTACATGGGTTTGGACATGCATCTCATGCACGGCGTACACGGCGGCGTCGGTAATCCGTCTGTAAGTACGCTTAATCTGCCTGCCTACCCGGCCACAGCTGGAGACCGGCGGGATCTTAGTTGGTCGACCGATGCCGCACCATGTTGATGCAGTTGCAGTTGGGTGCGTACATACATATTTTTTTTTCGGTGAGACACATGAATTATGGAAAACTGAGGGCAGGATGTTTACTTTCGGTTCGAGTAATTACGAATGTTTTTACGCTTTTTACCTTCCTTCTCGACTGCTCTGGCTAGATCTTTCACTACAGCTGAGGATCGAAGAGCTCGGGCGGGAATTCTGTAAGCTGGTGTCGCACTGTACCGGTTTGCGGACGAAAAGGGCATGCAAACGTATTCTACGAGCGTTTTTGGTTCGAACATTCTGCCAGGCATTGTTCCGTGTGCGTTGGAAGCCCGACAATATCCAGAAAAGCCACTGTACGTCAGGGTGTTGCTTGCTGCAAACAGAAACCAGATGTACACCGGGGCCTCGAGGTACCGAGTGCGTTAGTCATGATCAGATCTTATCGGAATTGCTCAGGAGACCCAAAAACCTAGGAACTCTATTGCGTTTTTCCTCCAATCGCCCCGAATCACTATCACCAGCGAACGTTGAGCAGGGAAGCGACTCTGACGGCACTCCGGCAAGAGATTCCAGGATCGCTGGTACTTCCCCTCGGGAGGTGGATTGCCAAAACCCAAACAGAAAGAACAAATCTGACAAGTCATTGTGCGGAAAGCAAATCGAAAGCGTACGGGCGTCTGTTTGGCACGAGCTGCCGACGCGGGTATTTTTCGGGCTGGACGTTTGATGCGCTTCGATAAGTAATTATCTGACGATGTTTCGTACCCGGCCGTCAAGTGACATCGAGTGTCATACCGGCAGTGGCAAAGGCTGGAGGATGTTGTGGTACGCGGAACCAGTAAGCGGTGAGTCAAGTGTGTGTCGTCAATTAGCTTTTTTCTAGGCACCGGTAGTTTGTTTGTAGTGATGTGTCGATACGATTCAGTGGGCGACCCGATCCCGGATTCGGGTGCGAACCCCGTGGGAACTGTTTAAAATTCAAAAGTGCGTTAGACCACCTAAAAACCACCTAAACCACCTAGACCGAAATAAGAATCTATTTTTAGCAAGTCTATTTGGATGAAAACCTAAACCAATTCATGGCTCCAGTACCAAACAACCCTATTACCGATGGGATCAACAATTCCCTGAAATAGGCTTCAAAGAGCTCCTAGACTCCTAGCTCCTTCAAAGAGCGTTACAATCTGCACCTACTGGACCTACTGAACTTCTTTCGACCCGAGTTCGACCCGAACTCACTGCACCCACGCGTCCGAGTCGCTTGTACCAACCGGAGTCGTTACATCGACTTGTACTTACGGATCGACCCGAAATCTACTCGGATCGCTTACGGATGGCTCCGATCTGGCAGGTGCGAGTCCACCCGCACATCACTAGGTTTGTTGCACGGAACTCTGGAAGAAGCTCTGTCCGCCGCTTTTGCATGAAGTCATGGTCGATTTTCAGGTTCTCAGTTTTTGCTGTTCTGAAGCAATCATTGAAAAAAAGCTTACTGTTGCGTAACAAACATGAATTTAAATGTATCGACTGTGAATCAACCGGAGTTCATAAATCGTAGCTTCAACGCGATGACAGCCACCCGTTCAAACTTGCTGCCTGTCATCGTGACTCGCCTACTTAGAGGAATGGTATTGTGCTTTTTTTTATGTTTCTTCTCTATCTCTTTAGTACCGAAAGGAACAAACACGCATAGTATCCTCCCTCTTACCGGGCGGATGATTCAACGGATTGCAATGTAAACATGGCGCAGCTCGTAAAATGTCGGAAATATGCGTAATGCGTGTTGCCATTGACCATCGTGCCGGATGGAAGATGCTACTTGCTACTGTGCAGCTACTTGACGGAAGATTTAGCCTGTTTATCGAAGACAGCAAGGAAAAAAAAGGGGGAACGGAAACCACCAACCGCGGTTGCCCGGCGGGGTGGTGAGTTTTGCTTGATGATTTACCGAAAAGCTGCGGGAGTCGGTCTGTCAATCGATTCACTCCATAAATCGCCTCCCAGCGCTCCAAAAGACCCGCCGTATCCGTACGCCAATTATACTCCCAGCTGGCATGGACGGTGGTTGCGGCTAGGGATGAGTAGAATATCCAAAATACTCACCACTGAATTGGATCCACCCTCCAGAATGCCGCCCCGCTTGAGGTTGGCGAAAACATTATGAACGGAAAACATAAACAAACAAATCTTGCACCCGGTTTTGTTTCCCCCACGCGCTTCCCACTTGTCCGGCACCGGGACATGTTTGGGGGGTTGTGCTAAAATTAAATCTCCATTGATATTTGCCCAGCAGGGAAGCAGGGGTCCCTGCAAGAAGGGGCCCTATTAATAGTGACGATTCGATTTATTTGATGGTGGCACCCGGGTCCGTAACACGTTGGCGGTGCAATGGAGCAATTTTTGGAACACGCCAAAAATAGGTCCTCACATTGACCCGACAGGCGACGGGCTTAACGTACTGCGGGTGCTCAGAAATAGCAACAATGTTTATGAAGCAGTTGTTCTGTTTTTGTCTTGCGTTCGGCGCCATTTCCGCCAGGATGAGGACCCCAGCCCTGGTCCGGTAGTCAGTTGCCGCAGCGTCCCATCAGCTAATCATATGGGTCTGATAGTGTGCCGAGTTGCGGGGATGGAAATTTGCGGCACTGTTCACCCTTGGGCTTTGATGTGCCACCGTCACGTGCTCCGTGACGCACCGGAAGTATTTGGACGGCGTGGGAGCCGCCGTTTCCTGACCGCAAGCTGGGTTGGCGATCTTCACTGCATTCCGGACATACTTTCGTCAGTGTTTTCGCATCTGATATTAATCACGCCAGATAAGAGCTGTATTTGGGCAGGGCGGTTAAGGAATGTCTTCAATAATATTTACCGACTGGTAGCATTGGCCCCAGAAGAAACAGATGTTTTGTGGTGATCACATCCACAAAGTATTACGCTATTTTAATTGCACGACTCATCCTTTCGTGCTGCGTTCCGTCGCGTTCTGTTTGGTCAATTGCCGCCGCGTGGCGAATTCGAATCAGTGTTGTTTGTAATGGGGTAGTAAAATAGTGGACAATACTCGTTCCGGTGACGCATGCCTTTATAAAGACAGGGTTACGCCTATTAGCAGGGGGGATGGGAGTTTTTCTTTTTATGGTGTGCGTCAGTCAATCGATGGTCAACGGTCGAGGTCGCTCGGATAGAATCCGGAACACTTTCATCAATCAGCATTGCCGTCTTTATGTCTGGCTGCGTGTACGGACGCAAGCATTCCACCAACGATGAGTTCGATCCAGTACTTGATCGTGATTTACAGGGTGTTCAATAAAAATTCCGAATAAAAATTCCGACCTGCTGGAGCACCGATCGCTTATCTCCGTAGAGGTTTCGGAAAATGTAGGCAACAACCTGGAGTCTATCCCTCGAAAAGAACAACAACACCTTGCACATTTCAAAGCGAATACGTGTCGTTAAAAATGACAACAATATCAGCACGGTATATGAACATGGAGCACGCGTTCTTCAAGATACCAATTGGTATTCGAACTTTTTGAACACCCTGTATGTACCACTACCACCACCACCGATGCAGTACGGGTGGATGTGCGCTGATTAATGGTGAGTAGTTGAAATATTGTCCAGTCCAAGCGGATTTAGGGGAGGGAAAAACCCATCCTCCCCAAAAATAATGATGATCGATGGCTGTGATGATCCGCCGTACCTTTACCGTAAACAAACCGGCAGACGCTTGTACACGTTTCCGTCATCCGTTCGGTACCGTTTTGTCACGCGACCGTACGGATGACGGCTTCGCCGTACTTGATCAAATTCTTAACTCACCTGTTGCGCGCGTGGCCCAACGCATGGCGGTGCTGGCCAAGAGGCTTAAGCCACTGTTTGCGCACGAGAAGTAGCGCACTTGAGTGTATGGTTTTTGTTTGCTGCCGCACGTTTTTCGTACGGTAACCGTCGTTTGGTTTGCCAAATTTCGTGCGCTCTGTCACCAAAACCGAACCGGATGTGGCACCGTGCTGGAGTGTCTCGAGTGTGCTATATCAATCGAGGCGTCGCGTCGAGTGTGCAAGCTCTGCTTGGTTGATGGACCGGAAAATTATTGACACATTCGTTTAACACCCGCGGCGTGGCTTGTTTTTTTTCCTCTCTGTTGTATCGGCTGCAAAATCGTTAGACAATATACATTCCTAGGAGATCCTGTTCTACCTGTCTGCTGCTCTATTCCACCAGTGGAAGAATCCGGACGTGCTGGACTAGACGTTTGTTTGTTATTCTTCGCTTATCTTCAACCAACAAAAAAAACAGACACAGAATCATAGCAGCATCCGTAATCAACTTTGAAGAAGAATTCCAAAGGATCCGGAATTCTACCTGCCAGTTCACTATGATTCCGACCGACAGTGGAGGTCTTGCAGAGAGTCCTGCTGATTACCTGCCGAGAGCACGATTCGAGACAACCGATCCATTAGCGTGGCGTCACCGGCGAAGTCCGACAGTGCCGTCTAAATTCTGCCACCTACGAACAGCTAGTCCCATGCCTGAAAACGCATGTGGCGTTAATCTGGTTGGTAGAGTGGCTTAGTTTTGACGCAAGGATATGAGTCTTCGTGTTATGCAAGACCGTTCAAGCGTTGTGTTCTGTTTGTTTCTCCGATTGTTTTCGTTAATGGTGGAACTGTTTCCTTCCAGATTGAGATGCAACTAAGAGACAAAACGAGCAGGATATTTGTTCAGGATCGTTGGATGATGCAGGATCGACTATGTCGGCTTGGCTTGTAGATTTAGGATTTGCTGTCGGGTCAGAATAAAAACAGGCTCCAGTTTATTGCGGGTTTATCGGACGCCGATGTAAAGGAGAAAGGACTATAAAAATGGGTCACATTTAAGGTACAGAAATGTGTCTTTGATGTTGTTCTAAGGGAAGTTCTAGGAAAGAGACCATGTCTTCTGTTTTTTTTCAAACTTCGCCGTGTTGGTACTTCCTCTCAGGTGATGCCGCGCTCAACCGAGATAAGTAACGATCAACGTACGATCTTTCTGTCTTACCAAATCATAACTTCGTCCTCACCTTCACCGAACGGGCGTCCCTGAGTGATGAATTTGGCAAGGTTAATCTACCGAGCCGCACACAACCAGGGACGGATAATTACCAAGGCGAGGAACAGAAGCTACGCAACGGCCAACCATCACATCACGTCGCAAAATGCCGCAAAAATTATCACTCTCCTCTCACATTTGCCGGCCTGCGCTGCCACACACAAACGGGCGTGCTAATAGTTAATTCAATTTGTTTTGCCTGTTTTTTTCGCTATCGCGCTACGACAGACGGAACAGAGGAGCGGTAGAGGTGTAGTGCAGCAGTAGTGTAGCAGATTGTGTGGATATTTTGCGAGTCTACCGCAAATTTACGACCGAAGGTGCAATTGCCGGTTAGATAAAGTGACTGTTTTGACGGCAGTATATAAAAGAAGAGCCTCAATCTCAACTTTATTAGCTAGATTGGCTGTGAAAAAAGAACACGGCATGGGAATAGAAAGCTGCCACTGCCACTGGGACAATCGTCTATGGGAATACATTCACCTACGAGAAGGTGTCACACGTACCTTACGCTAAGGTCCCAACATGTGCATGACAAAATCCTGTGAGGCGTTTCATTTGCCCACGGTTACCATGCGTGAGCTATGGCCCATTTCCTGCTGCCGGCATGTTCGCACCGTGTGCGTTGTGAAATTTGTCAAAACACCACTGACGTACGATCGGGTGACATTGGGTGGTTAGCACAGCAGATCCTCGCCGGAGGGGTTTACGGTGACGATATGACACGTCTTCACTGGACCGGTAAAGACCAGTCTCGAGATACCTCCGTCATGCCAGCGAGGGAGTCATTGCGCTGGACGGCGTGAACACATTAGTCAGATAACCTTATTACGCGTCCCAATGACACGTGCAGCTGCACTGGATACGATTGGCTGATAGTGTACGGTCGTTGGCCCATAAAACCCGGTGGAAAGTAAAACGACTCCAAGTTCTTATAAGGGCGGCTTCACTTACTGAGCGCACAGGGGACTTTTGGGATCGCTGGAAAACAATTTTCCTCGAACGCAGTGCGCGGAGTTGGGCCAGATGACTACGGATAGCGTGCGACCCACGAAAACCAAATGGCCATACGCACGCACGCACACATGTGCAGCTCTTCAGCTAACAGCGGGACAACGACTCACTCGAGATAAACGAAATGGGCTCGATAGGCGAGTTGGTGCAGCTATATCGACCGTATCAGCAGTAATGCGTTAATACGGGCCCTTTTGGCGGTTGGCTGTGGACTGCATTTTTCTTCGGTACGGATAATGCTCAAGTGTTGTTTGCTAGTTGCATCCCAACTAAAGACACAGTGCCGACCAACATCTGTGAGTGTTGTGGCTGTACGTACATTGCAGCATGAAAAGCTTAATTTCGGGGGCCTAGAACAGTTTACTTCCAATGCAATGCTTGTTGAAGATAAGTAATCTGGTTTCGGATTTACGGGAAATTCTTGTAAAAATTGAATCAAAATGTCTCTGTCGATGAGGTGCTCCAATATTCGCCATCTTCAAGAACTTCCAGGAATCCTAAGCCCAATTCCTGGAAGATCTTGAAGATGGCGAATATTGGAGCATCTGATCAAGAGAATAATTAGGGAAAATTCTTTTAAAAATTGAATCAAATTGTCAATAAAGAACAGATGCCCCAATATATGACATCTTCAATATCTTCCAGTAGTCCAATTGACTATCAACTGGTTGTGTTTTAAACTCATCAAAATTTCATCTTGAAGATCTGTACTATCTTTTAAAAAAAGAACCAAACAAAAAATACATAAACAGTAAATGCTTTCCCTCTGAGACAGCATGAGGTAAATATCTTCCAAACAACAAAAATCCACCCACCTATTAGGTGGTAGAAAATAGCGCTTGGAGCGCTACAAAAACCGCGTTTGTAATCATTAAGGAATTTACTGCTAGAATCCTATTTTTTACTTTCTCGTGGGACATTTTGGGGGTGGTGTTCCTTGTACCGGATAGCTTGCGGCATCTGGGATATCGAACCCGCATCCGGATCGCTGCTCACCGTGAGTAGGCGTTTCCGTTTCCGTCCGCGTTGGAGCAAATAGGGTAAAGATAGTGTTATTCTTGTTGGGTATGTTTTGTACCGAAATCATGTCGCCATGCACAAACAATCGGTTACGGTGGAAACCATTGAACCATTGTAGTGTCCATCGGTAGGGTGAAGATGTTGTCAAGCGGTGTTCTAAAAATGGCCGTTTCGCCGTTTGCCAGAGATGTAAATGTTTTGATTGTTTTCATTTAAAGGTCGCTTATCTGGTCGCTAGAATGGCCGTGACTCATTCGGTTCGTTCGTAATGTGTACTAATGACTTGGCGTGCTTTTAGATTTATGCGTTGTGGCATGTCATCTTTGAAGATCATAAATATGTATATTATATTTGATAACATGTTTATGGAGAGCGTGTCATTTGGAATGTTTTCCCCACCGGTTGTGCTGTGACAAATCTGGCTAAAGCACATAAAACGTAAAATGTAATCTTAAAACATTCCTCCCACAAACATGACCCACCTGACCAAACAAAGGCACGGGCCACGTGGTTTGGAGGATCTGAACCATCCCATAAGTCATGTACGGGCCAACGATCATAAAAATCGATCGAAACCATCACCACAAGCTGAAGGGTCCGTGTGTCACGGCCACGTACAATCACCGATTTGTCCATGAATTTCTGGACGACCTGATGGACGAAACTTTGTAGCAAGCGGAAAGACCAGTTCCGGTTGAAGCCAACCAGCAGGGACGCTTCGGAGGACCACCGGTAGGGTCGTAAAGTTGTGCGGAACACTACACCGGCCAGTTACCTGTTATTGTGCTGTACCGGGTGGACTGAATTGCTCACCGAAAGGTGCAAGATTGTGCAGTGGAGGTCGTAAAGCGTAAAAAAAACGCTCCTCGAAGAATCCATCCACAAATCCCCGTAAGGATGTATGCTCATGTCGATGACTTTACGTTCTGCTTCCACGTCATCGAACGTCAGGCTGGTTGGCGATCGTCTATCAAGAATCTTTACGATCCGTTGGGACCTCCCTTCCCATCAACGGTCCCGTGGGGTAGGGCAACCGGCGTGCATTACCTTTCTGAGTGATGTCGTTGTTGATGTCGCGAATTCCTCGCGACATTCGACAGGCGCCACCAGAGTGTCGTCGTGCGTTTTTGTTTTGTTGTTTCATTTTCACAAATTCCAGACATTCCTTGGATCGCTGTTGACTTTTTGTTTTGTAAACGGCTCCAACTGTTCACCGTAAGATTCCTTCGGTGAAAATGATGGCGATTTGTGTTGCTTTTCCCTTGGATATTGTTGTCGTTGGTCGCCTCACCAGCAAATCATGGTGACGGCGTTGTTTTGACAAGCGGGAGGATAAGGTCTCCCCATCAAGTGAGCGGCGGCGAGTGAATAGCGGGGATAAAAATGGAACTCGATGGGATGCGGACACATCGTGCGTGCTGGGACGGGGGTTTTTGGAGGAGCAAGAATGGAAAATTCGACCCCAAAATAGCAACGCCTATAATAGAAGCGATGGTGCGACGGTGTCGCTGTAGTGGGCATTCTTTGCCCCGGGGCAAGGACGTTTCGGCCAAAGTGGATCCAAGTTGGCTGCCGGTACTGGATTTTTCCTTTTTTTTTGCAAATCGAAATCTCACCAGCGAAACGGCCTACTGTGCGATAGTGCGTGTATGGGTGAGTAAGGAAAATAAAATTCCTGAGCGAAACATTAGCTCAGAGCAAAAAGAATGAATACACAACTGTCACCCGCAACGAGTAGACATAAAATTTATAGCAAACTAATTGGTGTACGAGCAGGAATTCGATATTCAATTGGTACCACCCCTCGGTCTCTGCCGCGTCTTGTGGTGGGCGTACAGCGTTCACCAGCTAAACACGTGCAATAAACAAGTTTGACTGGGTGGTGAAAAACGAAATGGTCGCTGCTCATGTTTAGCGATCTGTAGTCATCATCATTAAATTAAGCAGTGTGATTAAACTTTTTAAAATTAGCCAACAGTTATTTTGCGTGTGAATGATCCGGCGTGATCTGGCTATTTGTAGCAGACGGAGAAGCAAGAAGAGATGTTTTGTTCGATCTGTCATATCAGCTGTCATTTTGTAGCGACATTTTCGAGGAGAGTAATTCCAGGAAGAATCTCCCGGGGAGACATTTAAGTTGTCAGGGAATTGGACAGAGAAAAAAAAATAAACGCACAGACACTTCTCGTACACAGTGGTTTATCATCATTATTGATGAGATGCATTAGTCCAGCCGTCGAGTGACCTTCGGATTGTTCTTCGACGAACTCATGTCGACATGAAGAAGCAATATGATTGGTATTATTCCACAGAAAGCCATAAGGCACGGAAGGATTTGCCACGTTTTTCCTTTTTTTTTGAGAAGAAGTTTATGATCATGGGCTTGAGCAGTTTCTTGACAGGTACAGCGGGTGGTCGGAGTCATTCAGCACCGACTCCGAAAGTGATAATCAATCATTCGCAAATTTCGGCATTTGAGTGTAAGTCCATAAAATAGCTTCAGGGGTTGCGAATGTCATAGCGTCACACCGGGATAGGGGTGTATTCTTTCACTTTTACGATAGAAAGGTGAAGAGGATCAGCTTGTGAGATCCAAGGTGAGATCTTGCGAACATGATCGTCTAGGTGCAGGACGGTGAAAAAAAGTGTCATAAATGTGCTTATCCTAATGTCTTTGGGTAATAAATGAACAATTCGCACATGTGCGTTGAGCGGCGTAGCTGTTAACATCCTGCTGTCAACGTCACAGCAAGAGCTGAGGATTCCATTCGCCTTCCTCTGCGTTGGATGGTTTGTGGCCATCCAGGTTCCGGAGGTCTAGAAGCTATATAACAGCGTCAGGTCCCAAGGTGCAAAAGAAGGAGAATCAAAAATATCAACCATTAAAACAATCGCAAGGCAAAAAGAGGCACACAGTTGGCGACTGGCCGGTGGCATGCGGTGTCCGACAGCGGTCACCGGTGCGCTTCTATCAGTGTCAAGCGATGGGGGCAGAAATGAAATTAATGAACAAAAAAAAAAAAGCACACACTCGCAAACCTGTTTAGCTAATGGTCGATTTTTATGGCAGTAGTCTTCCATATTCATTTCGGCTCGCGCCACTCTAGGACGTCCAACCGATACGTTTAATCCACTCCAACGTTCGCTGTGATTGCAGTCCAAGCGCGGGAAGGGGATACAAGGGAATATTTTGCGTCAAACCAACGCATAGTGCATGTCGGCTGTGAAGACCAGGCCGATTATTAAACCGTCTGCAGGTGGTTACAAACTTCAGATGCAAAATCAACCTAAACGAGAGGTCACTTCTAAGTGTCGTCCAATTATGGCACCACGGGAAGAAATCGATAGAAACGTTGCATTGAATGTCCGGCAGCGTCTTCTAACGCACAGCCTGTCGAACACTCGAGCACACTGCGCAATCTGGCAAACCAGCGCACACAGTCCGGTGTGTTCCGTCATGTTTAATTAGGTTCTCGCCAGGCATAGTGTGCGTGCGGTAAGTTTGCGTGATCGGTAGATAAGCATCAGGTTTTGTTGGAAAGCATTGTTTTACGATTACGATTGGTGCGTGTAGCGTTTCGCCCGCGTATCGACGGCCTGCGATGCGATCGTGGGACCGTTCCCGAGCGACTGCTCGAACATCCGGCAAGGTGGGCCAGTGCGTGGCAGCTAGCGCCTGCCTGTGAGGTAGCAGTGTGGGAGCAGCGAGATGTGGCCTCGTACCATAAACTGGTCCCGTTTTCTTATCGAGGCTGCTCACGTGACCGAATGTGTGTTGAGCGCAGTGACGAGCGCTTTGGGAGTGTACGATCTACACACAACCTCGCAACCTTGCGGACGATCGTTAAGATCGAGGATCATAATGAAGACATTTACAAGCAATCGGTTTTGTGGTTTACTGATATTAGGGGTGGATTACGCGATGTGCCTAAACAGTGCAGCTCGGGATGGGAAGCTTTTATTTCCATCAAAATGAAACTAATTCCTTTCATCCTGATTTACACCGGTGCAAGCAATCGAATCTTCGGCCAGAACTCAATTTCTTATCAACATGAGCGAGTCCCGTGTTGAGTGGTCCGATGGATTTAGCAGGACCGATTTCGATTTCGATTCGAGCAGTTGTGCAACGTCCCAAACGTTAAAAAAACAATTTATTGCAAAGATAATGTCCCTCCCCCCCCAAAAAAACGAGGTGGCATCAAACCCGAAACTAGTTAAACGGCTTTTCCCTGATCGTTGGCGTGGGGTTTTTGTTGATGTTGTTGTGAATTGGTATTTTCATCTCCTTCACATTTTGTCGTTAAAAATTCCGGGCTATCAATTTTGCAAATTTGCGACCGGTAAGCCGTGCAAAACCAAAAATCTGCAATCGAAAGAACCAATCTCTCTGCTGCTGGCGACTCTTCATTCACGGTTGGAGTTTATTTTTTGCAATCGATTCAAGGAATTCAACGGGGTTTTTTTTGTTTTCATTGGTCTTCACCTGAGATTGTACAAAGTAGAAAAAGAAGCACCGGAATGTTTATTATAAGCTGATATGCCGATAATTGGTATTGGTTGTTAATCAATTTTACACGCTCGACATATGGCTGCCCCACTGTAGCAGATCATCGAGTTCAAGTAGGGGCGCGTTGTACACACTCCGTGTACAGAACGAGGAAGAGAATACCTTGCGATGGCCGGCTTTATTTTTATTAGTGACGGTCCACACTCGCGGGCACTCGCGGGTACCGCGCGGGCAGAAGAATTTACGACGGCTCTTAGGCTCATCCAAGCTTTACGAGCGGGTCAGGTCAGATTGCACTAGAAAATTGATCACTTTCTTGCCGGTGATGGGGTGATGGCTGTGTTAATGGGATGGAGGAACGCCGTTGATCCACACCCGGACGGGTGTTGCGTGTTCGTGCGGTGCTGCTTGAGTGGGTAATACATAATCATTCGACCATTTAGTGTAAATACTTTATTAGCAGCTATTGTCGTCGGGGTTTTGCCGCTCGAGTCAATAAGAAACAGCGGGTTGCGAAATTCAGTTCAAAAGAGCTATAAGAGTAGGTTAGGCTTTGAACAGCGTTTAGACGAAATCCTTGAAGTTTTGTTCAATAAGTTTAGAATTAGTAATAGAAGTTGTAATCCAATAGAAATGCCAATTAAATAGCTCAATACATGCCGTTTGAGCCAATAACAACATGTTCTCCTTTTGTAGTCTTCCTTTCAAACATTCTCGTTTCCAACAGTTCATCGGCGAACTTTTGCCCAAGCGGACCCGGACAAGCTTCCCAAAACGACACTTTAACACACCCATTAATGTCAAATGCACCAGCCTCGTGCGGACATGTGTTGCACTTTATGGAGCAACCCCAACCTGTCCGCATGCGCAACAACCTCATGAGTCTCCAAAGGACCCGAGACTTAGACCAGACATAGGAGACACTGGCGCTTGCAATCTGCAATCGATGATGATGGTGATGGTGATGTTGAACGATGCGCAATGAAAGCCGACGATCGAGCGTACGATCAGGACTGGTCCGGTTGGGGGGAGTCCGGTTGAACGCAGGGAGACATGTGAACAATTTGTCGATATTACGTCGTCCAAGCGTGGTTCCGTCTCCGTAGCCGGCGTCGGCTCGAGGATAATTAAAACGAAGCAGGTTAGTGGGGTTGGCTATGGGCTGGACGGATGAACCCTTTTGCGCGATAAATCACTCGCCGCAAGTGACTGGAGACGGCGACAAACGACAGCGGACGGTGAATGCGATTTGTAGCACTTACGGCGACGAATGCGACGTACCAACTGCATGTCCACGACCATCATCGCGGTGGAGACGCCTCGGCCGGACATCAGCGGGGTTCAATTATGTAAATTGAGCAAGAGTTCGAATTGTTTCCGAACGCGGGCGCTCGGGCAGTGGGAAAAGTTCTCGACCAACCGTACACGACACGACCGACTTAGCCGCTCTTCGTCTAGTAAGAAGCGAAAACACAACCACGGGCACGCGTACGCGGCTAGCATAATAAGGATGTAAAATCGAGCTCGTTGCGTGTTCAGTTGTGGGCTGGATGGACACTTTCTTTGAGGCAAAAAAAACGGCGAATTAATTACCCTGGCAAGTGCATCAGCTGACAGAACCTGTTGCCCTGTTGACTGTTGCGTAATACTCGCCGGTCGATTTGGTTTCGCTTTGATTAGTTTTTGTTCTTCCCATTGCCGGCCCACCGGGATGAATAAAGTGAACGAAATGACCCTGGTTAATGTGTGGCGTGAGCTTACCGGAATCCGCTGCCCGAAGGAAAGTTGCAGCCAGAGTTGCATCAAATTCAATTTTAATTATGCACGAAAGTGCTACGCCCCAACCCCCATCGAACTGCCTCCGCTGTGGGACAGATTTCGCTAATGGAAGCTGCCGCAATTCAGCGGTTTGGCCGGCTTTGCGGCTTCTAGGGCAACCACCGGGTGGACTGAGGAGGACTTCTAATTCTAATTATAATTAAATCAAACACACTTCAAGTTACTACGTGTTAGTAGGTCACTGGCGCTTTGGAATCGCTGTGTGTATTTTTTTTGTCTTTTCTCGGAAAATCCCTTCAGATAGGTAGCCAGGAAGTGTCTGGTGGACCAGGCATTGGTGTGGTTACCGGTTACGGGCCGGGTAATTGAATAATGCATCGGCGAAGGAGCAGGAACTCGGACGATGGAAAGCTGTGGACATTATCGTCGAAGAAGGACGGCTTGCGGTTATCAAAATCACATCATCAGTAGGCACTTTGAGGTTGTTCGATCGAAGATTGCACTCCGCACGGTGTCAGTGTTGTTGGGTTGTTACGAAAGTAATGTTAATTGACTGTTTTATAACTATTTAAAATTTTAAACATAAAGATTTGTAGTAACTATCAAATGCAAAAACATTAGCAAAGAAGCTATTCTGCATTAATGTTCTACATTAGTACATATTCCAATATGTACAATGTATAAATTCATCGTACAATTTATAGAACTTGACTGTGTAGCGACTCCTTCCAAGGTCTTTTCACGTATACAGGTTCAATAATTTTTCTCGTGTTTTATGTCTCAGAGCCACAGGTAAGTACTGGGAGCGTAAATATCGCGGGCTGGATAAAGATCAATAACAGTTAATAGGAATTCTTTAATATTAAAAAGTGTTCTTCGATACGGGTTTCTTTCAACCTCTTTTAATAGTTTAAATTACAGTCGGTGCTGTCAGAATATTACATAAACAGCAATCAACTTAAACATATTATAGAATTCAAATATATTGTCGAAAGATAATCACTTTTTAGTTAAATTTAAAAACAGAAAAAAACTTTTTAGTTCACCCAAAGACCTCACCACAATTCCAGTGTGTTCAATCGGGCGTGTGTTCCGTCAATTTAATCCAGCGAATTATGGGCCCACCGCCCATCGAAGTATCCTTGAGATATGACGTATTACCATACTAATCAGGACGTAACTGCTTCATTCATTCATCCATTCTTTCAGTATTGTTTTGGAACGATATTTTTGTCCTTTAAAAGTGTGACCAATTTAACTGTCTCCTCCCCCAAACCCGAACAGGCAAACAAAACTCCACAATCAACAACTATCTACATATTGATGGAATTATAAAGCCACGCAGCAGCAGGTTTGCGCCATGCATTTTTTTCTTTCGTTTAATAATAAACGGACACATGGGTACAGCGTGATCATCTTCTGGCACCGGTGGAGGAATTAAATTAATGTGCCAACAAATCAATTTTGGAGCAGCAACAAAAAAACAGAACCTGCTTCCTTTCCAAATCCGCTTTCAAGTGTGGGGTTTATTGTGTTTATTTTTGTTGGTTTGTATTTTGCCGTATATGGTCTTCACCTCACCGGTAAAGACGGCCCGGACTTCGGGGGGTGCACATTTGCATAAGCATCATCAGCAGCACAAGTACAACTCGCACACGACCTAATCGGTTTGCTTAAGGAACCGTACGGCCAACCGATAAGGCGGGCTTGGGGTCCGACAGGATATGTGGCAGTTTTTGCGACACGGATCGATAAAGTTTTTAGCTGCATGCTTATGCAGTTGTTGGCGTATTTTTTCCACCCGGTCGAACAAACGAGCAATCGACTTATCAGAACACTGGGGATGGAAGCTGCTTATCGGTGGTGGCGCTTGTGCCTGGCGTGTGCATCTTGAAGATTTTGCTTACGGACAAAAGAAGGTTTCCAGGTTTTCTTGTGTGCGTATTGGATTATATACTTTTTTGTGTGCATGCTTAACTGGTCGCTTTTTTAATATGCTTCGTTGTTGTGTTTTTTTTTGGTCTTGCTCTCGCTCTTTCTGTTTGAGAAAATTTTCTACTGGTAGCCAATTTTAAATCTGGCTCAAAAGACGCCCTTCACTGTGTATCTTCCTTTGGCGGTGCGGTCCGTCTTCCGCTGCTGCCGATATTTCCCGAAACAACTCGCGCAAAAGTTGGGCTCGGAATGTTGGGAAAATGCTGGAATAAAGGGGGGATAAAAAACGAAGCGCCATACCCAGCTGGCAGCTGTTTGCACGAAAGGAAGGGTAAATGTAGCTCCACGATCAGCTGGAACGAAAGAGTGCACTGGGGGAGGAGTGGGAGCATCGAAGTTAGGGCCAGAAGTTTGGGACCGATTACAACATCGCAAATCTAATAAAATCGCTCATTGCGTCTGACATCTTGGTCGTCTGCCGGTTGCGAATCGGTTTCGTTTTTCTTTTGCCTTCATTTATTTCGACTCGCCCTTTGAAAACGGAAGGATGTTTTTTTCCCCATAAGGAACCCCAGCGCTTATTAGCCCGCCCAGATGTTTGCTTTCCCTGGGGGCGCGGAAGGCTTCGGGTGAATCGGACGGTCGAGACGGTGCACAATCGAGGGATGAAATTAGAATATTGAATCTGTGTGAGTGTTCGTGTTTTTGGGTAGCGAAAGGAAGCAGCGAAAATAGGAACAGACGAAAAAAAAGCAACCAACAAGCTGGATAAATTTTAAAAACTTTTACATATAACCATACCAAAGGGAGCTAAACCCCAAAACCAGGAGTTGGGAAAACTTCGCTGCTCCAGAAACACCAGCGACACTACCGCGGTGCTCGACCGGTCGTCGAAAATTGCCCAGAATTATGCTCACGTCCCTCCACGGCTGGGGAATCCTCGTTTCAGCAACCCCCACGGTCCCAATCCGCGTTGGCAACGAACACGAGGCAGTTTCGCGATGCGAGGCTCATTTAAAATTAATCGCACCGGAGTTCTATTTTCGTAGTGTCATGCACACGGAGGCCCCGGTCGCGCGCGAATCGCGTGAATCCATCCAGCCTCCGGGGGCCAATCGATTCGGGGCCCTCCCAATCGGGGCCCCGTCTGATGGGCACGGAAGGGTGTCTCGCAGTTGTCGTTGGCGTTGTGTCTTTGAGTGGAGTATATTTTTCTAATTTTGCCGCTTGGGTTCCATTTGGCTCTAATGATGGAAGCGAAATTAATTCAATCCACAGCACCATGATTGCAATCGCCATTCACCGTTGTAGGGATGGAAAACCCCCTTCTGGCGAAAGGGATAGGGACGGATCGATTTGGAGCATAGAACATTCTCTAAACAAATCATTATCGACTATTTCTTTCCATACGGTGGAAGTGTTGTGGGAAGGTGACCGAATGCAGTGACCCGAGCTTTTCTTCCTACTCTTTACGTAAACATCTCCATCATAAAAAACTATTAGCCGTGGCCTGAAATATTAAACTACTGCAGGGGTTTTCAATAAGGTTAGGGGAAAAATTCTCCATTAATATCGATTGATTCTTATAAAAATAATATTACAACATTTTATTATATTCCGAAATACTTCACAAAAAATCAGACAGTTAGGCCACTAAGACTTGTATCATTTATTTGTATTTAGCCTCTATGAACCTAGCCTCTATCTCTTTTTGTATAAAAGATTTTGAATCTTTTCAAATTGAAGTGGAAAATGCAGGGATAGATGTGGAAAAGTCCCAATTTCAATTTCGTTAGCTCACTGCAAGAGCTCCAGAGTCACAGGAAGGAATAAACATTTTATCCATTAATATGTTCTCGAATGAAGTATAAATATATTCGTGAAAATCCGTCGAAACTTCTGAGAGTAGAAAAAGCCATTATACAGTTATCGATTGGGAAAACCGGCTGAACCAGCTGACAACCACTGCATCTGGAAAGTTCCTTAACCACAAGAAATGACCGGGGCCTCCCATTCTTTTTTCCCGGAAGCATTGTAATCGAGTTTCGGGATTTTGGTAGTTTGCCGTTTGACCTGATTTGGTTCGTTTGTTTGACCCGCCGTCCGGCAGAAGGCAGTGCACCTCGTGCACTCGATGAAAAATGGATGAAATTCTCGGTTTGGTTTGGTGCATCGTTTTTCTCTCTCTTTTTCTCTCTGTCACAGGCGTACCAGAAACCACCCTCAAACGAACCGGCGTACGTACGAGGTGCTTGTTTGGTTTGCCTGGTTTACGGTTATGGTGGTCCCACCTCGACACCACCACCCCCCCCACGAAAAACACCGGGTGAAATCTGAAGAAAATCCACACTGCACACATTTTCTCCCAATGCGATTGCATTCGGCACGGCAGAAACGGTTTTCGGGCGAACCGAAATTTGCTGGCCGAAAGAATGTTCCCACACCGCACCGAATGCACCACCGGATGTGTGGTGCGCGGCGCGTTGCGAACGGGGAAAAGCAACAGTGTGGAAAAGTTTTATTACAGCAGTACCATATTTGCCAGCCCGAGTGCTGAAGTTCGGCATTCGGTCCCCGGGGTACTCCCGGGCGGTGCAAGAAGAAAGTGTTTGGTGCCGGAAGCGGAACGCGGTGGAACTTTGCTTCAAGTTCAAGAGCAACGCGAACGGTTCCCTAACCCCCTCCCGGTTGGCACAAGTGTTGTGGATTGATTTTTGCATTTTACTCCGTTGGCATCCCATGTTTTTTGACCTTCGGGGCATTTTCTCGTCCCAATCGGTTGCACCGTTCGCGTGGAGGTTTGCCGCAAAAGGGACGGGAAGAAAATAACGAACGGCAAACGGGCGGAAATGGATGGGTGGGGAGAGGGGTGGGAAGGACGAAAGTGCAAACAAGGAGCGGAAGTGCAGCAACAGAAGATTGTCCTTGCCTTCGGGGGATGGCCGAGTTCTAGATTTATGCACTCCCATCATTTCCCGGATGCTTCCCTGGACGCTTTCGACTGTGCGCTCGACTACTCATGACTCTCATGCACTAGACATCGGTGAGCGGTGATTATTGGCACATTAGTAGTGGCCGTGGTGGCTGACGGTGATGCTGATTATTAGCCTGGTGACGAGCAGGATGACGATGATTGACAACAACCTGACGGCTGCGACGGTGCGTGTGTGACACCCTGCTGGATGTGGTTCGGTTGTGGACACCACCGGCACCACGGTGTGCTTCGGCATGGATTTCACTTTCACCCCGGGGATGGGAGTGCTTGAACACGTTAATTGAAAATGTTTATAGCTCATCAACTAACACTACATCGCGCTATAAATGGAGCAGCGAAGCCAAGTTGCGGTCGGTGCTCGGCATCTTGCGCTGGTAGTTTAAGAGCCGTATTAAACAGAGGTTTGTTTTTGTCAACCGTAGTGTGTTTAAAATACATCATAAAGGTGGTGTAAACGATGCTTGAACGTTCGTCCACCTAACCGGCACATTACCTAATCTCAAAACTCATCCAACAACTTCCCAACTTCAGCACAGATCGTTAGCTTTAGAGCGCACCAATTTTCCGTACGAAGTACTCCGAAATATCACCCCATCATGATCGGTCCCCGGGTTTCAAGTTCCCAGCACGCAGTACCGCGTCCCAAGCAATGCAAACATTCGCACACGGGCCGACCCCCGCCGGATGCGATTAATTAGGCAACTGGTGTTGCTCACTACACTTACCATGCGAACGTCGGGCAGCGCACTGAGACCGAGTCCTTCCAGCACGATCTCCTGCAGCTTGGTGCGGTTGATGGCCGCGCCGGATGTGGACCCTGCGTCGCCGGCACCACCGTCACTGCCGCTAATAATACTGTCGGTGTCGCCATCCGCACCCGGCCAGGGACCGATGGTGGCGGCGTACGTCCGAAATGCGGCACGGGATACTGTCTGACTATCACAGATAACTAGGAACAACAGGAACGACAGGAATTTGGGCACGCGCAGCACACCCCGCCGAATATTCTGGCCACCCCGGCTGCGGTAGTGGTGATGGTGCGGATAACTGTATGTGTGCTGCTTGCCTGGTGCCGGTGTGTGCAGTGTCCGTTTGAAGCCCACGGCGAGCAGCATGCCATCGGCGGTCGGTGGCTCATCGCCCGGACACGGACCGCATCCGGGAACGGGGTGACTGGTGGCTATTAGCCTGGAATTGCTACTGGCACGCATCATCGTGACACGGTTACGCGATTGTGCATTGCTTGCCACCACATGCAACTGTCACTATCACCTGCGCAGACAATTCGCACGATCGGCTGGCGAACACTCAGCGCGAGTCTGCTAGAAAACACTTGAAACTTACAACAATAGCGTCAAATGCCTGCGGAAAAAAAAACAGAACAAACAAACACCGTGGTTGAGTCATGAAGCTGCGGTCACTACGCCACTACGAATCCACTATCGGCGGGTAAAGATAGCTAGAATGGTAGTGGTTTGGTGCGCACGATCGATCGACAAGCGCGTTCGCGGTTTGACCCCACGCGTTTACACTCGATTCTTGAGCGATCGAGTTCACATTCACATGCACCGCGCGTAGGAATGGGTGGAATGGGTAGTAGTCGCACCGAAACAGGGCTGTGCGGGCGGACCTTAGAAAAAGCAAAAAAAAAAGCAACCGTGTGGCTGTGTGTCACACCAGACGCGTCCAAATGCGGTCAAAGTAAGCGTGGAGGCCCTTTTCCCCGAAGGGAGAGGTGTACCTTGCAATGTCGGCAGTGAGAGTCTTAATGTGGTTTGTACACTGATTACAATTATACTTTCAAATGGCAGGCGTTTTCGCGGCGGTACGATCGTCTGCCAGGTTCGCATCCAACCATTTGAGGGGGAGGGGAGTGCGACACACATACACACACGCACAAAACCCTTGTGGATGGTGTGGAGCAATGGGAATTGTGTTATGCAAATTGTTTGCTGCTGTTACACGAAGGTGGCGTCCCCATCAATAATCCCTGCCGGCTATGTGTCGATGTTCATGCTACGTTCGACGAGTGGCTCGTAACGCAGCCGGGAAAGATACGATATATACCCTTGCATCCCTTGAGCAGCAGAACCCTTCGGGGCGGTGGCTGGTTGGGCAAGCAAACAACCGCCAATTTGCTCCTAATTTTCACTTGTCTTAGGCAGAAAGTTAAACGCCAGGAAAAGTGGTCTCAAACGTGATGTTCTTTTGTTTCTTCGTGAGGAGTTCCATTCGTCGGAGCATTCTTGGTGAGGGACGGGTAGCTTTGAGGGCGTTCGAACACCGTCCCACTGCATAACCCGATAAAGATCTTGATAGCCGGCACGAACGAGGCGGTTTTCAATAAGTGATTTTTTGATTTTTTGGAGAAAAACGGCCGAAAACCTGAAGCAGCCCAAAAAAAGAGGATCCAGTGGGGGAAAAAGGCGAAATAAATAATTCGGTGTCTCGTTTTAGACGACGTGCCATCCTCACAGCGCAAACTTTAACAACACATTCGGCTTGGCTCGTTCGTTCGATCATACACTGCACCATCCGTTGCCATGGACACCATCACTCTCTGCGTTGTGCGATATTTAATTCTTGCTTCGCTTCACTGTTGCACCGCACCAAGCCCCGGCCTGTGTGCATCAAGTTTCACGATCTGTAACGAACGATTCAACATAACACCCCAAACAAAAAACAAACCAAAACACACTCCAACACTGACACACTTGCGAGCCGTTTTTTTTTATTTTCGCAGTACATAAAACGCACGTAAACGATGCTGCGAAAAACTTCACCAACGAGCTTGCCGAAAGCTGTGGCTACAAATTTTCGAACACAATTTTTTTTGTGTGTGTGGTGTTGCTTGTTATTGCGGAAGTGCTACACATTCCATTCCGGCGCGAACAACCTCTGATTCACTTGTTTCCATACCTTCACTTAGCACCTATAAATTTCACCCCAGCACGTGTTTGTTAATTTTCGTTTCGTATTTTCGCTCGATGGGTTCGAAAAAAAAATGCAGGGGTTTGCTTAGCTTTAGTAGTCGTTTTTGTGTTAATTATATCTGCCTAAAATGCACACGGCCGCGCACATTGCTGCACGACACATTGAATTTTCCCTTCGATCTCGGAATTAGCGCGATCGCGACTGCGTTCTGGTTTGGTGGAGGACCGCGCGAGCGAACCGCACCGTCGGAAAGGTCGATTTGAACTGGCACTCGTGTCGAGGGCTCGCCCAGCGAGCAATGTTTACCCCGCAGCTCACGCAACCAGTGTCACCGTGCCGAACCCACTCACTGGGTCGCTCTCTCGTGAGATTTTCTTCCCATCCCAGTCGTGCATTCCGCTGCTTTTGTTGCCTTCTCGCTCTGCATGAACATCCCAGGGAGCAATTTTTACTCCGCAACTACCATTTTCACCGCGCTTCCCACCGGCTGACTCCACAAACCGAACGGCTCTCGATAAGGTATCATTCCTTCCCTTTCATACATTGCACTGCTTCGTGTGCCTTCTCGCTCTGCCTTGGGCTGTGGGGTGAACTCACGTGCAGTTGCAGTTGAGAAGTGCGCGTAAGGATTACACTAAGATTATTCTAGGATATTCCGTTAAAATAGTAAGGAAACAAAAAAGGTTCGATAAAGCAACGATTATTTAAACTGCTTTATTAAAAGTTATATCAGCGTGATATAACTACCAGCGTTAAAGTTATACCAGAGTGTTGTGCTGTATCAAAAATGCATAAAATAGCAAAGTGGTGCAAATTGTGGCTACTGCCAGCACGACTAAATGTTCTCCCAGAGGACAAGGAGGCAGAAATTCTACGCGTGGCCAGTCAAACCAGTCACTTAGAAGAGCAGTTGCAAAGTGCAGTGGGGAGTGTGTGAGTATTCGGTAATTGATTTTAATTTTGATGTTTTGATAAATTAAACAAATACTACAATTGATGCACTAGAAAATGTGCATCGAATAAAGTACAAAACGTGTGCTAGTGCGTTGCTGTTCACATCCGAAAACAGCTGTGGTGGAAGCGCAGCCGCTGTCGCGAGAGAATGAACATTGAGCGCCATTGAGAGCCAGGCACTCGCGCGGTCCCTTCCTCGTTCCTTTCTCCTTCCTTTCGCAACCTAACTCTAAGGGCTCAACAATCCTGCTGTTCGGACCTGTTTTTAGTTTTGGTTTGACCGGCTTTTTATATTGTTTATTCACTATTTTCTCACTGACTTTTACATAAGCATTAACAAAGTACATTCTTAACGAATATTTTCTTATTTTTCATTCCAATGTGTGAATGGCTGGATTGTGAAACATGGAAAAACAACCTCTTAAAAAATGGGTTTGTTCATCAACCTTCAATACAATGGTCAAGAAAAACACATTATGAAGTTGTATATTTTTATGAAATCATTAGAGAAATGCATATATTTTATTTGATTGTGAATTTTTAATTGTATTACAATTAATAAATCTTCTTCGCTAATTTTTAAGAGCTAAAGCTTCAAGAGGGCCTGGTTTTCTTTAAATTTATGTAACCTTAGCCGAATAGGCAATCATGCATACTTACATTGAATAACTAAACATGAAAATCAATTAGGTGTAAAGAGTATTTAGAGTACTTTATGTGTTAGCTGCAGTTCTGTTCAGTACAGTTAATAGTAAATAATGATGCATTCCCATTGACTCAACCAACAGGCTGATATGATGAGTCAAACAAATTTTCTCACCGTGCGTGAGAAGTGAAACTGGATAGGAAATAGATATTTGTTGGTAATTAACAGTTCCCCTTAAGTGCGATTAATATTCGCATCAATGCTGTCCCATTGGTACCATTAAACTGCTGCGGGATTTTTGTCCCTTTTGAGTCGTCGTTGGCCTGTGTGACGGAGTTTTTTTCGTGGAATCGTGCAAGTTTCCCACCAACTCACCAATTCGTAAACTTCTGTGCGATTACTGTTTTTTTTTTTGCTGGATCGGTTTGATTATTTTTCTTCTTCGATTGAAACATCAAACAGGCGATTTACATTAATCATACATCTCACCAGCACTTCCCCCCATTGCCATCAACACCGGCACAAAGCTGTGTCAAGGAATCTGCGAGGAAAACGAGGAGAAAAGGTGAACCGTTTTGAGGTCACTGGTTGGCCGGGTACGCGGGAACGGTACAAGAAAGCGTTGACTTTGACTTCTGTTATACTTTAATTGCTCCCGAAACGAGACCCATTGGTGGATGGCGATTGTGGGCGCTTAGTCATTAGTCAACCCGTGTGTGGTCGGAGTATGTGACTTGTTTGGGAGGAAGCTTGTTGCGTGTTGCGTTAATTAATTCCCGCACCTTGACGCAATGCCGGCGGACTCGGCGTGTATGTCGATTCCAAAATTCTACGGTGAAAGTGAGACGAATTTATTTAGCACCCATGACCCGGCACGTCATTCGTGCGATGGGGCTTTTCCCGTGACTTACTCGAAAGGGCGGGAATAGTGAAAAAGAATGAACCTCACTCCGGAAGAGGGCGGTTGTGGAATGTGTTAAAATGTCTACTAAATTAAAGAAACATTCAAATTTTGAATAACACTACAATGTTATGCATATATTCCACGCCACCCTTGGGCGAACAATCAATTGCTGCGGCACATATTAACGAGAGGGCTTTTGACGGCGTAAAATTGAATTTTACAGGACGGCATCAATCATTGTGGGGCAACACGTGGGAATGCCATGGATAAAATTAGATTTACCCTCTGCGGGAGGGTTATCAGTGCTGGATGTTGGTCGGTGAAACGTTTTCTCCCTTGGCGCAATCTGCTTATCATTGCAGCAGCTTGTGCACCTGCCCATAATGCATAACCAACCCTTATCTAGACGTGTGAGAAGCCCCACAAGATAGTGGCGGGAGTAGTTTTTTGGGGCTTCACAATACATGACCAAAGCATTATTTGGACAATATTGAACAATGAAAACAGTTGTTCCTGTTGCGCCCAAGTGTTACCCAAGCCGAGCGTTGCAGCAGGGGTGATATTTTTGGAAATAATTAACTCAACCGTGTGAGGATCATTCAACTGTCCCAACCCAATTCGAATGCGCAGTGAACGGAAGAGCGCCTGGTAATTATTTTTATCAAACAATTCCACCACCGACACCGATCGTCTGAAGTTGAGCAATATGGTTGATATCCCTTTCCCGGTGCCTGATAACGGATACATAATCATGTGCCGATTTGCGACTCTGCGACTTATCCATACGCTGCCCAGAATATGACAAATCAATTCACCATTGCGGTGACATCCAAACTGTCCACCTGTGGTGGGCTGTATCGGGTGGGAAATCCAAGCGTGTGTCTTTCATGCTCTAGCGATAAAAGAAATGTTTACGGAACAAAACACAACGCAACAATGCGAAGTGTCTTTTGCAACCACTATCTGCATTGCGTTGCCGGCCTGTCACATGCCACCCCCGAACGGGGTTTCCCAAACGAACGGCCAAAAGCGCGTGATCCTCACCGCGCCGCCCCCGGGAAGGAAAGGTGTGATCACTGTCCAAAAATTGCCCCATTTCATCAGTACCGTGGGGTGTGCGTGACGCATCTCGCACCTGTAAACAATTTACACCAAACCGCACAACAATACCACGTCCCCTTGGTCCCCGGTCCTTGTGGCCGATGGTGGAGCTGATGGAAATATTTGTTCAAATTCTTTGCTGCACATTCCGACCGACGGACGTTCCATCGGCGGAAGCGAATGACTCAGTTTGTTCCGTTCGGAAGTAGAGCTGTGCAAAAGAGAGACGGGAGCAAAACGATTCGGAAGTTAACGATACTTCCGTGGGAGGTTTATCAGCCAGACACTGCCGGTGGATGGTTATCTAATGTTATTTGCAAACGTAAACATCTTATTTAAATTGAACCGAACGGAAATGAACGACTATTTTCGGTAGGTGTGATAGACTGGAGTTTGAAATAATAAGAGCGATTCTTTTTCGAGAGATTTGTCTTTAAACCTGATTAGTTACTGGGCTCTTAAGCTACCCTAATTAAGCAGACGATAACGCACGACAAAACAACACGTGCGGTCTGGTTTAAAATTTTCAGTGGACTTTTTCGCCTAATCAAGGCACTGAAAGACAGCAAAGTAATTAAAAAATACATATATATTTTGAAAACGGTTACAGTTATGTTTTTTAAGTACAAATAATAATGGTAGAAAGGTAGTTTTTTCTCATTTGTTCTTACACCACAAGCATCACTTTTTTATTTACAATTTACAAATCGAAGAATGAAATGGATAAAGTAATGTTGACGGACCCTGCACCCAAAGTGTTAAAACCGGGCTTTGCTAAAGTGTCGAATCAAACCCGTTGCGATTCGACACCTTCATCCGGTGCGGACAAATTGGCATAAAGAAAGCCCTAAAAAGGGAACGATTGCAATAAACTAAAGAAAGAGGCACACACTCTTAAACAGACAATTATTCCAACGGTAGTTTAAAGAATTGGCCAATGTATCCCATTTTCTTTTTTTGCGGCACTTTTAGGCAATAATTTGCACGCCTGAAACATCTAATAGTAATAATGGCAGATCACAAGCTGTTAGCAGCAAGCATTTCCCCTATGTTGGCATCAATGTGTTGCAATGTGCTCAACACTTTTGACTCACACTCTTCGAAGAATTGGTTTGACGAGCGTTCTTCAGCTTGACAACCGGTACGATCGGATCGTAGCAATTATGCGTCGGTACGATCGATCCGGTAGCCTCGGGATGCGTTCTTCCTTGTTTTTTTTGGGAAGGTTAAACTCCGGGATCAAATATCGGATGCAGTTCGTCCCCGAGGGGTAAGATGGAACGAGATTAGAGATGCAAGATAACATCTATAGATGCTGTTGTTGACGGATCTACAATAGCGAGCTATCGGATTGAATCGACAGACACAAACGGTACCAACGATCTGGCTGTTTCGGTGTGGTCAAAACGTTGTGGTCAAACTGCACCGGGGCCCGGTAGCGATGCTGCTGAAAGCTGATAGCCCTTTGTAATCTATAGCTGCAATTAGCGTCCCAAAACTGTCCCTGCTTTCCCGGACTACCAAAATCGAAAACATGCTCTTCCCTGTTTGTGTTGGAATAGTTTAACGAAAACAGTTTTTATTTTTTGCGACTTACCAAAACGAAAGCACAAAAACAAAGATACGAGATAGGGATGGGTACGCTTTTTAATGACCCATTGCAGGCGTTGAGTCCCTAATTCTACTACTAGGTCCCACTCCATGGCCTGAGTTCTAATTGAGATCGCCTCTAGCTATATGCGTTACCGACGATCTACACGATGCGCTTTCGGACGTTTTTACGCGCTCGCTTTTATTTTGACATCTGTTGCACAATGGCTCATGATGGTTAATGGACATAATTTATTTTGAAGTTTGTCTTCTTGGTGTTACGACCCACTAGGTTATGTCTGGATTTCCCTCCTTATTAGACTTATTTTACCATGTACCTGGATAGTCAGTCCGGTAAATTTCAAATTACAATGTTTAATTGAAGTGGTAATGGAAGCTTTGATGCTTTTACTACCATATTGGAACATCCCTTTGATATAAAACAATTAGTATCAAACATGTGTAGAAAAAAGCCTTGTAAAAATTATATATAATCATTATATAATTAATATTTAATTAACATTTATTTCCGTTTAAATTCTATACGAATATTTTTATATGAACTCATTCTGAGCATATTGCCAGCACATTGAAGCACTCTGCAAAAGCGCGTCGTGTAGATTGTCGGTAACGGCCCATCAACATGAGCGGCAGTGCTACACTCCGGTGGAGTTCCCATCCGTCCATAAATCACTGACCAGCGCTAGTGCTTGATCTGCCCTGCAAGCTCTGAACTATTGGATGTGCATTCCATGTGTGTTCTTCATTTTTTTTTGTTTTTCGTGCTCCACTTTTTAACCCATCGCTGATCCCGCGATGGCCCCAAAAAAACGATAGATGAACTCCCACACTCCACAAAAACACCGGATCCCCACAGGTGCCATCGCCCCACTGGACGGTTAAAGCGCCACCGGGGGGGAAAAAGGGGTGCTTTTAGCCCCCAAAGGTACATTACGCCGGGCTCGTTTGGGTTGCAGGTAGGAAAAAAAGACATGTAAAGATAGTTAAAATGAACCAAACGAGGTTCCTCGGCCAGAATAACCCTATGGGAATCGGGCAGCTGGGTTTAAGGGCTTCCCAGCGAGCTCTTCCACAAAAAAAACGGAAGAGAAAACACGGCGTAATGTCTGGCTGATAAGCGTCCAAACCGGGCTGAATGGAGATGACGGGCTCGTACCTGTACGCAATGGGAGAGAAATGAAAAATGTCGTTTTTTAACCCTCGTTTGTTGTTGTTGATTTTTTAATTCTACTTCTGGGTGCGTTTTTTTTTTCGTCGCCCTTCGTTACAGCGTCCCCGGTGATGATTACTGCCAGCGAGCCCCGAATTGATTCCCCACTGACCTACATTCACACTACAGCACCTGTTACGAGGAATCCCTGGAATCGAGTGGCATAGTGCATCGGACATGAAAATCTTAAGCGCTTGTCGTACTTTGCAATGAATCTCCGTTTTTTTTTTTGCGCAATTGCTGCTGCTGGTATTAGCGTAGGGCCCGTAGGATTAAGCGCACGGAACGGAACGGAACGTCATCTCTCGACTGGAGTAGTGTAATTAATTGCGTACAGTGCGCGTCACAACCCCGTGCACATCTACTGCGTATGTGGGTGCACAACTTATCAATACGTTTTGCTTTATTTGCTGAAGATTAGTGTTTTGCCTGCCGGTTGGGTTTGAATCGTAATGAACTTTATCATCATGACGTATTGTCCGCCCAGCTGCCCGTGCGGCATGTTCAATGACGAGTGGCGCCATTTTGTAATCAGCTCGCGGTTGGATTAAGTGCAGTTCTTAGTAACGTGTGGTAGTGTGCGGGGAAAAAATCGGCTAAAGCTCTTTTCCCTCACAAACAGCGGCGGATCAAACGGTAGGCGGAGAAGGCGGTCGACAAGGGCCTCGCCGTGTTGGGGGCGACAAAAAAAAATGTGTGCCGATTGTGCGATTTTTGGAAATTTAACAGCAGAGTTAATTTATAGCAAAAAGAAAACAATTAAAAGGTAAAAACTTGATCAAAAATATCTTCCATGGTTTTATAAAACATTTGTTTCTATGTGATAAATTAAATGCAGAGAAGAATATCGACTTTGTGACTTTAAAGTATGAACGAAATTGCACCAGGATTTCCGAATGTATAGTACCAGGAGAGCATCCACGGAAGAGGTAGCACCTAGTACAGTAATTTTGCTCGAAAACCGCCGAAAGGTATGCAACGTATAAACACTAACTTTGCCGTTGGTCGAGAAAAATTTCTTCAAAAACTACCAGTTTCCGACTGTATAGTACCAGGAGAGCATCCACGGAAGAAGTAGCTCCTGGTACCAGGATGTTGCACAACACATGTTGCGCAACACATGTTGCGCAACATATGTTGCACAGCATCTGGCATGCAACACATGTCGCGCAACATATGTTGCGCAACACATGTTGCGCAACATCTGGCATGCAACATCTTACATGCAACAACTTGGGATTGCAACTACCGGGATGCGCGTGATTTGTGCTTGCTCGGCTGGTACCAGGTATTACCTCTTGAAAAGCATGGTCTCCTGGTATCGGAAATTTGAAAACAGCTGGTTTGTATGCAAAGTTAGTGTTTAAACAATGCATACCTTTAGGCGGACGAAATTACCAGGTGCTACCTCTTCCGTGGATGCTCTCCTGGTACTATACATTCGAGAACTGGTAGTTTTCGAAGAAATTTTTCACGACCAACGGAAAAGTTAGTGTTTAAACATTGCATACCTTTCGGCAGTTTTCGAGCAAAATTGCTGAACAAGGTGCTTCCTCTTCCGTGGATGCTTTCCTGGTATCGGAAATCGGAAAACAATTGTGTTGTTCATCGCCTAAAACATCAACATGAGCGTAACAGGTTTCTAAGAAATTTCGCTGATTGTTACCGAAGAAGTATACCGATTTAAAACTTTACCTTGGGCGAAAAAATCGTAGAAGGCGTTGGACTAATCAGGAATCGTAAATGTACGTAAATAGTAGAAAATGTAATCTAAGTACTAACGTTATGGTTCTCCTTAGCGCATACAAACGTTTATAGACAGACTAGCTTACTAGGCCCGTTTACAGGGCTACGCAACAGAACTCTGAGGTGTACGCAAGGGAGCTTTCTTTCCGAGACTTTGCTGGTGTTGTTAAATCATGTTTCAAGTACACCTCCCTAAAACCGATAAGGCCGTAGCAAAATTATAGGCCCCCGTTTAAAAATTCCGCCCTGGGCCTCCAAGGGGATTGATCCTCCACTGCTCAAACACCAATTTGCGTTGCAAAATGGCACCGACGAAAGTGTCCCTTCATTGTAGACGTCATGTTTGAGAAAGGAGATATCGATAACGTCACTACATTGATTTGCTCACTAGAATGAACTGATGGGAAGGTTTTTATGTTCCCCGCGTGAACTTCAACCATTTTTTCCTTCCTCTACAGTTTGTTTACAGTTTTGTGCATTGTTTTGCCATTGTTGTGTGGCGTGTGATTAATGGCACAGGCAATTTGTACTCTCGCGTGCACAATTCGTTAGCATGTGTGCGGTCTATAGGGGCATGGGCTCATCAAACAACAAGGCCCTTAAAAGCAACCCTATGTGAAGTCACGATTCAGAAGAGTGGAACAATAGATAACGAAGGGATTTTTCACATACCATACACATTTTACGGGGCCCTTTTTCGGACCATTTCCGGCACCGGCGTGAGGCCAAATCCTTCCAAATGCGGTCATTTTTTCACCACATCTGTACGTGTTCTTTTTAATAATAACTTTAGCCGCGAATTCGATCACGTGTTGGACATCAAGCTCGATCGTTTGAAGACATTCCTGATAGATCGATTGGGATGTTTTTTTTTCTTGGTGATAGTAAATGAAGGTATTTTTTCTCGTGTTACATCCTCCTCCCTCTTGCGATCATGCTTTTTTCGGTACGGTGATAAATTGATTTCTGAATTATGGTGTCAATTGTAAGCGAGTTGGAGGCGCGAACGTGTCAAATGCGGGTCGGCTATCGGTGCGATTGAATTTTGCGAGCATTGTTGGGATAACGATCAGCGGCAAATGGATAGCTAATCAGTATGTGACAGTTGGTCGTGTGAAGTACGTGTTGAATCCGGGTTAAATGAAAACTATGAATTAGAAAAATTGAGAATAGGCTTGCTGTTTTATGTTAGATTAATGGTTTTCTTTAATGATACTAGTTTTTCAAAGTGAAGTCAAATCAAATCAAATCAAAGAAATGGTAGGCTAAAGAAATGGTGAGGTTAATCGGCCTTTGGACCTTGGGTTCGAAACCGGCTCCGGCTTCAGCCATTACAAATTCGTTGGTAGGCTCCAAAGTGCACATCTCTAGTACCAACTGAAGGCTACTAGGCAAATAAATCTGTTATCAAGAATATAAAAATACTATAAAATTCATAAATTTAGTGACAACCTTCTTTTTGGAAGGTTGTGTTATTTTCGACTGACAACAAATCTGACGAAAAAGTTTTCTCTATAGCGTTGGCTTACATATTTTTACACATTTTACACATATTACAAATTACATTTTTTAAAAATATTTTTCACAAATCCTGAAAATAAATAATACTGAAAATTTACGCACCGCTGTGTATAAATCTTGGGCATCGGCCGTGTAGCGCGCGCTTCAGTCGGGCAAGCTGTCAAGGAATGACACAAGCGTATCGCGAATACAATCTGTACGTTGGCGATATAAACAAATTTACGGAATGTGTTGGATAGTAAAGTCGTTCGGTAGATAAAGGTTGTGCTGTTGGATTGACTACGAAAGGTCCAGGAAGCTGGACCAGTAATCATACCGCGAGAATACATCACAGAGGAGAAGAAACAGCTGTTTCGTTAACACTGATGGTGAAAAAGTTTTGCAGGCTATGCATCGATAGTTAAGGTGACACCGGAAAGCGAGACCGGAGGAAAACGCGAACAATACAACGTTTTTATTGTTTGAAATGGATGCTAACACATCTTGCTTAATGCTATCGAAACGGAAGGTGGCTGTGGATGATCACAGTGTAAGTATTATTTCACTATTTAAATCATTGAATATACTCTATATTAACATAAAATGTGTGCTAGAAGTATCATAATCATTCGCCGTATTTAATGTATCGTTTCTTCTTATAGTCTATTTTCAATAATGAAAGAACAATTGAACTGATTTCCACCGTAAAGGATCAGCAAATACTGTGGGAGAAAAATCATCCAGATTATAAAAACTCTTCCCAGCTTAACAATGCGTGGCAAATGGTGGCAACTGAAATGAATCTTAGCGTCGACGTTTGCAAAGACAAGTGGTACAATTTGCGGGCCCAGTATCGCAGAAACAGGACAAAGGAAATTGCATCACGAAGAGGTAAATTGGATATGTTCCTGGTGCAGTTAAGATATATTTTCAATTGATAATGTACATGTTATCTAATTTCAGGTTTGGATAAGAAAAACAAACCGTCCTGGTACGCCTACAAATACATGACATTTCTGAATAAAACACTGGATAAAGCTAGAGCAAGAAGAGCGGTAAATCTTTGTTATACTTTTCTCTTAGTATAGAGCGGAACTTAAGAATTTATACCTGTATATTCTTTTTTATCTGTGTATTGTAGAATTAGAAGCTTAATAATTCTTTTCGATTCTGATTTTAGTTACGCTACTCCGCTTCGAGTCCACGACTTCGAGCTCGAAAGCTTTCCAGCATTCCGGACTTTTTGGAAGTCGTTACAACTTCGAAACAATCCTCAAGTGAACCAGGTTCTGATGAATATTATCCGTTGGACCTACCTGACGATGATGTGAAGCCTTCCCTGGCACAGCTTCATTCATTCGAGCATTCATTGTATGAGCATTCATCACAGACAGAACCATCTGATGCCGAAGACGATAGACAAGTACAGGATCGTTTATTCAACCTCGCCGGCACATTTACGCACACTGGAGCATCTAGCGGCGAAGAATCTCCAGAACTAAATGATGGCTATTTCCAAAATGTAGAGCAGGAACGTATGGATATATCATACGAAAACGAGCGACAGCGTATAGCGCCGTTTATCGCGTTACTGACGCAACGATTGCTTAGAAAAGAGCGATCGCAGATAGAGGAGATCGAAAATGCACTGTTAAATGTGCTTAATAGTTTTCCGAACGCTTAAATGCACAATTCGAGAATGTTATCACTGCCAGGCGAGTAACGCTGCCTTTATGCCTTCGTTCTCTTGGTGACACAAAATGTAGCTTTATTATTTGCATAATGCATTAGTCTTAACTATGTAAAAAAGAAGTGAAATGCTTAAAAGAGGCTACTTGAAGTCGATTGAATTAAACAATAAACAATAAATGACAAGGATTGTTATTGTCTCATTTAACTCAATGGTGTATGAAAATATTTTACATTCCTGTTGGCCTGTTTCTTCATGAGGCGCCAAGTACCGATGAGTAGCAAAGTTGAAAGTTAACATTTTTATGGGCTTTAGTCCATTTTAATGATGAAATTAAATTGTGGATCGATTGCATTTCAATAAAATTGACCCTTTTCAAGGTAAAAAATGGAGAATTTCCAATAATTAACTGTAATGCAGCTCGTGTAAACATCCCTTGATCAATCGCCAGCTGTCAGTGGTGTTGAAATGCGTCGCATCTCGTGCACGATCTGTTTTCTCATCAGCGAGCAAACATTTGATAGAAACCCGCTTTCGGAACAGCTTCGCCCTGAAATACAAATACGCCAAGAAGCCGGGACTTTCACGCGTTGAAGAAGTTATCATTTGATTAGGAACCAATTGCGAGGTATACAATGTTCTTCTTGCGTTGCAATTATCACGCTAAGCTAATCTGTTTCGGTTTCATTTGCAGGTTAATACCGTTGCTGTGCCTTTGCTCGTGTGAATTAACAAATCAAGCCAAAAATGGGCGAAGGTTTGACCGATAAGGAAGCGAAGGAGCTGCTGAAGCTTCCGGATGCCGAAACGAAGGTATGAAAACGATCAATTAGAGCCAAACATGGTAACATTAAAGATGAAATCCAGTTCAGCTTGGTACTGGTTAGTTGTGCAACATTGTTGCTGTTGCATATTGATTTCCGCGTGTTGTTTACGCAAAGTGCCGGCTTCGGCATGCGATAGCAATGCGCCCTTCCTTGTGTTGTATAATATTCGGGCACTATTTTTATCTCACCGAAGTGCAATGTTTCTCAATCTTGTTGTCCACGTCATCCTATAAGTGGTGCTTTAATGTTTAGTTTATTACGTTACAAAAAATACTGTCTATGTCCGCCACCTAGGCTACCCGGAGTGATCATGATTAAGCATTATCTTATCGCCCTGCCATTAAGAAGCCACCACTCATCGGCATTCAAATGGTTCCTTCTTTACATGTTGATTGCGTAGTAATATCGCTTCCTAACGTTTAACGAATTTTTATGACTTCATTTTTCGGCGTACAGAACTTCCTGTTCCAACAAACGATGTACCGCATTAAAGATCCCCGGGCTTCGCTTCCGTTCTACAACGAGGTGCTGGGTATGAATCTGCTTTGCAAGCTGGACTTTGCAGAGGCCAAATTCTCCCTCTACTTTATGGGCTACGAGGACATTGGCAGTCAACCGACGGATCGGAAGGAATGCATACAGTGGGCAATGAGTCGGAAAGCGACGCTGGAGCTTACCCAGTAAGTAGAGGGCAAACACTCCGCATCCAGCGGTTTGTGAATTTGTCGAGTATCGTAATGCAGCAAGGCACCTTCTTTCTCTCCAACTCCTCTAGCAACTGGGGCACGGAGAATGATCCCGAGTTTAAGTACCACAACGGTAACAGTGATCCACGCGGATACGGTCACATCGGTATTATGGTGCCAGACGTAAAGAAGGCATGCGAGCGGTTCGATCGGTTGGGAGTGGAGTACGTCAAGCGCCCGGATGAGGGCCGTATGAAGGGGTTAGCGTTCATCAAGGACCCGGACGGTTACTGGATTGAGATCTTCAATGCATCCACGGTTCAGGCGCACTAAACTACGCGCCTTCGGTGCATGCGTGATTAAATGTTAAACGTATATGTATTCTCGGGAGAACAAAAGTATCGGAACAGAAACGGGCAAATACTTATCAGTAATCGGAAATTAAGGAAATATGGGTTTCAATTTGTTTGCGAAAAATAAAAGCACCGTGCCTTGTTATAATACGATTTTCTTGGCAATTGTTTGTCTCTGTTAAATATAACCGTCGTTTTTACTTGCAGATCACGGCCGATACGATTCGAGACGGCATGTCGCGTCAGCTGCATCCACTGTAATTAGCCACAGCTTGACGCACCGCTACAGTTCATGTACCTTTTGCGGGCAGAATTTTCTCTATTCATCTGCTTCAATGCTGAATGAAAACATGTGCCCCTTCCCCAAACAAGCCACAAGACAGGGTGCGTTATGCACCACCCAGACGCGTGCGGCAAATCTTACCCCAAATGAATGCCTTTACAGAAACGGCCGTTGAATGAAATGATGCGCTGGTGTTTCGGAATGGATTTGCCTGCGGCTTCACGCAAAATGGCACCGTGACAAACGACGCACAACTGTCGGGGGTGATTTAGCATTCGTCAGCAACGCCTAACGCACGCTGGAAGAACCGTATGGTTGATTCTAAAATAGGAAATTTCGCATTTTGCTCCTGCGCTGTATCGTTGATCGTTGGCGCAGCTGCCGGTCGTTAGCGAAATAGTTTTCCGCATAAAGACTACTTGCAGAAACGCTCAAGGTATGAACATGAAATGATGTTGTAGATCGTACGGTTAAACGGTTGGTAAAGGCTATCGGGTTTTATTCCTCATCGTTAAATAACAAACAAACAAAAAAAAACCGGACACGACCCGCTGCGCAATTGCCAGCTGAGATTGCGAACGCGTGTCCTTCCCCGCAAGATGCAGGCGTGTAAATCAGTTGATTAGAAAATTGTTTACCGTCGGATCTCGGTGAGAAGCGATTCTCGGCCAGCCGTCCAGCAGACAAATTCATCGAGTGGATTAAAGCGGCTCAATAATAGACTGTGGGCATGCGGAGTGGTGCTTGACGGCGGGTGGAAGGAAGAGACCAGATTATACGAGACACCGCGACGAGCGAAATTTGTCGGGACTGAGCTTGATGGGAAAATTGACCACTCTCAAGATCTTGGCTGCGCCACTTCTGGCGCTTGTAATCTTTTTATCCATGCGCTTGCCGGGGGGAGAACCACTTGAGGTCGCATTAACTACGTTCAATTGCATCGATTGAATGCTATCGAATCTATAAGTGGAGTGCAACTTTTGGCTAACCAGCTAAAATCTCCACAAACAAAATAAATAAATAAAAATGTGCGCCAAAAAGTTCAACCCCTAGCACAAGTTTTACGATCGCACCATTCCGTCCACATCCGATACATTTGATTGGAGGAAACAGATCTACACATCTGGCCGTTTGGCGGCGGTTTGACAATATACGCTCGATGTCGGCTTAAGCTAATTGATTTCAAGCTAATTCGACCAAAACCGTACCGGCTTCCGATGTTGCGAAGCGCTAATTGAGGGCAATACCAGTGCAGTGCGTAAAGGACAGATACAGTGTGGGTCATAAGTGTTGTTTTTATAATGTGGCATACTGTTTTGACAGTATGGAGCTAGTACTGACGGAATCCCAAATGGTTCCATCCATATAGCGAACTAAGCGGCTTCGTGGGTTCCGAGCTTTAAGAGGTCCCGAGCACCAAGATTACATAAAAGCCCTGGCTGTAGCAGGGTCGCTTGGGGCCCTTTCGTCAGAGAGGGAATCGAAGAACTTCAGCAGTGTGTGGTTTATATTGCGTAATAGATCCTCTAGAAGTATAATACAGGCTTTCCATTTCCTACTCCTACTTAATATGTCCACGGCGTACAGAACCTGTCCTGGAATATAAGGGGAAAGTCAATCCTTTGGGAGGATGGGTGATAATGCTAAATTGAGGGCAAGAAGAATACTCAGCATCTTCGCTCTATATTAGGGGCTGTTTAACACCAATTCTACAATAAATGTGGCATGTTAGTGATTAACAGGGAATTTAAATTTTATATTGCATACTATTAGGCGTTTACGAACGCACAAGAAGCAGATTGTGTCGGAATCAGATTAATAAGGCCACTATTCAATCTTTGTTCACACATTTTATTTTGCCTACACATAAAACATTGCCTTCCGCTGTATTCAATAAAGTGAAACACATGGATTTCCTATGGCGTATACAGAAAACAAATTTGTAGAAACAAAAAAAAAAACTCGCGACACCGAGATGTCGAGGTTTTGCGCGAAAGTCGCGTGCAGTAAAATTAGAATCGGAAGTGCACAGAAGCAAAAAGAAAAAACGAACGATGCGATGAGAAGGGAAAAAGGGCAACCTACCACTACCACTTAAGCTGGTAAGAATTCTTTTTGCCGCTAGTTTGGACGACATGGTAAGAATTCTATCGTCGCCGTAAGATTGAGACCCGGGTACGGTACGATGGACGGCATACATAAACATTAACAACCACACATAAGCCGACAGGCGGACAGGGCTTGAACGGGAGGAATGTGAGAGGGCTAGCAGGGCGACAATGAGACGGTCTGGCCGATCGTGGATGATCAACGCTGTCGTTCCGCCGGCTGCTGCTCACTGTCAAGCCGTGTGTCCAAACCCGGGACAGGAACAGTTTGCCAGTTGGATGCGGAGAGATGCGCGAGCAGTGTATGATTTTTTTAGCGTTTGGGGAACCTCATTTGTATTAGTGCTCACGATGCTGTGATCTTACGATGTGCGTCTCGCGGTAAGGCAACCGCCACCACGGCAAGGATATGTTCGTCTTCGTGCGTTTGTTTTGATCCGAGCGTCGGGCCCCGAGAGACTGTTCCGTTGCGGTCAGTTGTGCTCGGTACGTCAAACGGATGGTAACAGTTTGGACCGATCGTCGGATCCTCTAGCGTGTGTGAATATATTAAATACTTGTTTAAAAAATCTACCTCGACTGGGAGATCGCAGCGACGTGAGCAAAAAGTATCGTGAGCTTCTTTTTTTCACATTAATGGTAGCAAATTGAGTTTCTGTTGAAATAAATCTGTTCCATGATGGGCAACATCTTGACACAGACCGAACCGTGACAAAGTGAAGAAAATAAAACGACCCCGAAGAGACGTGTGTTCGCAAAACAGGAAGTGGATCATTCATTTGAGAGAGAGAAAAAAAACAACAGCGAACACCGAAACACGTGAAAGATGTGCAACAAAACCAAATGTATAATAAGAAAAACCTGTGACCAAACGCAATAAAAGAAAAACCACACACATGCCCAGACGATCGGTGGCAAAATTTGTGGAAAATAAAAATAACAGAATACAGTGTGTGCACCCAAGACGCTTCAACGCTACAAAACGTCCCCCGAAATGATGCCAAATGTACGTCACGTGCGCACGTCGTTCCTGTTGCGGCATGATCGTCGCACTGTTGTGAATTTAATGGACCTTTTTCTCTTCTCTCTCTCTCTCTCTCTCTCTCTCTCTCTCTCTCTATCTCTCTCTCTTTCTCTCAGATCTTTAATCTCGAGGTGTGTATTTGTGGTTTAGGATTAGCAAAAGCAAGTGGCGAAGTGCCTTTTATTTTTCGTAGAACATTCTGTGTGTCCGGAGTAGTTTTTCTCTTGCAAATTAAAAATGTTAAATGGGAAAAAATCTTGGCAATTCGACAACAGATTTGAAATCCAAAGTTTTGATTTACTATTTACCACATTTGTGTGGTTAACACATTTCTATGAATGAACACTGTCGTCATCCATTCATTTGCGCACCGTTGACGTCGCTGGCCAGCTGGCACCATGTCACCATGCAAGACGTGTAAGTCGGCCCGACCCGTTTCCCTATCCGAGGCAGATTGACAAATAAATCTGTAACAATCACCAAGCAGTCCGCCACACCAGACGGGTAATTTAATTCGCCGTTTCAGCATTAATTGACAACGGCGCGCACACGACGTAGAAAGCGGCGTCCGTCCCATTGCATACAGGCTCCATGACGTGTTGTTGCGATCTTTGTTCAATTCCGATGCCTTCAAACGTGCTGTTGCTGTATGATTTATTTATCACGGATGGGGTTTGTTTTTGGGCCACGGTATTTATTCCGTTTGAATAACCATTAAGATCTGTTTTGAATGCTACCATTGAAGAATTTTTCGGCGCTTTTTTCATGTTAATGGGTCGGGAATGGAAGATTGATTCCCATTCTTCAGTTTGGGAACTAATAGGCCTTGAAAGGGGTTGGAAATGATCTTCTAGATCACTTGTATATACAAAGCCTTCAGAAACGGTCACCAATATCCGCTACATGGTAATTACTTTGTGAGAAAAATGAAGCTACAAGTAAGCTCAAACATCATATCGAGAATGTTGTGTTTCCTCAAGGCAGAATCAGCTTTAGTTGAAGGTTCTTCTGGGATTTTTTCACCAGAATTTCTGAATGATTTGAAATATTTAGCAGAAACTCTGCTTTCCTTCTTTTTTTTTCGTCCACATGGACATAGGAGCTGCTCTGCTAGATGTCAGTTGGAACTGAGGTCTCAGATCGCAAGGAGAGCATTTTCTTTGACCTCCACGCAATGGAGACGCCCAGTTTTTGTCATACCCAGTCATACAGCAAGTCTGCTAAAGTTCGGAATTGTCTCTATCTGATTTCTTTTTATTTTCCCAGTTGAAAAGTGAACTAGTATAAAACATACAGGGTTTTTAACGAAGGTCGACACGGTTGTAAATACTCTGAAACTTATTTGGTTTCTAATTCCCGTAAGCTACAACCCTACAAACACTCGCTCACTTCCAATTCTTCAATCTCTACTCCACATCCCCATGGAAATGGAAAAACAAAATCAAAAAATCCTTTTTTACTACACAGAAGAAAAAAAAACGACTGTGACGTGAATGACCACCAATGCATCGTGCAGGAGCGTACAAATAGTACGCACACAAACACACGGACCATCTATCTCCCATCCCGTGTGTTGATTTAAAATTTTCCGTAAGTGAAAATATGTATTTTTAGCCAGTCGTATATAAACCAGCTACTGAAAAAAGGGGAGTTTTCGTACAACTTTACACTTTTTGCGCCACCTTTGTCACACACATTTTGTGTGTGCGTGTGTGTGTTTTTTCTTAAAAAACGCGCGCCACTTTACGATGGTGTTAACGATGCGGACGCTCGTACATTCAACGCAAAGTTTAGCAGGGCCAGTTTGCTACGGCGCGCTCGTTGCGTATTGTTTATTTTCCTTTCAATTTGCTTAATGATTTGTTGTTCATTTGTAGGTGCCACGATTAAACGCACAGCGAATGGGCTGTTGGTACGGATGATCGATGGGAAGAGGTAATAAGAGACGGTTGTTTAGCACGCTGCAATTTGTTGCTATAATGAGCAGCATTGGTTTATTGAATCGACTTAAAAACACTGTCGCATCGTTTAAAATACAAAACAAAAAATGGAGGTCGGTTGAACAATAGTTAATCAGCTCCTAATTGGCCTAATGGTTTGCTTATACCGAACCGAATAATCCACCATGCGCCTCCATCGGGATGGTTCAATCTAGTGTTGTGCTTAATGAATATTATGCGAAGCGTCATTCATGTGAATCTTTCACGAGAGGTCATTCAAATTAGGCGTCGATTCTTCGTGAATCCTTGAAATCTATGGTTCGTCAAGAATTTCCAGATTATTGAGTATCAAAAAATTGTTGAATTCAATTACCCGGAATTAACGTTTTCTAATATTTTGAATCTTAAGAATAGATTTTTAGATTCATACATTCAAATCAAAGGTTGATTCAGATGGATGAATCTGATTTACCCAACACAAGTTCAATCCGTTATTATTGCAGTGAATAATTTTTTAAGTGGATGAGATTATGTATGTGTACAAAAATAGCAAGATAATACAATCAATACTTAAAAAAAAGAACTCCATGTGGAATCAGTTTGTCAATGCGTAAAGGAATAGAACAGAACCCCCATAATTTTTCAAGGAAAATTTTGTCCGAGATAATTTTCAGCTAGATTTGTGATCTAATTTTCAATCTCAATTTTCTTCCCCGCGACGACAGTAATGGAATAAATAAAGCGTTACGAATATAATGCTCTCTAAAATGCATTTTAAAAGTTCATTAACACACACACACACACACACACACTCATCAATAACAGGCTGACTTTTGGTATTTTCGCACTCACAGCCGATGAGTTGCATTCGCCCTACAGCAAGAGTGACAGCTCGGTGCCGCTTGCTGTTTATTTGCTTATTACCTGCTCGTCCTGCAGGCACGTTTCACCCTACGACCACCCACCCTTCCAGCGCATGGTACGAGGGCGACACGCTTTTGTGTGTGTTTGGGTTCCAAGAATTGCGGAGACTTTTCCATCAAATTCCAAGGCACTCCTCCCGGGTGCCGGACAAAAATGGTGAGTGACCGGGTACGGGTCACTCACGAGTGAAAGCTTTCCTTCCACCCCATCGAAATGGATGCTGTGGATGCTGTGTAGAATAGGGAAGCTTAGTGCTTGGGGTGAGCTTTTCCGAAGCTTTCGCTCAATGTAAGGGTAATTTCTCTATCTATCCTTAACGCTCTTTTTGATCTCTCACACATCAGCACGCATTCGCGGTACAGTGGGCATTTGCTACTCTCCAAAACCCGCACCCTTTCGTGTGCTCTAATGGTTCGCACAAGGATAAAAAACTTGAATTTTCAAAATGGAGTTCTCTGTGCGTCCATTTCTCTGGTTCTCCTAATCTCTCTCTCTCTCTCTCACACACATTCACGATGACAAACATCGTGCATCAGAAACGGTGTAACGCACAGAGTAAAGGATCTGTATATCAAACGTCCTGGGAGAAGAAGAAAAAAAACCGGAGCATCTTCCATTCTCACGAGAGAAAGAGGGAGAGAGTGAGAGAACTGAAAGAGCCCGAAAAAAAACCCCCCAAAAAACGGCGAGTTTTAAACAAGATCGGGAGAAGCTTACGGGCCCCAGAAGCAACACTCCATCACCGACGAAAGCTCACAGAGGACGTGCAGTGGCCATGTCGGTTTCGGTTGCCCTGTAGTGAAGGTTTTCCTCCCAATTTTTGCACCCAACGTATACCAATCCGACAGCTGCCATCCTGTGTGCAGTTGGCTGGCAGCTTGTCGGCTATCGCGGACTGATGCAGTGATTGCTACACAGCAAAGTGCGATACAGTAGAACCGTGTTTGACCAGTGCAGGCCCGTGGATAAAATGGTGCTGCCTGGCACCAGGCCACACACCATCTAGGCACAAATGGTCGTACCACATCTTTGCAGCGTGTGACGCAGCAGGAAACGAAGCAACGAAAGCAAAGTGCAGCAACAACAAAAAAAAAACCTCCCCGTAAGGTATCCTTCACCCCAACGCTGGGGCGGAAAATGGGTGAAAAGCGATAATGTGGAAAATGTGTACGAGAGTACGGAAAACTGTGGGGGAATCGGGAATCGGAGAAAATACAGCATCCCATCTTTTAATTTGGTGTAACACAGAAAATGTGAAGCAGCCATTACGTGTGGCTGAGTGAGTGTGTGTCTGTATGCGTGTGTGTGTGTGTGTGTGTGTGTGTGGATGGCTACGTGCAAAGTACCGTGCGGCGTACGCCCTGTTTTCGAAGGTTGAAATTTTCGGTAGACAGTGAGTGAGTGTGTGTTCGCCCATGTTTCTTCGCCCATGGTTTATCCGTGTGTGGAGGAAAAACAAAACCGGAAAAAAGCAGGGGGGAGGAAGGAAAAACAAAATTAGCAGGACACTGTAAAGTTGAGGTTTCGCTAAGAGACATAGCTCTCTCTCCTACAAAAACCATTCGGAAAGGATTAAATTCGGCTCATCCCTCCCCCTCATACACTCCCTCTCACCCCACCCACCTTTTCGACTCCCTTCTGTTCCTCCGTCACACACAACGCAGGGCGTGAACGTGTGTGCGTACGTGCAAACTGATTTTTCCAAATGAATGGAGCCTGGAAGTTGAAAAATCGCCCCCGTTTCGTGCTTGCTCGCTCGCACGCACGGCAATACGTGGTGGCATCGTAGTAGGCACTGCGTTGCAGTGTGCGATCCCATCATCTATCTTTCCTCACTGTTTCAAATTGTCACCACCTCGCCCATCCAGCTTAGCAGGGAGAAAAAGTAGAGAGAAGAAAAATAGATAAAACCGCCTGCTTGGATGTAAAATTATGCATCGAAGCGTTCTCCCTTTACTACACTAAGTGGCCATGTGCATGTGTGTGTGTGTGTGCGTGTGTGTATGTGTGCATATGTTTGTGTGATTTTCATCACCGTTGCAAGGCAGGAGTAGGAAACCATCCTCTAAAACCCCGCACGACGTCCTTCCGTTATTGCTGCGGGCCAAAAAGAAAGATGGCCAGCAAAGATGGGATGCACACTGCTGCGTTTACTTACTATAAATTATTAATTATAGCAAGCTTAACGGTGATATAAACTTCAACAGCAAAGTCACGATTTTTTTTTTCTTATCATCCTTTTCTTTTCCAAAAACTTTACAGGAATAACGTCGTGTAGTGTGTGCGTCTTTTCCCCCCTTCCCATACTGTGTACGTGTGTAGACACGCGTGTGACTGTGTGCGTGTGCTTGTCTCGAGAGGAAAGAGCTTTTACCCGCTGCGTGTAGTGAACATCGGCCGCACAGTGATGTGAGTTGTGCGTGCGTGGCTGTGTGCGTGTGTGTGTGGTTCTACCGGGGAAAAGGTGGCTCCAAACTCCAAGTGCAACTAAAGTGCAAAATAAAAAAGAAGAAGAAGCAACGCAACGCACACACAAACAGGGATGTTTCTGCTTGCGGCCGGTATGGTGCCGTGGGCAGCGGGAAACCCTGCACCATCCCTTCGATTCGCTGTCCCGATGAAACGATAACGCAAAGCCCTGAGGGTTGAGTTGTTTTTTTTTTGTTACCCGTGATTGTTTGTTTGGTTTTCACTCTCTCCTACGCGATGGTGCGGCTCGGATGCTGTCCAAACGGTTCGCATGACAGTAAAAATGGCCGTCGGGACGATCCATTGGCCGGTGTGTACCACGGTCGGTAGAGGACGGCTCGGTAACAGTGGTCCCTGCTTGAGGTGTAAAGTGAGTGTGAAGGGAAAGCACTGGGCTGCTGCGCAAAACTGAACCGTATTCTTCCGTGCCAAAACCTGCGTTTACATGGCTTTTCCATCTGTACGTCATCCCCGGTACGGTGTACGCTTTCAGCTTAAAGTCGCCTTGTTCTCTGGCAAGGCTCTGGGCACTCTCGCAGCGCGCCATCGATTGACAATGTACGTGAAACTCGTTTCCCGTGCGGAAAACAACGGACGGCTGGGAAATTGGAAGGCGCAAGCTGCGATATTTCGTAACACCAGCCGCAGCACCGTTGACCCATCGGGACGTCCACCAGTGCGGGCCGATCCTTTCCCACCCAACTTTCAATCAAATGTTGTGAGATAAGGCGCAAATAAGGACGGAAAAGTGGAAACAAAACGCTACGCAGCAGAGTGAGCTCCGCCACGAAAAGCGACGTAAATTCGATTCCGGGGTGTGTAGTTGAGAGTTACGGTGTTGTTTGCTCGCCAAAGGAAAAAGGTGCAATGGTGTGGTGAGACATCGCTCGAACCGTCGCGTGAGAAAGAGCGCAGCGAGCCAGGAGCGATGAGTGAGAAAAGCTTCCTGGCGTTGTGTGTTTATTACGCCGATTTACGCGAAAACGGATGCTCCGCATGTAACGCAATGGGAAACAAACGCCAAATCGCAGCGCAACGTGTCGGTTAATTGGTGCGCCGTAGTGGTGAGATTTGTTTGTGAGTGAGTGAGTGAGTTGTGAAAGGGAAAGCAGTGGAAAACTACGCAAAACAAGAAGGAGAAAAAAACACGAAAGTTTCAATTGTTTCACCGATTGGTTGGTGCTGGTTTTGGTTTTGTTTTCGGTGTAAAAACGGGATGGAAATTAGAAGAACAACAAACAACCTGCCGCACAGTGAGTTTAGCGGGCGGTGTAGACTTGCAGCGAATGCGCTGCGCAAGATGGCGCCCGTGAGTGCACGACGTAGTGTGCGGTTACGGTCGAACGTGCTGCTGTTGGGGACGTGTCTGACGGTTGGCCTTTGGTTGGGCTTTGCACCGCCGGTGCACGGGCAGCGCCCGCTTGGCAATTCCACCTTCGGTGCGTCCCACAACTCGTCCGGCGTCATCAACGTCCATCCGGTGCTGACGACCAGCACCACGTCGACCGAGCCACCGCGCTCCATGTTCCCCGCGTCCGCGTCCGGGTTTGAGGATTCGCTGGAGGACGACAGCTCCGATATGGAGGAGCACGAACACGACGAGCACGAGCACCATCACGAGCAGCACGGTGGCGTTGGAGGGCACGGCAGCGGTGGTGGCACCGGTGGGCTCGGTGCCTTTTCGCAGCCGAACGAAATCAATGCCGGTGCAAGCCGGAACGGGGGCCACGATGGTGCCCCGATCGGCTCCCGCCAACCGGGCAGCCGACTGATCAATCCCTACTTTCCGACACCCGCCTCCACGCAGGGTGGCTCGAAGACGACCGAGCCCCAGAACGGTCGACGCTTCAATCCGGCCCGGCCGGGACGGGGGCGGAAAACGTCATCGATCAACATGTTGCGCAAGATGAACAAGATTTCCACCAACATGAACGGGCTGGAAACGGGCGGTGAACCCATTTCGTACGGTTCGACCACGCACCGGCGTGGCCAAACCGTGCACCACGCGGGCGCGGACGCGTACGGCCAGGAGAATGCCGGTGAGCAAGGTGCGGGTGGTGGTGGAGGTGGTGGAGCGGCAGAGGGAACGGATGCGCGCGGAGGTACCGTGCAGCAGGGTGGACGGGGTGCGGCCGATTACGGCAACCGTGGTCGATCCGATCCGGGCCGTGGCCTGGGGGTCATCATGCAATCGCCCGGCTACTTCACGCCCGGTTCGTCCTACAGCCGCCAGGGTGACGACCCACTAAGAACGTTACGGGCGCGTTACAACGAAGAGGTAAGCATGTGGATGTACTCTAATCAAATCAAACGCTTAATTTACAGTACACGGGTAGCACATCTAACCCCAATTTGCTCGATTCTGCACAAACTGAATATAATTGAGGTTTGTTCCTCGATTGTTGCGCGATTAGTATCACAATGGTGGAGATTCGTGTCGCTAAGCTCCTCTAAGACTAATTTGATTTAATTAGCGGCATACAACTATATCTCGAGTGGAAACAAACATTCCCGTCACAACTGATCGATTGAGAAGGGTGAGAAGATGTTCTAGGAATAGAGTACACTGGTTCCTGGTACTTCGATGTACTACGAGTTGCACTGTGCTAGGAAGTAGTGATGGGAAAGTTCCTTTTTTCGGAACGGAACGGAACCAGATTCTTTTCTTAAAGGAACAGAACGAACCTGGTAGGTTCGGAACGAAATTTCCATCACTACTGAAACTACTTTTTAAAGATTTTCTCCAACATATAACGCCCTGCTATAACAATGGTAAGTGTATAACCTTTGAGCTTAGCTTAAAGCCATCACTGTTAAAGAAGTCTTGAGCGACAGTGATTGAATTTGAGCGAACTATAAAAACAAGTTTCGCTAAGCTATTGTTTGCTTCCCATTATAAAATACACCACTGCTGAACGTCTAGAACACAAAGAGAATGAACGATCGGTCGTGTAACGTCAATGACAAAACCACACAAACAAATTAATTCCAGCTATCGCAAAAATAGAACACCAAAACCGATGGACGTGTTTCTCGTCCATCCTATTTATACGCGAGTTGGTGACGGTCGGGTCACCACGATTGCGGTTTTCAAAATGTCGACTAAGTCGACATTACACCGTATGGGCCTCGTTACGTCGGTTGTAACGGGTGCGACTGTAGTTGGTGTGTAAACAAGCGTTTGACAGTTTGGAACTTAGTGTACATGCGAGAGATACTAGAATTATAGCAAGTTATTGAAAAAGTACATACGTTGGAAAGCCAAAGCACCAAATATGCTATAATTTCTTTACTTTATTACTGTCAGTAATCATCTATTGCATCCCAATATAGCAACCAACTCATGCACTTATGCTAACAGTTGTGATTGAGTTGCTGGAATAATTAACGTTTCACACTTCACCGCCCGGTCGCGGTGATGTGACCGAGACAAGTGACCGGATTCTGTTGGCCATTGATCAAGAGCTCGACTCGTTCGACGTCAGCCACGAAAAGTGCATCACAGGTTGTGTTTTGTTTTGTGTCCACGCACGCCACGGAGTTGGCGAACGGACGAAACCGGAGATCCTTTATTTTCGTAATCCCAATCGAAAATAGATTTCTCACGGTTTCTGTGGATGGTCGAGCGGAGGTCACGAACGTGATGAGCTTGATGAGCAAATTGCTTCCAGCGTTTCAACGGCTGGGTCGAAGGTGAATAGTTGGAAAGCCGCGTTGCATCTTCCCAGATCAGTGGGCGGCCAGTTTCGGAAGGCGTGGCTGTGGTGGGGCCGCTAGGAGGCAAGGGGAAAAGTTTTCATCTGTTGGCCGTATAGGAAATTGGATGGAATGGTGGGCTAAATATAGCGTTACCGCAGCAGCGGCAACCAAAACAGACGGCACAAGGATATGAAAGCAATCGGATAGGTTTGGTGGAAAATATTGTGCTGGTCGTTTATTTCGTGCAACGCAATTGCAATGTCTCTATCTCTACTCTACTGTTTTATTCTCGGCAGCGATACCACAACTCCGTCCCAGATCAGGGCTCCGAGATGGACGAGATACTGGGCATGAAGTGTAACTTCGAGACGGAATGTGCGTGGACGTGGGACGAAACCGACCAGCACGGGTTCCAGGTGGTGACCGGCATGAATCTAACCGAATCCAACCGCACCGGGCTGATGCCTGGCCCGGGTGCCGATCCGGCCCATAATGCCAACGGGCATTTTCTACATCTCCGGCTCACGCAGGACAGCCAGCCGCAAATACTCACCTCGCCCGTGTTTGGTGCGACAAAGGAGAACTGCTATCTGGAGGTGTTCACCCACCAGAGCGCGATGCATCACGGTAGCATACGGATCGTGATCGAGACGATTGGCAACCAGGAATCGAGCTGGGTCCCGGCCGAAATCATGGGCAACGATCTGCGGCGCTGGCAGATGAATACGTTCCGCATCGATCGCATCTCGAAGGACTTCAAGGTGCTGTTTGAGGTGGTACCGAACAAGATTGGTGGGCAGGCGCGTGGACACGTTAGCATCGATAATCTGCGCATGGTGCAATGTTTCCCGGACTCGATCAGCACCAACAACTGTAGCTACTCGCAGGTGCAATGCACCGCCAGCAAGGTAAGAGGGACACACCGAGTTTACAAAGAGATTGATTAATTAACCATCTTGCAACACTTTTAGGTACCCGTGTGCATCAAAACACCAAAGATCTGTGACATCACAGTCGATTGTGATGACAGTGAGGATGAGACATTAAACTGCGGTAAGGCCTTTGTGGTAGTAGGCTTTGAATGAGCGAATGACACCTTCATTCTTCATCTTTCCCGCAGATAAAATTCCATTCGGTGGTCGCTGTGATTTCGAGACCGGATGGTGTGGGTGGCAAAACTATGGCAACGTCATTCTATCCTGGGCACGACACTCTGGTCCAACGCCGACAGAGAAGACGGGCCCGGATATGGATCACACGCACGAGAACTCGAACGTAACCGGGTACTACATGTTCGTCAACATGAACCAGCATGCGAACGATAGCGAGAAGAAGACGCTGGTTGGATTGGCCAGCAATGCGATCATGAACAGTGTCGTCTTTAACCCACCACCGCTGGTACACACGAATGCGAGCTCACCGTATCGGAACTCCTGTGTGGTGAGTTGCACAAAATGAGACGAGTCTGACGATGAGGTTGATGATATACTATTATACTAAATGCTGTTACATTTACCACAGGTCCGGTTCTACGTTCACCAGTACGGCATGAACCCGGGCAGCATCAATTTGTCCAGTGTGGAGATCCGCGAGAAGGAAAACTTCACCACAACGCTCTGGTGGAGCTCGAAGAATCTCGGCGAAGATTGGGTACGGGTGGACATCATCCTGCCGAACATTACGACAAAGTACTACCTGCAGTTCGAGGCCCGCATGGGAATGCGCATCTTCTCCGATGTGGCGATCGACGATTTCTCGCTCAGCCCGGAGTGTTTCGGGTTGAATATACCGGCGGAACATCTGCTGGGGTACAACTACTGGGATCCACGGATAGGGGGTGCCAAGCAGCCGCACAAAGATTTCGCTGGAAAATCATGTAGGTTACCTGTTGGAGCAGGTTTGGAAGTTTGGAGAAGGTTATTTAAACGACTACTCTTGGGGGGTTGCTTTTGCTTACAGTCCTGGAACTCAACACCTGCGGCGCAAAGGGGCAGTACGGACCGACACCGGCCGATTGTCTGTCGTCGTACAACAACACAGAAGCGTTCAGTGCGGTGCACGTCATTGACAGTCATCCCTTCAAGGGTATCCAGGCCTGGAAGGTACCCAACGAGGGTTACTACACGTAAGTGAGGACAACGCTCATCGCACACGTCACGCTTCTCTGACCTTATCTCCCTCAATTGCAAATAGGATTATTGCTAAAGGTGCTGGAGGTGGTCTTGGATCCGGTGGAGTGGGTTCTTCTCGCGGCGCGATGGTTCTGAGTGTGTTGGAACTCCACAAGGATGAGGAAATATACATCCTGGTAGGGCAGAGTGGAGAGCATGCGTGTATCAAATCGATGGGCTATCGGGACGAGTCGTGTGAGATGCGAAATAAGCAGCTCAACATGGACACCTGGATGCACTCGAAGACACAGCAGGTGAAGAACACGATCATCGAGGAAGGTGCTGGTGGAGGCGGTGGTGGAACATACGTGTTTTTGGTAAGTTTTAACCCACAACGATCAGCATCATGCCAGTTTATATCAATTCTCTATCAATTTGTCCAACCAGTTGAACTCCGCCAACACAGCAGTCCCGCTGCTGGTGGCCGGTGGTGGAGGTGGACTCGGTGTAGGTCGTTACCTGGACGATGATATTCAGCATGGCAAAAAGTATCTCTCGTACAAGAAGGACGTCTCGGGTACTGCGCATGGAGAGCCCAACCGGCAAGCCGGACCGGGAGGTGGTTGGCGTGCGCAGGCCGACATGGGACTGCAGGCACACTATGGCGCATCGCTACTGGAGGGTGGCCGGGGTGGAATGCCATGCTATACACCGCGTGGTACCCATGGACAGGGTGGGTTCGGTGGTGGTGGTGGCGGATGTGATACTGGAGGTGGTGGCGGTGGATACTCTGGGGGCGATACGATGATTAACTCCACCAACGGCGAAGGCGGCTCGTCCTTTATGGCATCCAAGCGGAATGTGCCAGAACTATCGATGGAGTTTTCTGGCGCGAACGGTGGTCATGGAGCGGTACTGATCATTCCTGCCATACAGGGATGTGGATGCGATTACCGGTGTGTGGCCCTGGACGAGTACCGAGCGACCGTGGGTTGCATCTGTCCCGACGGGTGGACACTGAAGCCCGATAATTATACAGCGTGTGAATGTGAGTGTTGCATCTCACTTGCGCCATCGCGCAGTTAAAAACTAATTTAATTTCTCGCCCTCCTTCCAGTGCCCACGGAGACCGTGGAAATGAAGTACCTAATTATGTTCTTTGTCGTCGTCGTGCTTGTGCTCTGTGCCGCACTGGCCAGTCTTATACTGATACTTTGTAAGTTCCTTCAGAACTCCTCACGCCACAGAGAGTCAGTACAGAGCCTCAATGTCTAACTCTATCACCCACAGATAATCGTTACCAAAGAAAGCGTCAGGCAGCTCTGCGCCATAAGATGCTGCTGGAACAGGACCTGCAGCTGAGCCGGCTGCGCAGTACGGCCGATGATTCGGCACTGACCAACTTCAATCCGAACTATGGTTGTGATGGCATACTGAACGGGAATGTGGATGTGAAGAGTCTGCCACAGGTAGCTCGTGAAAGTTTGCGTTTGGTGAAGTAAGTATACCATCACTGGTTGCGTGGGTATCGGTAACTCAATGTGCGGACTTCCCTATCTTGCAGAGCACTTGGACAGGGTGCGTTCGGTGAGGTGTACCAAGGTCTCTATCGCCATCGCGATGGTGACGCGGTGGAGATGCCCGTGGCAGTGAAAACATTGCCAGAAATGTCCACCGGCCAGGCGGAGTCTGACTTCTTGATGGAGGCGGCCATTATGGCAAAGTTCAATCATCCAAACATTGTACACCTGATAGGTGTCTGTTTCGACCGTCATCCACGGTAAGATATTTTGATCAACAAGTGGAGCCCAGTTGTTTATCGGTAGTTCAATTTCGCTCAAATCATTCCCACAGGTTCATTGTGCTCGAACTTTTGGCCGGAGGTGATCTGAAGAACTTCCTCCGGGAGGGTCGTAACAAGCCGGTAGGTACTTGTGGCATGAACATCAGTGTTGGGCAGATACTGAAATGGTTTTATATTCTCCAGGAACGTCCATCACCGCTCACGATGAAAGATCTGATCTTCTGTGCGCTGGACGTGGCCAAAGGCTGTCGGTACATGGAAAGCAAGCGTTTCATACATCGCGACATAGCCGCCCGGAACTGTCTGCTCAGCAGCAAAGGTCCTGGCCGCGTGGTGAAGATTGCTGACTTTGGTATGGCCCGTGACATCTATCGCTCGGACTACTACCGCAAGGGTGGTAAAGCGATGCTACCGATCAAATGGATGCCGCCAGAAGCGTTCCTCGATGGCATCTTCACCTCGAAGACGGACGTCTGGTCGTTCGGGGTGCTACTGTGGGAAGTGTTCAGCCTTGGTCTGATGCCCTACACTGGTTTACCCAACCGCGATGTGATGCAGCTGGTGACGGGCGGTGGACGACTCGATGCACCGCAAGGTTGTCCGATGGCCGTGTACCGCATCATGGCCGACTGCTGGAATCCAACACCAGAGGAGCGGCCATCCTTCTCGAATCTGCTCGAACGGTTAACCACCTGCACGCAAGACCCGGAAGTGATGAATGCCCCGCTGCCGAGCTTTTTCCGACCACCGTCAAACGAGCGCGATACGACGATAATGCGTCCACCCGGTAACGATGACTTCTGTCTGCAGGTGCCCAACTCCTCCGACTATCTCATACCGCTGCCGGGTCCGCGTTCCGTTGCGGAGCGCTTGCTGAGTGAAGCGACCGGTGTCACGATTCCCGACACACTGATGACCTGTACGCCACCGAAGAATGCCTCGCCGCGTATCGTCAACGGTCACACGGTGATGGTGTCGAATGCGCTGGTAGGGCATGGTGCACCCCAACAGCAACCACTCACGACCGTCACCGATGGCGCCTGCTGGGAAACGTCCTTCATTCGTAAGCACCCCGGGCAGGCATGTCCGGCCGGGGTTCCACTTCCACCACCGCCGGTGCTCGATCCGGCCGAAGCAGTCCTTCCACCAAACGGTCCGTCGATGGTACCACCTGTGCCCGACGTGGCCGATAAGCTCATTTCGCTAGACACTCCGCAACAGACACCGACGGCCATACAACCCCCCATCTCGTTCAGCAATCCGGTGATCGGTGAGCTAGGGGATGGACAAACCAATGGCGGACCGTTGACGAACGGCAACGGTCACAGCCACGGGCCGCCGATGGTGGAGTCACCGATGGAGACGGCGAAGTTGCTCAGTAGCATACCGCCACCAATAACGCTCGATCCGGCCGCGCTTAGTATGCAGCAGAACCACGTGGTCGGTACATCGTATGCGAACATCCGCATGATGAGCAACGCCAACGGAAATGGATCGAACCACAACCATACCAACCACAGCAACAACAACAATAACAACCATGGCGATCATGGCGTTATCGTGGATAAGCTCACCAGCACCGGTGGCATCGTGATGACGGGCCTAACCGGATACAGCAACGGTCCGACCGGCAATGGTGGCGTTGGTGGTGGTAATGGTGGTGGCAATGGTGCTAGCCACAACACGAACGGTCACCATGGCCATGGCCACGGTGGTAATGGCGGTAATGGCGGCGTCGATAAGGGATCGGTCGGTGCCGGACCGGACCCCTCCCGGCAGGCGGCACCATTCACGATCCAAACGTTCAGCGAGCGTTACATCAGCCCGGAAAATCATTCCGAGATCAGCTGTTAAAAGGGTTTCGATGAGGTGCAAACATCATTTCTACGATAAATCACCACCATGCGTCGGCATGTCCGTGTAAAAGGACACTGAAAAAACGTACACACCCACACCTATATAAAGTATCATTGGTGGACATCCATTGGCCACTAATTTGAAAAAGTATTTCGTAACGAAAATCAATATATATATACATATGTACTAACTATATAAAGAAATGAAACCACACACAAACACGAATACCCCGATTATACAAAATGCATTATTTGTACATATACATATTTGCATAACATTAGAAGCGGTTGATAGAACGAACAAAAACAAACAAAAAGGTTAGAATATATTTATATAAAAAACGCTACCAAACAAAAAAAAATAAGCGAGATCGAGGTTTGTTCGGAATACAGTGACAACCGGCAAAACAAAACCACTTGATGTTAAACAAAAGAAATCATGTTTCTTTGTCCGAATTAGTCCACCGAGTGGAACATAAAAATACACACATACACAAATGAAAAACAAATACAGTAAGCAAGGGAAACCCCGTACTAGTAAATGTCTAAGAAGTGACAGCACGTGTAGAAATAAATCAACAGCTTATTACAACACACAAAAAATACATGAAAATGAACCCCCAAAGGAAACAACAAAACAAGCAAAGTGTCAAAGTGATACTCAACTGAGTGTCTGTGTAGTTGGTACACTAAACGCTTTGAAAGCGGGTTTTTTGACAGATGGCGTCTTTTGCGGTGGTAAAGGCGGTGTTTATATTACCGCGCACGGTCAATGATTTCTACAATTTGTTAAAAAAGAGTGTTGGGGTTTGCAGGAAAGAAAAAACAAACAAAAATTGCGACAGAGTGCATTTGGTAGCTACAGTGGCGGTCGGTGGGATGTTTCACCGCATTAGCTAGGGGCGAGCTTATTCCGTGTTTTAACAACGACTAATACACACCAAGTAGCCACTGACAGATGGATGATAAACCGGTACGGGATTGAATTCTTCAGTACACTGTTGATTTGTTTGTCAAAGCCGCAAACTGATTAGCGTGTGTGTTGGCATTTTAAAGCATTTGTATTGGCTTTCCCAAATGGATAACCTGCATTAGAATACTTTCCTTTTATTTTCTCTAAAAGATCTCCAATTTTTCCTTTAATTATGATAGTGTACATTAAAAAAAAAACAAAAATAGGTTATTAAAAAAGAACAATGCACACACACTCGGACAAAATAAAGAAAAACGAGTTGCTCAAAAGATACGTCTCCTTTACAAAGGCAAACAGTAAGCTGTTGCGTTTCAGCAGACGCGAGGGTTGTGATGGAATTAGCGAACAACAAGTAACACACTCCTTTTTTTTTGTGCGGTTTTCTTTTTCCACTGAAGAAAAAGCATTAGCTCATGTTAAGATTGTTAAATCTGTTTGTTTCAACAGTTCCACAACTGTGCGTTCATGTCGAATGTAAAAGAATTAAGCGTTGCATTTGGTGCGGTTGGAATTCGTGCATTCGTTTGTTTTACGTGCAGAGCTGTATAGCGCCCGCATAGTATTGTTGATTATATTTAAAATGATTAAACATTAAGTAGCGGTACCGTAGCGTTTTGCTTGGCAAAAAGCATGTGGCCAGCCGGGTTTAAGGTGTTCACGTTGTTGGTAAACTCATTATGAAACTGGTTAGTGAGAATGTATGGGTCGAGGTGCAAAAAACAAGTCGAAAAAATGATTGATGTTGGGATCCACACAACCGAAAAGGAGCAAACGATTGTCTTTGTACTAATTTCACGCAACACCGATACGACAGGACTCCCTGTTTGATCGACATTCTACACGCTCATCTCGATCACGAGCTGATCAGAAGCAGATCTAGCAAGTAGCTTCAAGCGAATGAATGTGTGTCCATGGTTTTAAGGATAAAATGACCGTCGTACGACTCTCCTTTTCCTATCTTTCCATCAGTGAATGTGTATCGGTGTATTGACAGCAGAAGAGGAGTTGTTGAAGTACTGTCGACGTTTTTAGTAGTAAGCAAAAGTCCCATTGCGCGTTAAGCATTACAATATGCGCTAGCAAAAGCCCGGATTCCGGAGCGTTTTCGCTAGCAGGATGAATTCTCTGATGCCAAAACTAGAAACATGCAAGCTCACTGGAGTAGTAGACGCGTAGCAACGAACGATCGAGCTCAAAGGAAACACTAAACTTGAACATATAAGAGCCAAACCAAACGTGGACGTAGGAAAAAGAGAGGGCGAGAGTTAAACAAGAAAACAACAAAAACCAATCTAAACTAAATGTGAACTTTGTACACAACAATATGAAGCATTGCAGAATTAATTTTGATAGAATTGTACAGGATAATCAGTTTGTAAAGTCGAACGCCCGGATGCGGGTGCCTGCTGTTGCACAGCAGGTATCCCCGACAGGCAGGACGCGTGGCGTCCCGGGACAGTTAAATAAATAAAAGTAAAATTAACAAATAAAAACACACACATACACTTACAAACCATACACGCACCGCCATTGGAGCAGCATGCAAATGGCGATCGAAGAGTGAGGCTCGTTCGGTGTGAATGAGACATGTTTTTTTTAATGTATACAAAGTAACACTAGTGTCAAAATGGAGGTATAACGATTATACCGGCATTACTTAGTAGAAGAAAAGCGCTTACGGAGTAAGCGTGTAAGTATGTATGTGAGTGTTAAGTGTTATTAAGTGGCTCAAGAGGAAGTCGGAAACGGTGAGTGCGTGAGGAAATGAACAAAATGGAATATAAAATAAAAAGATACTATTAATGGCACTATCCAGATTCTGACGCAACCAGACTCCCTTCCCCCCTCCCCCCCCCCCCTCTCCACCCTCCCGCCCCAAAATATGGATGTAAATGAGTGTTAAATACTTTGTACTGTGTTCCCCACACTTTCACCTCCAGCGTCCCTTCTCCCATTTCTACCCCCTGCTCCCTTGATCCTTTTCGAAGAGGATGTAAACCGTAACGAACCCCTCACGGAAGGAAGCATCCCGGACCTGGTAAGGGTGTGAACAGCCGTTGTGAAAATGCTTTAGAATTGGACCGCTTTTTTCGTATTTCAAGCAGTAGGAGAAATTAGGCGAATAATACTATACATGTGGTGAACGGGGGTGGCTATGGAACCACCCTTATACATACATCTATAATCGAATGATATCTAAACACATACACACATACACAAACACACACATCGTTTGAATCGCGATCGATTCCGTTGGTTTCGTTTTGGGGCAGAAATATTAGATGCTACCCGAACGCGATGTATTTTCTTTTCTCTCTCTGTTGTTAATTTCTAAATTCCTTTTGTGGTAGTAGACAACAGAAAAAAAAACAAACAAATAAATTAGGCACAAAAAAGGGTGACAAAATTAGCACCACAGCACACTCACACGGAAACAGAAGTGGGGAAATTCGACAAAGAACAGTGTTACCGATGTGGTTAGTAACGCTCTAGTGGAGTTTTCACTCTGCTCGAGTTCCTTCTGGAAGCTAAACAGACGGCCGAAAACGGTATGGCGTGACAGAGTGTGACGTTTTGATCATTTTGCTCCGTAAGCGGTGAACTGATGGTGCGGTGGTGCGTGATTTGTTGCGAATGAGCCACACACGAAAAAAAACAATGCCATTAAAAGTGTTTTGGAATGAGAAAAAAAAACAATGAGGAAAGTGAAAAATATATATATACAACAACAACAAAAGCAAACTTATATTTATTTTTATACATTAGAAACAAAAACCAATACGGGCCAGACGATGGGAGAACATTTGATGTATCTCTGGAGATGATAGACAGTGGGGAAAAAATAAATTAAACATACACACAAGCAGATGTTGTGGGTAGGAAACGATGGAACAAACTTGTCCCAGACAAACAACACTACTTGAAATAGGATTTAAATACAAAGCAACATATAACCAAAACAGAGAACACTAACAAGGTATCCTAACGATAGAGCCAACGGGCGCCATTGAGAATTGAGTAGATAAAACAGGTGAGAAAGATAACGTGCAAAAAGAAGAAATAAAAACATGAAACCGATTTAAGTATAAGAAACGTATGACACTAACCGTTCGTGTAAGCAAAAGCAACAAACTCCCCCAGTTATGGTCGGAATAGGTGCAAGATGAAACAATAGAAATGTTTAAAGTAAAACAAAAAACAACAAACACAAATATATACATAAATTAAACCCCAACAACAAATGTAAGTGTAGAAGAAGGGCAACAACAACAAAAAAACACGACAGCAACGGATCCAAGGTGAAGGTTGAAACATGCTTTAATGACTTATGTGTACATATAATGATTTAGTGAAACATTGTAAAAGAAACACACAAACATCAACAACAAAACAACATGAAAGCAACGGAGACGAGGTGGACAAACGGGAACAGAAGGGATGCCCCTTTGATCTGGAAAGGGGAGGAAGGGGTAGGGGAAAAAACCCTCCCAAACCCCCTTCACCATCGTCATGCGTTCCGGCTGTCCATGACGTGCCGAAAGGATTTACTACCCCGGTTGGACTAAAGGGCTAAACGTGTTGTAGTGAATAAAAGAAAAACCAAATACCGTCTAAAATAAACCGTATGTAACTAAAAACCAAACAGCAACAGAAAACCCTAACCGAATTCATGCATGTTGCGGTGGTAAATAAAGGAAAAAAGGAGAGAAATAAAAAGGAAAACGGGGAAAAAGTGAAAGGTAAAACACTAAGTGTGAGGCGGTAAAAAATATTAAATGTTATTTATTTATTGATATTTATGTAAAAAAAGAAAAGTAAAAATGAAAAAACAAAACAAAAAAAAACAAACAAACAAAACAAACCAAAAGACAAGAACCATACGAAACACACATACTGGAAAAAACACACACACACACACGCATAAATACCGCTACTGATAGGGAGAATTGACTGAGTGTCTGTGTTGAACACGGTGGGAAAATCGGGATGGATTATATAGGAAAACAGTCGTAAAAAATCAGTTAAAAAACGAAAGAAACAAACAAAATCAAGGAAATGCTCGAAATAATAGAGAAAAATCGAATACACTCATCAAAACACACTGCTAACACTGGACAACAAAAGGAATTGTGAAAGATAAAACAAAGTAATAAAACATACAACAAGAGCAGACAACAATATAAACAAACAACCACACGCACATACACACACACAAACAAAAACACCAGATAACAGTCGTATATACATTATGCCGAGATCCCATCCATGAAAGGACACGCTCACCAAAAACGGGAAAGAATGTTGTAAGGAATCTTATCATAAACAGACTAATAAACAAATAATGACAAACAAACAATGAATGTAAAGCTACTTTGTGTATTTGGTAGTTGATTTTTTTCATTGCAATAATTTAAAGAATGTTTCATTTATTCGTGCACAACTTTCCGCTAACGGTTTGTATATGGGTTCAACTTTACTCCATACCAGACTTTTCCTTCGGGTATCCACACAGGAGAATTTCAGGTGTGGCCTAATCAGGTTAATGAGCCGGCCAATACGTCCATATTTCGTTATCAAGAAAAAAGGAAAATTTGGCATGTGATGAGGCCCACCAATCGGCAACGAGTGGTATCTCCATACCCGTCGTTTATATAGGTGTAATCTAGTCACCATACTTCGCCTGGGACGCGCGTTGGGTCGCCGCGAAGAACAAATATTTTTAAACCGTTTGTTGCACAGTTTTTTGCACGTTGCAATTTCTCGAGTAAAAAATGTACTCGACTTGCGTATCGCAATGGTGATTTAACAACAAGCAAGTTATTAAATAACAACTGTGGGGCTCCTGATACGACACCTTTTATTAGTGATAGATTTATGAATCCGCAATTCCACGCGATGATAACCCGAACTCAATTACAGTACTGGGAAATAATCGAATTATCAGTATTTATTCATCAAACGTCATTGACCGCGAATGTATCACAGCACTCATTGGACAAAATCCTTGAACCTGCATCATTGAAAAAACATCGTGAATTTTAAGTATTCGGAGTAATCCATAGTGGAGTCGATAAGAAGTAATTGAAATAACAGTAATTTATAATCTTGCGACGTTGACCGACAATATTGAATAGGTTTTAAATATTTACAAACACCTTGAACGTTCAGCATTGAAAATCCGATGAATTGTTCATTATTTCGAAGTATACTGAGTATACCAGCACGCGACCCAAAGTGTGTTTGACATCGCTGCCATAAACTATAAATATTATTTTTATATTTCCTACTTTCTTTCCAACATTCTTTTCATGTAGACAGCACATTCTGGTGAGTTGTAAATATTTGCATAAATATTAGTTTACTGTTTAATTTATTTTGGTGTCTTTCTTTGAAGGTTCTCTTTCTCTAGCATATGCCACATCTTGTGATATGTTAAGTCTAATTTTTTTATTCATTTTTCAACTATATTAATTGTTATACCTTTATGGCGGTTTTTATAAGCAATGATTTCTTGAATTTTCTTAGTTAGAAGATTGTTCTACTTGCAAAATAAATCAACCTTTTCATCTATTTCATTTACAGAACTTTTCAAATCTTTTTAAATTTTAGTTTGCTCAAATAATACGAAAAATATTAATGTTTGGAAGTGCTGCTGATATTCCACGACCACATGCCTTTCCTATGACTCACAAAATTCTAAGCGAAATTATCATCAAAGTTTGTTTTGTTCTTGGTTTAACCCAGTGTGGTGCGTTCTGCCGTTCTAATTAAACTTGCTTAAAAAAACGCCACGATCTCCGATACCACCGTCTTCCCTGACGTTGACATCTCATGGATAATGTAGCACCTTGCCTCGCTCGAAACAAGTTTTAGTTGGACGGTATTCCCCGTTCGTCTAACGCAGGAAGTGAGAGGTAGAGGGCGAAAGAATAACTGACCTAGACTGTACAGAAAGCCACTGCCTGTAGAATGAAGGCACGCTGTATGTTAAAATGAGGCTATGGATAAAAAGTCATCGGTGTTGGCCGATGTTGGTTCAGTCGTTTCCAAGCAGCGCGAGGAATTCCAGCTGGCGCAATGCAGTTCATTAGCTGGTGGATGGAGCCGGAGATTGAAGAGGACGATCGGTCAAGTAACGATCCTAGTGACAAGCAATGGAACACATGGATCTCCCCGTTTGAGAAGGTGTGTGCCAGTTTATTACTATTCCAGAAACAACCAGGCGGGTACGACTTCCAAACAATTCGTGCCCTCACCTTGGCGAAAGGAAAACTCTTCGAGGATCCCGATTTTCCGGTCAACAGTTTCTCCATTTACCAGTCGAATCCACCACAAACTGGTGAGCGTCACATCGAATGGAAGCGACCGGGAGAAATTGTCGACGAGCCCAAATTTGTCACGGAAGGTTATACCCGGTTCGATGTGCGACAAGGCATTGTGGGTAACTGCTGGTTCATATCGTCCTGTGCCACGCTCACCTCCCATGCGGAACTTTTCAAGCGAGTAGTACCAACAGACAATGGACAGTTTGAGGATCCCAGCTATGCCGGGTTGTTTCACTTTTACTTCTGGAAGTATGGCGAGTGGGTTGAGGTTATAGTGGACGATCGGCTTCCGGTGAACGAGCACAACGAGCTGCTGTTCATAAGCTCCTCCGTGGAGAACGAATTCTGGGGTGCACTGTTGGAGAAAGCGTACGCAAAGCTGCATGGTTCGTACGAAGCACTGGACGGTGGAACTGGTCGTGAAGGTATGGTCGATCTTACCGGTGGCATTACCGAACACTACCCATTGAATGGCACCGAACCGGTCGATCTGTTCGATCGGGTGGAACGAAGTCTTGCCCGCAACGCGTTGCTAACAGCCGGCATTAACAGCGACGAGGACGGCCGGTTGGCATCGGTCAGCTTGGTACCGTCGCACGAGTACTCGGTGACGAAGGTGACGCGGCTGGACGCGAAGCGCCACATGCTAGACTTTGGCGATGAAATGACCAGTGACGTAAGGTTAATTTGTGTCCGCAATCCCTGGGGTCGGGGAGAGTGGAGCGGTGCCTGGGGCGATAACTCCCTCGAGTGGATAATGGTGAACGATGAGAAGATGGCGGAATTGAATATCGTGCGGGAGGATGGCGAGTTTTGGATGAATTTTGAAGACTTTGTGAAATATTTTGATGATATCAGTGTGTGCTATCAGTGTCCGGGTGATATGAGTGAGGAGTTGAAAACACAATACCCTTGGGAAATGATGGTCCAGGAGGGAGAATGGAAGCGGGACAGTACAGCGGGTGGATCGGACATGAAGAGCTTCTGGAGGAATCCTCAATATCTGCTCAAACTCGGTGGAAATTGTGGGGCCGAAGGTCCAAACGGTGCACGCAACTTAAGTTTCACGATAGGATTAATGCAGAAGCACCATCGTGCCAGAGGGACCAACTTCTTGTCGATGCGCGTACTTGTTTATCCCATACCAGACCATGTAGCTATCAATCATCGGTCCCTATCGAGCTCGTTCTTCGACAATGTGGTCCCAGTAGAAGCGGAAGCGGACTTCCAAACCGCGCGTGAAATTGTGATCCGATACACACTACCGCCCGGAAGGTACGTGATAGTTCCGCACACCTGGAAACCGTACCAGGAGGCGAAGTTCTTGCTCCGCATGTTTGCCGAAGGACGCCTCGAAAAGGTGTGTTACTGTGCGGGTGATGTGATAAGATTAGCTAATTAATTGTAAATCACGAGTTAAATCACACAAAAATGACATCAACTCGGTCAAGCATGACATCAAGCAGCATGAAGGGCAAAAGAAATTACTTTTCGTACGACGAGAAATGTAACACCCGAACAGATCTCTCCCACGCGTCGAATTTTACACTAAAATAAAGGTATTTTTACACTGTTTACATCTGTTTAGCATCTCAAGAGCGATGGAAAAGAAAGAAAGAAAGAAATGCGGTGTACACTGTTCGAAGTAGTTTTGCCAACATATTTCATCCCGCGGTATTTGAAATGTCGCGCGTCGAAGGGTAAAAACCGGTTCACGGACGCAGGAAATTTGGAACCCTGTCCACGGTCATGAGGATGAGCAATTGGGAAAGAACAAGTTTGGTTTTGTGACGTTTGGGAATTCCTCGTACTACAGTGTTTCTGATCCGCTATTTCGAAGATCACTGTTCCGTGTTGTGTGGGCGTGGGTAGACAAGCCTTAACCGAACAGGTTGACAACATAAAAATTTACATACAGGAAAAAAACCCTCCTATCGGCTGAGTTAAACACGTGTTTGTAGCATTTCCCCGGTGATGTGGGCGCAAAAGTAACCATTGCCATTTTCGTCGAGAGGTAGGGGTTTTTTTTGCGCGTCCGTATGCAAATTACTCACTAGGCATACGCGGGAGTAGTATCTCACCGCCCTTATAGCACTCACGCCGGCGGTGTGTCCTCTAAAACCACAGCACTGTCAATTTCGTTCGCCAGTTCACTCAGCGGGTTCGTTGCGTTGAGTTTGGTTCACGTTCCGGTGCGCGATCGCGAGTATTTGCCAACAACAACACCAACAGCAGCAGCAGCAGCAGCAGTTCAGTTTGACGCGTGAGTCACGCGGGCAAAACAAAACAAACAGTCTGTCTATTGGCAGTTCCGATAAATGGTGAATTTGGAGTGGAATTAAACTATTGCTTCGATGTGAATACTCTTCCCGTATGCTGTTATCGATCTGCCTTCTGTGTCCACAATAAATTAGAACGATTAGCGTAAAAATAACTCCGTGCCAAAGGTTTATGCGACGCAGTGCCAACATCTGCTTGCCAAAGTACACGCGATAGTTGGGGATAGAAACGTTCGTAAGTGTTTGTACGCGTGAGAGTGCGCGAGTGTTAGTGCGTGTTTTGTTTCATTTTTGTTTTTGCACGCCGTTCCGTACGGTGTTTCGCGTGTTCGTCGCGTATCTACGCGTGTTTGTTGTACGGTTTTTAGTGAACGCGTGTCGAAGGTTACCCGGTCCGGTCGCGTCTCGACATAACTTTCTTGCCGTAAAAGGTAACCTGCCCCTTTGCATAGCGTCCTTGTGCTTCCTGCTGTCACGATGGCATATTACAATCAGAACTACCACTACCCAAAGAACTGGAATGCCAACGGTCTGGGATGGATTAATCCGGCCGCGTTTGCCCAATCTCCTCCCGCCTCACAGTGGCCGACCGTTCCGACGCCCGGCTCTTCCGGTTACTCCAGCCTCAATCCATCCATCTCCGGACAGTCGCTCTCGTACGGGTTTAATCCGAATATGATGCCCGCACTGCCCGACAGTGGTGCCGGATATCCACCGTCCAGTGCACATCTTCCCTACCCGACAATGGGTTTTGCGTCGTTCGGTTCACCAATGGACTATACCATGCCCGGTTTACCGCCCCCGGTTCCGGATGCACTGTTGCGGGGCAATGAACCTGTTGCGTCGTGTGAAGAAATTCCGTTCCAGGCCATCAGCATCCCGATCGCAGAGGGAATGTTTTCACCGGTAAGTACACCATACTGCAATAAGTGCACATTAAATCACACACGAATCGACTCTACTTCAGCAGGCATAATTCACGTATTGTCAACTTCCATGAACGCACAACCATCTGCAGAATATTCACCTTCAGCATTTCAATGTCAGACGTGATCGTGTGATCGTTTCTTGTAGCCAGATCTCGCGTCTTTGTCGTCTTGGAAATTTCACATTTAGTTCAAGGGGAATTAATATTCTACCGAATAATGGATTTAAATCAAGCAGTCCAGACAGTGCAATAAACAGCGACTCCGTGATGGAAAGTACGTCCAAAGAGTGATACTATTTTTAGCCGGTGAAACAGTAACGGCTGTAGTGGCAGTAACGGACAAGCACCGGATAGGCAGTAAATTTCTCTAGGGCAGGCATTGGAAATGAAATTTTCAAAATATCATTTTTGCTCACTTCGCACGGGCCATTGTCTCGTAAATACAGCATCAATCTTCTGCCGTGGGTGTTTTAAAACCGTCACCCATGTGATAATTTCTTGTGCAAATGTTTTATTCCTTGTTGTATATTACTCTTATGCCAACTACTTTATTTCATGCAACTAACAAAACTGAAGGTTACTTCGATACGCGTAATACCAAAGTGAAAAGCACGGCCTCCTAGAGTCCGTTTCTAATTGTCGCTCATTGACAACGACTCATATCTCGCAAATGCCATACATGACATTTCCTCCCTTCTTAGAGAGGCTCTACGGGGAGTATCTAATTGGTGGGCGGCGTATGCGATCACTGCGACGTAATACAGGGGATGCATTTCGTTCTGGACTGCTAACAGGCGTCGCATATTGAGAATCGGATGACCATGATTCAGTCCCATCTGAAGATACTTCTTCACTGCGTTGTGATTGTGCGTTGTGATTGTGTTGTGATTGTGTGTTGTAATAATGTCTACGTGGATTTGCTCTGGTGATCTCAGGTTCGCTTGTTACACTTGTTGATTGATTGTTGCCCTGGAAAGATCTCATTTGATCAATATGACGTTTTAGATGTCTTCCTTGAAAGAGGACGTCGTAGTGTAGATCACCAAGGCGAGAATGTACCGTTGCAGGTATCCACTTGTCCATCCTAACGTTACCAGACAAACAGTAGACTTGCTGACCGGGACGGAAAGAACGATATGTTGGTTCGAATCGGGTCTGCTGTTTCTCAGTGAGTCTAGAGTGTGGATCTCGTGGTCGCACTAGATCGATTCGAGTTCTGATGTTTCGACCTAAGAACATCTTCGCAGGCGATTCTCCTGTTTCCGTATGCGGTACTTTGCGATACTGTTGCAAAAAGCTATTGATATTTATCTGTAAGTTACTGCTTGTAGTTCTCATCGCTTTTAATGCTCTTTTGACAGTTTGGACGTAGCGTTCTGCCTGTCCATTGGTTGCCGGATGATATGGAGCAGATAGCTTATGGAATTTCACACCACTTTGTTGCAGAAACATCTTGAATTCTGTGGAGGTGAATTGGGTACCGTTATCTGACACAACTGTTATTGGCGCTCCATATGCAGCAAACAATTCATCTAATAGATTGATAGTTGCAGCGGTTGTTGTTGAGTGCGTTGTTTTTACCTCAACCCACTTGCTGTAAGCGTCAACGACGATTAGTAACATTTTTCCTGATACAGGTCCAGCATAGTCAATGTGAACTCTTTCCCATGGAGTTTTCGGATATTCCCAGTGGTGGCTGCTGAACTTCGGCGGTAGTGTTGCTTGTCGTGCGCATTCGCTGCATGATTTGACTGTTCGTTCGATGTCCATATCTATGCCTGGCCAGTAGACATAAGAACGTGCCAATGCTTTCATTTTGACCATCCCGATGTGCGCAGTATGTAGATCATTCAAGATTGCTGGACGAAGAGTGGTTGGGATAACCACCCGGTGCTCGAACAAAAGACAATTTGCTACCATGGTATACTTATCTTCCGGAGCTTTATAACCTGCGTGTTCAAGGTTTAGTCCTAATTCGAGGTCCTGAATTATTCTCCCGAGGTGAGGGTCTTTGCGTGTCTCCATCGCGATATGTTCCGCTCGTATTGGCAGCTGCTGGATCTGATGTAGCATGAAATCTTCAAATTCATCATGATGGTTTCCTCCCTTGTGCAGAGAAAGGCTATTCACATCAGATTTCGTGGGCGTGCACGGGATACGGGAACAGTAATCGGCATTCGTGTTTTGGGAAGTTGGTCTATACTCTATTGTAAAATTGAAGTGTGACAGATAATCTGCGTAGTTTGCCATACGACTGATGCATAGAATCGGCAATGATTTTTCTGGATGAAAGATCTGTGTCAAAGGTTTATGATCGGTTATCAGGGTGAATTTGCGTGCGTATAAGTAATGGAAGAATCTTTTAACTGCCCAAACGATTGCGAGCGCTTCCTTGTCGATAATAGGATATCGTTGTTCGGTTGGTGACATGCTGTGGCTGGCGTAGGCGATTGGTCGTTCAGTTCCGTTACTTAAACGGTGTGAAAGCACTGCACCCAAACCTGATTTGCTGGCATCAGTAGCTAAAATTAGAGGAAGGGTTGGATCATATTGCATAAGTACCTGTACTGAATCGATATTATAAGCAGGGATTTGATCGATCTTATTATGTTCGCGCGGTGAGATTCCTGAACGGCAGACCTGCGAAAGGTGACCCTTTTTGTTGCACGTCCGACATATAGCGTTGCGGAAACGACAAGAACTTCTTTGGTGTGGCCCACCACAACCATTGCAGGACGTAATTGCTGAGTTGTTATTACTTACTGTTTTTGATCTGGGGAATTGCTTTTCAGATGTATATTTGGAATGCGTAGCTAGTGGCTTGGGCTTAGGATATCCTGCTTGACGGAACGGTTGTTGCCTTTTTGTGTGAGGTTTTTCGTAACCTAGCTTATTTGTACCTTCGCTTGGTGTTATCGTTGTTGCTGTGGAGATATCCCGAACCGTGTTGCGCGTTGTTTCAAGCGTTAGAGCAATATCCAAAGCTTCTTGGAACCTATCCGGATTTTTAGCGATGACTTCGTCACAAATATCGCGTGCTTCCATTCCGTGTAGCATTTGTTCAATCAACATTCTGTCGAGAAAATCGTCATACTCACAGTAGGCTGCGCCTTGTTTGAGTCGAAGAACGAATTGCGATATTGTTTCGCCCTTTTGCTGTAGAATATTCCGGAACTTTACACTTTCGACAAATTTGTTTTTCTTACTATCGTAGTGGTTTTGAAGCGTCGTCCGCAGCTCTGAATATGAAATTTCTTCCGGTTGTCTTGGAGTAACGAGAAACTTGAAAGCGTTGTTCAGTTCGGTTCCCATATGTACACGAGCGTAGTCGGCATATTTGCTGACGGGAATGTTGCTGAGTTTAAGACCCCATTCAAATCGGTTGAAGTAGTCTTCTACTGTGGATCCATCAGCTGCAATAAACGGTGGGTGTGAGAATGTTGGCAATTTCGGCGTATGAGCAGCGTTGTCTCGATTTGCCGGTCCGTTGGCGGTGCCCAGGGCGGACTTTACAGCTTCCGCGATCATTATGGAAAACTGTGCCATGGATGCTTGATCTAGCTGGTCCATTATGATTCTCACTTCCTTTTCACTGTACTTTTCGAGGAAATCCTTTTCACTGTACTTTTATCCCACTTCTGACACCAAAATGTTGTATATTACTCTTATGCCAACTACTTTATTTCATGCAACTAACAAAACTGAAGGTTACTTCGATACGCGTAATACCAAAGTGAAAAGCACGGCCTCCTAGAGTCCGTTTCTAATTGTCGCTCATTGACAACGACTCATATCTCGCAAATGCCATACATGACATTCCTGTTTGGTTGTTGGTTTTTCAAAACATTTCAGTAGTGTTTTGATCAAATGCTACTCGATTTGTAGAGTGTTCTTTGATAAATAAAAGTAAATTTCTGTATCATAAACGTGGCATTTACAATTAAAGCAATTGCCGGGTACTCAACGACACTCACCAGAACCTACCATATCATGCGTTGTGTTGCGTACGTTGTACAAACATACCTAGCGCATGCGTTCTCCAGAAGGCTTCACACGAAGGCAATAGTGACAATATATTTGTACATATTTTGTTTCCTACCTATTAGTTATTAGTTTATATAGTACCGTATTCGCGTCTTATCTCTTTCAAGACCTTTGGGAATTTTATCTACTTTTAAATGATAAGATACAATGAGGAAGAACTAGTTATCAGTGTTTCTGGTATCAGTCTGTTTGATAAAAAATAGTAACTAATTATGCTGTACACAAATGAATAGTTATTATCAACTTGATAAATCAAAATGGCTTAGCTGAAAATAAGTTAATTCGATGCTCGATGGTTTAGTGACTGGTGATGAGAAGTAAGAGGTGCTCAAAGGTTATTTTCCTCAATTGGTTTTATGATTGATACGCGTTCAGTTACCAGGAATCTTATCGGTCAAGATTAAAATCGAACTCAGTATATGTGGGATCTGGATCGATGCACTGTGCGTGGCGCTATGCTAAGATAAGATAACTATGGTACCTCAGTTACCGTATCTTAATTAAAAACGTCTTTACCCTATTGTTTTCTAGGCAAAATTACGAAATATTCATTTTACGTAGTTCATTATCGCATAATCAATGTATTAGGCCATCAAAACTGCCCACCAATAACTTTTATGGTGCAATCTCAGTAATAGTCAATAGCCATTTACAATTTGCTACTTTGCCAGATTGCCAGTCTTTGCTTTTTCATCAGGTCTGTGGTGTGAACGCTGGTCTAAATCAGAATTAACCAATGTTATTGCAACTACTTACAATTATTCGCACAATTGTACTCAACTGTAATTTAAAACAGTCTCGCGTACGATTCGAAAAATTTCGTTATCGCACAGCTTAACATTGGGTACCGTGGATTGTGTCAACGGTGCTGTCAACTTCCATTTCCCAGCAAACAAAACACATGATATACATGCCCAACCTGCAAAACCTTCCCAAAGGCAATTGAATAAACAGAATAAACTCGTTTATAGATAATGAATACTGGAAGATAATTAAAGTTTTTACATTGCAGTTTCAATCTCATATTTATTTCAATTCATATTATTTTTACACAAAATACAATTTTCAATAATTAACACGACACAGCCAAATAGGATAGTCTAACATGGTCTGATCCGCCTCAAATGATGGAATTATGGGACCGTGTGTCATGGCCGACATATCCATAAATGAGCATTGGACATGAAGGAATGTACGCCACGTCAAATTAGCATTTCCTTTTTCACGGCCAACAGCTGTCAAATAAGCGTCTTATTTGACGCAAGTTTGACATGCGTAGAGTTCGGATTTGTTTATTGGGTAGCGAGGTTTTGTGTTTTTTTTCTCACCGCTGGTTCTGGTCAGGTCCGCTGCTGTTGTTGTTTAGCCTGGTCGTGCCCGTGCTTTCCGTGCAAGTAGTTAGTTAAAAGTGTGTCTTCATTGCGTTAAAGTGTAGGTAAAACTAGTTTAAACGAAAAATGTGATTCGAATGCGATGTTTTGTGCGTGATTATCGATTAAGATTGGTGAATTGTTAAAACAAACCGTACGGAGTGCGTGAATCTGGTTTCCAGCTCATGTGATGACGTTCTACACACCCGTTATGGGTTTTTTCAGCCCCAGCCAGCTAGAGTACAGTTCCCATCCCGAATGTAGAAGATGATGTCATCGGTTCCCTCACCAGCGATGGAATGTTGTTGGAGTAAATCCAAAACGATTAAGAATGGTGTCATAACTTTGTGGAACCTTCACAAAAGCGTGCTATCTGCTGAGACGGTTCTATGCGCAGCAAACATATGCGGGGTTTGAATTGCACACATTGCATTCCGCGTGTGTTGTTGCGTAGAGTGGGTCGGTGAAAGCTCTACATGTAAACAAATCACTGTCATTAAAAGTCTGGTCTAGTGCGTACATTTGAAGAAAACACTGCAAGCAGCAAGAATATGAGCACAGTTTGAATGTTTTTCTAGGCAGAACTCGTGCGAAAATCGTCCACAAAACACTTCCACTTACACTGGCTCTTACTCTCATGTGCGTGTAAAATTGTCTCAAAAGTGGAATTTATTTATAGTCATCTTCCCCCAGCAAAGGCAAACCCTCGGCAGCTAGCTTGTTGCTGCTGGGTGTTTGCTTCGTACTCTTTCGAATGCGTGTGTGTGTTCTGACTAAAAGCAATTTCACTGCCACGCGAGAAACACAGAAACGATCTGCTCCCGTACACCGCCCTAACAGTGAACGAATTTTGGCTGTTTCGGAAACGGAAATGTGTCAACCCTCGACCTAGGTTTACTGTTCCCCTCTTGATCCATTCCAGTAGAGGGGAGCGGTGAAGGTTAAAACCATTTTCCCGACTTTTGGGCAGGGCAGTTACGCAGACAGCGGACGGATCGATGAGTGTTGAGTGCCGGCGTAGCAGTGGGGAAATATGTAACGGGCTGGAAAAGACGGCGACAGCACCTTGAGTTCACCACTCACACGTACACAGCATGCCGCTTAGCAAACGCTGTGTCACACGTTCCACGGTGGATCAACGCACCACGACGAGTCACGGGTTATAATTACCAGCGGGCGTATGGATTAGTCATGAAAGGAGCGGCCAGATTAGATGGAGAAACCGATCTGATATGTGGCGTAAATGGGTTATTAACACTGAAATCAGTAGCTATTGCTTCAATCGATCAAATCCCGTCAATTACCAATCAATTATATTTTTTCGAATGTTAAGATATGATAACTCCTTTGATCGTGTCCGATTCCCACGACACTTGAGCATCGTTTTCTTATCTGCCACTTGAGCAAAGTATCGCGTGGTCCCGCACGCGACCAATCATACCCCAATCATTTACGATAAAGGGCCAGGGGAGGTATTGAAGAGTCCGCAAGGTAGCTTGTGTACTTTTTGTTAAACAAACAGCGAAAATGGACATAATGCACATAATGCAGTGCTGATGTTTGTGATCCAATAACCGTACCCGATTTGTTGGTGTTTAATCATAAACTCACGCACAAGATGTTTGCGCTACCTTAGCAGTCCAATCCTTCGAACGCTACTAACGATCATGTGCATTGTTTGCAGTTGGAAGCACTCATTGAATCGAACCGAATAATCGTCAGCGGCCGTTAATCTACAATATGGACGAGCTAAAGGTACAGCGACCAGCACGATGTATGGTTTTTCAACACCGACCACTCTTCTAACACGTTTGATTCAATTCCCTAGGGCCTCCTGAGCGGGGCCGGCAAGCAGCTGTTCGATGCGGCCGGTCAAGCTATCTCGAGTGCCGCCACCGAGTACATCGGCAGCGTCATCAACGAGATGTTCGTGAAGAAGGAATCAGACACCAAGCGCTTCCTGCCAAGCATTAAGAACATGAAGGTGGTAAGTATCTGCGACGCATCATCATCCCACGGGCAAAGTGATCATCTCACCACGACGATCGTTCAATGTCACGATACAGCGATGTTCGCTTCTCGCGAGTAAACGGCATCGAAACCGGCCTCACGTTGAAGAATCTACTAGTGGTAGTGCAATGACAACGCTAAACGAACCGGTCAACCATGCTGCGGGTGGTTCACACAGCGGCACATTAGTATCGAATTAGCGTTCATCCGGAATACCGCCAGTCGTCCCCTTTTGCGGTGTCTCGAACCGAATGTATCAACATCGCACGCTGGTCTTGGTGATGCATTCCAATGCAAACTAACCGTAACTATCGCTCATTGCCTCACAGCTCACGGTACATGTAGCAACAAATATTCACAAACAATCGTGGTGGCCTTGGGAAAGCGGTAGTTCAATAGCTAAACCGATGGAAAGGTAGCATAGGGGTGCAGGGGTGCCATTTTCCACCATGATTTGCCTTGACCGAAGGTCGAAGAAAACTATTCGCTGCCGGTTGTTGTGCTACCAAACGCTTTCCGTGATGTTTTATCAATTCAAAGCCCCCCTCCTGTGGCAAGTTAGTATGCAAACAAACAAGCTGCACTTGCTTGATGCTTTGTTGTATAATTTAATCACCTACGCGCTGGTGAACTATCGATGATTGCTTAATTGAATTTAATTCCTTGTTTTATCTGTTAACTAAGGTAATATTTAACATCGAAAGGTAGAGGAATTGGTTGTTGTAGCAGTAGCATATTTATTAATTTTACCAATTACCATTTATTTCAACACCAATGGACCGTTCAGCGTACCTACCCCTGCAAGAAACTTTTCTTTTCCATCAATCTGCAGTTTAGATTTTAATTGCCAAAGTTTTCTTTGGTGTGAGAAACATGATTGTACTTCTGATTGCCCCGCGGCGCGTTTGTTGGGAACGTAACAGGAACTTACCACTAGGAACTAGTTGAAAAGAAAATGGAAAAAATGAGCTCTATTCGTCCTTATCGATTGTTGTGCACACCTCGATTAAACTATCTGCACTTCGAACACCAGTGTTACGAAGACAACAACTGCCACCACGCGACCTCATTTCGAAGCTGTCGGAAAATGTGACTGGTGATTGGGGTAACTTTCCTACCGGGTTGGCCAGTTATGTTGCAGCTTGCATTGCGAAACGTCTAACAACTAGGGAGCATAGTGCAGCCAGAACAAGTGCATTTAGCTAACGGAAAATCGTATGTTAAAACCATTCAAAATGTCCTTTCTGGGTGATAAAACGTGTCGGATTGGTGTTGTTAGCCGGCAGGAGTGTGCAGCACCGGTAAAGGATACGGTTCTTGCCGATGCAGGAATGAGTAAGAGTGGACGGGAAAAGGGTAGCACCCTGCAGAGTGTCGTGGAAGGGCGTATTCTCAATGTAACGGAAGTGTTACCACGCTTCGGACGTCATGGCCGTCGAAGACGGAACAAGTTTAAGGATGTTTCAGCGGAGGTAAAGTCTGTTAAATGCAAAAAGGGATAGCATAGAGATATTGAAGGAAGGAAGGACTTCCTTGGAAGGAACTCCCTGAGAAGCCGAACAGCTCAATGCTTTTACGGCATCGCAGGATATTAATGTATTAGCAGCGGGATATGTTAGATTTAAATGTCCAAAAGGGGACAACTAAGTTTGTGTTGCCTTAGTCCAACTTGGCGGATACAGTCCCATGTATGAAGTCGTGAACATGCATCATTCTGAAAGACATCGGTGCCGAGCACACCGTCACCATCATCACCATCATCATAATCGCAGTTATCCAAAGCGTCGAACAAGCCTTCGACACTGTCCCGTTCATTGTCGTCGACTACCGCCAACACCTGAAATAAACAAATTCCAAAGGAATCATGTGTTTCGGGTTAGAAATGTGCCTGATTAAGTCGATTCGATGTGATACACTACACACAAAAACAAAATGATATTATACAATGACTAATGTCTTCAATCTCTCGCTTTTCGTTTCATGAATCGTGTAGCTTGGAGAGCGCAGCAAAGGACAACGACCAAGTGCCGATGTGCAGGATTTCTACCAAATTCGCCAACAGTGCCTCGAGAATGGTACGCTGTTTGAAGACCCCGAGTTCCCGGCAACGTCCTCCTCGCTAATGTACTCCCAGCGTCCAGACCGACACTACGAGTGGTTGCGTCCGCACGAAATTTGCGACGGGCCAGAGTTTTTCGTCGAAGGCTTTTCACGGTTCGATGTGCAGCAGGGTGAACTCGGCGATTGCTGGCTGCTGGCCGCCTGTGCCAATCTGACCCAGGACCAAAAGATGTTCCTGCGCGTGGTGCCGGAAGATAACAGCTTCGAGGACGAGTATGCGGGCGTGTTTCATTTCCGCTTCTGGCAGTACGGCAAGTGGGTCGATGTGGTGATTGACGATCGTCTGCCAACGTACCGGGGACAGTTGATCTACATGCGGTCGTCCGAACACAACGAGTTCTGGAGCGCACTGCTCGAGAAGGCGTACGCCAAACTGCACGGTTCGTACGAATCGCTGCGCGGCGGTACCACGTGTGAGGCAATGGAGGACTTTACGGGCGGTGTCGCGGAAATGTACGACCTGAAGGATCAAACGCCACCAAACCTGTACCAGATCATTGAGAAGGGCTTTAGGCGCAACTCGATGTTTGGATGCAGCATTGAGGCGGATCCGCATGTGCTGGAAGCGGAAACACCGGAAGGTTTGATACGTGGTCACGCGTATTCCATCACGAAGATTCAGCTGGTGGATATTGAAACACCGGGACGCTCGGGCAAGATTCCCCTGATCCGGCTGCGAAACCCGTGGGGCAATGAGGCCGAATGGAACGGACCGTGGAGTGATAAGTCGGCCGAGTGGCGCTACATCCCGGACGAACAGAAGCAGGAGCTTGGGCTGAACTTCGACCACGACGGAGAGTTCTGGATGTCTTATCGAGATTTTACGCGCTATTTCGATCGGATGGAAATTTGTAACTTGAGCCCGGACTCGTTGGCCGACGATGAGTTCACGCGGGGTAAAATCCGCTGGGAGATGTCCATGTTTGAGGGCGAGTGGGCCATCGGCAGTACAGCGGGTGGTTGCCGCAACTATCTCGATACATTCTGGCACAATCCTCAGTACATAATCCGGCTGGAGGACCCGGACGAGGATGACGAGGAAGGCAACTGTACGGTGATTATAGCGCTGTTGCAAAAGAACCGTCGTTCCCGGCGAAACATGGGTGTGGAATGCTTAACGATCGGGTTCGCTGTGTACCGTGTGAGCGATCGCGATCTAGCGCAGAAGCCGCTGAAGTTGAACTTCTTCAAGTATAACGCTTCGGCGGCACGTTCGCCCGCGTTTATCAATCTGCGTGAGGTTAGCTGTCGGTTTAAGCTGCCACCCGGTACGTACGTGATCGTACCGTCCACGTTCGAACCGAACGAGGAAGGTGAATTCATTATCCGTGTGTTCTCCGAAACTGCCAACGGTATGATGGAAAACGATGAAAACGTCGGCGTTGGTGACATCGATGATCGGGTAAGCAAGATTACCAATAAATTGTGAATTGTGACAATTCAAACGATGCGTTGAAAGTGACTAATCAAATTCATTTTCCGCTTCCTTTGTAGATTGCGCCCGATGTACCCGGTTACGTTCAACCGTCTCCGCAACGGCAAGCCATGGAACGTCTGTTTCTGGATGTTGCCGGTGCGGACGGTGAGGTTGATTGGGTCGAGCTAAAGCGCATCCTCGATCATTCCTTCCGTGATGGTAAGTGTCCTTGCTGCTGATTGAATATATTGGGTCGATTGGGTTCATCTGCCCTGCCGTTATCCTTGTCTTCTCGGTAGTATGTTTTGTGCACCCCGTCATCTTTGAAGGTCAATTTTAAAAAGGGCATTACATTACAATATGTTTCTTGCATGGAAATTATCTATATTTTGGTTTGAACAACAGTTCGTTAACAGAGAATTTAACAATCACACTACGAAAGCGTGTAATCGTGTTCCTTATAATCAACTCCTTACTCATCATTAGTTTTTTGATCAATTTTAATACTCTATAGTGTTTGTAGACATAACATAGTTTTGGAACAAGTGTCTTATTACTGTTAAACAGCTGTAAATAATTATTCTCCGCTGTTAGATTAGCATTATTTCGTTTCCTTATAATCAACCGAGTAATGTGCGACTAAAATTCGTTCATTAATACATCGTTTTATTGTTTAGCACTAGAACTACCAACTATTGGCGTTTTGATTTCGATATTTATGGTTGCTTGAAGACTGACAGAGTCGATAGAGTAGAAATTGTTCATCAACTACGGTGTGTAAATTGTTTAACAAAAAGAAGACTATTCCGGTAGTTCTAATGTTACAGAGTAATAACTTCAATTGGTTATTTCTTTTCACTAGCCGTTAAGCGAAAAAAAAATCATGAGATTAATATTGCTTTTGAAGCAGCTCAAATCGTTGATCCTGCTAATTTGTACTATTTGTGCAAATATTGTTATTTGTATTTGTACCATTTGTTTAAGATTAGTAAAAGATAAATACGGCCAATAATAGCTTATGAAAATTTGAATTTCAGGAAAAAAATATTTCCTCCGTGTGATAGAATGTTTTCAAGTAATTCAAACAAAATGATACTTTATGCTTATATCCACCACATCATAAATAGAAAGAGGATCCTAGCACTAATATTTACTATAATGTAAAATATTTAAGACAAGATTGATCGGCTGATCGTTGTGGTGTTCCCTTTTTTTAATCTTTGGCGTAATTGGTACGATTTGATTCCGTCTCGTCATACATTTCTCACATTATTTTAATAATGAAACCTTGTCCTGAAGAGAAAACTACAAATCTTTGTCCAAATTGAAACTAATTAATAGAAACAATATGTAGTATTCCGTGGCATTTTGTGTTCTATCCAGTATTGTCGCGAAATGGTCGAGATCTGTATGAGTGAACTGAAAGTGCTGCTTTCTTGTGTTGGTATTTGATTTATTTATGTATTGCAAAGCCTCTGGTATTATTTTTAATCTTTGTGTACTGTGCTGTATTATCGATAACCTTACTCTCCTTCCCTGGATTGTATTTGTAAGTGTGTGGAGTTAAGTGTCAATGGCCGCTCTAAAACCACGACCTTTTACAATCAACCATCGTTTATGAGATCTGTTATCAACGGTTTCTCATGTAGTTTGTGTTCTTTTCTCTTTCTTTCGTACTGCATTCGAACTCGTATCATAATCACGTTCTCATACCGTTTTTTCCCCTCCATTTTATATTGCCCTAAACTAACTGACCGTTTGATTTAATATCCGGCACCATTAACACCATCCACATTCAACTACCTCACCAATCGATTATCTGTTACTCGTGATGTGATGTGTTGCACCCGCAAAAACAAAAACCTAAAACTCCCTCACCGGCTACCCTACGATCATCGGTATCAACGGGCCTGTGCGTGGTTTCAAATGGCACAAATCGTAAACCATTGGCACACTGTAACGATAAATACCTGCGAAATATAATACCAACCTCACGGCGCCATAATATCGACGACGCGTACTGCGAACCTTCTGCTGCTTTTCCACCGGTGTGGCACCACTTTAGATCTGCCGAAAACGTCCTCGCTGAACGGACTGAACCATCAGGCGTACGCATCGCAACAGAACGCCGAGGTCGGTAATGGGGCTGGTGGTCCTGGTGGTATCGAGGATTTGCTGAGCATGCTGCTGAACATGTGCTGCAAGGGCATCCAAGGATCGGGCGATGGCGGCGGCGGCACACACCCTTCCGGACCGGCCAATCTGGAAAGTCAAATCGTACCAAACCAGCCGCTGCATGGTGAGAGTAAATGCCTTTTGTATACCTTTGTTTTTTCTTCTTCTTCTAATGGGCACTGTGGACCATCTTTAAGAAGTGTGTGGCTGTGTTTTTATTTTAAGTATGATAAAGGAAGATGTGCTGTTTGAATAGGCGGGATGTAGGGCATTATTATATAAATTTAAAAATCTAAACTGAAGCTACCCCGTGCCGTATTATCAGCAAATTGTTTTCGCGCATAGCGAATGTAATTTTTTATTGCCTGCAGTGTACTATCAAAATTTCTACTTTAAGTTCCTCCCAAAGCTAAACGTTAATAGACAAGAGGTTAACGGTTATCATTATTTCGGCCGCTTGCAAATGCTTGTGTGCGCATTTCGCGAAATGCTGTGTCAAATTGGCACACAGCGATTGCACCAAAGTATAGCTTCGGTTATGATTTCACATTTTGGTTGCCTCTTTTCCAACCGTTTCTAGCTAACAATTTTGCTTTTTGTTGTGTGTATGCTCCTGTGTTCACGATCGACTCGAGGCTTTCGTCGGTGTGGTTTTTGCACTACAATATCTGTTTTTGCTTCATGTACCGGGAAAGGTGTGTCTGCTTTGTGTTTGCCTTTGAATGTTTTGGTTTTAGTTTTGGGAAAATGTAACGCGAAACACTGCCCCAGGTGTGTAGGCGGAAGTATTTATTGTATAGTTTGATTTAATTATAGCACAACTACGGCACGCAGCCGCAGCCCAGTTGGAAAAACGTTAAGATTCATGTGGGAGTGATATCTTGCTTTACTTTATTCTCTTGAGATAATTTTATTTTGCGTGGGCTGGGGTGGTCCGGTGAATTTGGAAGGCAATGATGAGTACACCTTTATCAAGCAAAGACGAAAGTGTGAACAAAACGCTCTAATGAAATACTAGAAAAATGAGAATAATGTAACTAAATATTAGAAATAGTACAGAAGGAAAAACAGGAGTCTTATAACGAATAATTTCATACTAGCATCTTTAATTTATGAGGCTAAATACTTTACTTAACTGTACATGTAAAATGGGTAATTTCAATTTATTCATTTTTTTAAAGAGAATAATATCTATGTAAGGCTTAAACTCATCAAAAACATGCATTACAAGTAGCTCAAGTCGTGGAAAGTTACAAAACCAGGTTATATTAGTAATATCTCTTATTCTGGATTTTATTTATCTTAATATTTTCATTGTTGGCTACAAGATTTTCTTATCAACATGTGATTTTTTTACGTTGAAATAGGATATTTTGACAGCTAATATTTCTTTGACATTTAATATTGACAATTCTTTTCCAAGTGGGATAAACTTCTTTTAACGTAAAAGCAGCAAAACAGTTAAATACATGTTGAACGTACAATACTTAACTGCACTAGAACTACTAGAAGCCATGTATCTGTCAAAAAACGGTGTCTTAAATGTCAGTTTAGCTGGAAAATGAGGTTTATACTTCATCTGTCAACTAGCAGCGTTGCGAGTACTAAACAATAGTATTAAAAATGTTTAAACAATGTTTAACCGAAGGTCCATAACTGTTTCGAGGGTCTTGCGACTCTATTAAAGATCAATGTTTTAAAAAGGTTTTTGATGTAAACAATGAAATATCTATTCTTAACTATTTAATTAAAGGTAAAACTACGTCAGCCATATTCTTTTACGTTTCACGACCCATAACAACTTTATTTTACGGTCATTAAATCAGTTCAGTGCATCCAATCAAATCACTCTGTTTACCTTTCCCACCCATTTATAATGCTATGTGACGGTGTTCGGAATTTCCATTCAACGTTTCAGCGTCGTGGGCTTTGGTACGCTGAGAACCATTGCTGAACAGAACGCGTTACGCTTTTGGCAGGTAAACTAGGTGCGATGGTGCATTCTTATTTGGTTACTTTATACGTTGTGAAAGATGCTTACTGCTAAGTTAAAATTGAAGCTAAACAAAACGAAAGTTTTGTCGCAATGATACATTGGAGAACTCATGCTAGATCAATAAGCGCAAGCATCTTTAAGTGAATGTGATTCTGGGCATGCTTGTTGATGTTTTATAGGAAAGGAAAAATGCGATTTTCCCAACATTATATTCCAAAGTAGTTATGTAATAATTTTATTGTTTAAGTTAGCTTGTACTGTTCACCATCCTTAGAAGAAGATCCACCCGAGTAAGCTTTATGGTTGATTAATGCCATTCTTCTAGCCATTCTACAGGTTCCGGCACACTGTGTAGCGTAACCTAGCAACCGCCGTCCAACGTACGTGTCCCGTATACTTTGCTACCATCCACCCACCGTGACCAATCGTTTAGTTTTCCAACCATACTCTGTAGCTGTCATGGGTTTGTGCTCGCGAGTAAACAGTACTAATCAGTGTTTTGGTTTTGCTCTCTTTTTTTTCTACACACAACCACACAGACAACATCTCCTCGGAGGGTTTCTCGAAGGACGTGTGCCGTGCGATGGTAGCGATGCTGGATGTGGATCACACCGGCAAGCTAGGCTTCGAGGAGTTCCAGCAACTGCTGACCGACATCGCCAAATGGAAGGCCGTGTTCAAGCTGTACGATACCGAGGGTTCCGGTCGGCTGAGCGCGTTCCAGCTGCGCGAGGCCCTCAACTCCGCCGGCTACCATCTGAACAATCGCATCCTGAACGCGCTGGTACATCGGTACGGTTCGCGCAGCGGTACGATACCGTTCGACGATTTTATCATGTGCGCGGTCAAGATTAAAACAATGATCGGTAAGTAACGTTTCCTTTTTCTCCAAAACACACATAAAATTGCGAAACCATTCCTTCTTACACACACAGAAATCTTCCGCGAGCGCGATACCGAAGGTTTGAACCAGGCCACGTTCAGCATGGACGAGTGGGTGGAAAAGACGCTTTACTCTTAAGATGAAATGAGCGATTATTTTTGTTTTTTTTTTAATGTGGGAGAGCACCATTCATCACTCCTGTGTTGCATTTTACTGTATACTCTCGAAAACGTTTTCCACCGTTCTCGAAATCGTTGTAACTTTATTTGATTCAGAGCAGCGTTGCGTTGCGCTTAAGTTATTTTCTTATTTTACGCTCAAACTTCTGTTTTTTTCTTATTGGCACAAAATGTTACTGTTCAAAAGCAAAAGGTTAGTTTCAAAAACTAACGAGACAAAAACTTACTTACTCTATAAACGTTTCCTACTCTCGTGTGTGTTTGTGTTGTAAATTAAAAAAAAGCACACGAAAATTCCTCTTTAAAATTTAGAACTTTTTCTAAAAAAAATCTACAACATCACGTGTCTAACACATCACAATTCGAAACGCGCACGCACACATTCAATCGCTTACCGTGTCGTCGTTGTTGTATTATCGTTAGCACCAACGCGCCATCATCGTTTTCATACTTGTACGCTAAGTATATGTGGGCGACAGTGAACAAATTTTAAACTTTAAATCCCCGCCCTAGGCGGCTTTGGTATGCATGTTATGCGCCGTTGAAGTGTTTTCCTTTTTTTTATTATAAACTTTGTTAAAATAAAGTTGTATTTATGAATTACTTTAAATCGTAACGGTACACAGCTGTTTAAAATCATGGTGACAAGCAAAGTACTAGGCGTCTCCATAGCTTGACGCGCACACTACCGATGTCAGATGACAGAAAGGGCAAGGATTAAATTGCTTTTATTTACACGAAAATTGTCAGACGGTATTGTATGTTATGACGTTCAATCGAAAGCAAACAGACTCACCATCAAACAAATATGTAATGAGCTCGCGGGCGAAATTGTTTACCAGCTAGCTACGTTTCGACAGAAAACATTAATCCCAAAAAGATGCGAACCTAAAAAAATTAAACAAACACAAAAGAGTAAAGAAAAAAAAATACTGGCACACAGTCCGCTTCCCCACGTGTCACATCGTTTAAACGAAGCAAATTTATCGTTCTGCACTACGGCCCTTTTTAAAATAATTCTTCCATTGACACATCCATCTGGTTGGCTGGTTTGGCCGCGTTGACCTGGGTGCGGATGGGGATTACGCTATTTTTAAACCCAACCGGTTGTACAACGGTTGTACATCGATGCAAACAGATGTTTTTTTTTGCTTTGTTTTGTTTGTGTGCCGTGATATATGTATGCGACATCATATTTAGGATAGCAAAGCTGGGCAAAGAAAGCAAATGGGCTTGACAAGGTTCAGGGTTGAATTGTGAGGTTAGCATTGAATTGGCGAATATATTCCACATTGAATGGAGTTCAGTTAAGCCGCGAGCGATAAGCGATAGATAAGGAATGTTTAATTGGGCGATGTTTGCGATTACTAATTGGCTGACAGGCAAGTAGATAGGGACGGATTGTTTATTTGGCAACAATTTTGTCATCCTTTTAGTTTATCGTACTAAAGTAACAATGTTTTCTATAACTTTCGATTAAATAATCGAACACCATCAGCTCGAATGATCATGCTGCTTTCTACTTTTCATTACGCATGGTTTCAACCTTGAGATGAGGCGGGAAATTAACCTCTGTATGTGTTTTTCTGTTGTTGCATGGAGTCTGTACGGTTTATGTGTGTCCATGAAAACCGATCGGTAGTTATCCATCGATTTATCGATAAAAATTTCAACACCTCACTGCGAAACCTTGAATTTGACACACGGCATAGCCAAAATAAAAACCGAAGACACTATCTTAATGCTGCTGCACGCCCCGGTAGGGCCATATGGTTGGAGAAAACACGCAGTTCAGCGGAGGTGTTTGACCTTCAGTTCGTTGGCAGATTTTGGTTCGTTGTGAGTTTTCCCTTCACATAAAGATAAAGGCAAATAAATGGTTTGCTCTGTTTTCTGCACACCCCGGAGGCAAGACGTTAGCGAAACCATGTGTGTTTCACCCGAACCTCTAGTGTCTTTGCATTCAAAACGCACCAAAATGTGTGTGTTCTCTTTTTTTGTTGTGTGACGATAGTTTAAATATAGTATGCATGACGATAGAGAGCCCCGTTGATAACTTTAACTTCCTGTTTTATGGGAAAGCGTTGCCAGATGGGTTTATTTCGCTTCCATAATTTTCTTTTCTTTTTTAGAATACGAAAACCATAACCTAACCCCCACCGTTCATGGTACTGAAAGCCGATCAGGATGAGGCTCAAACTTCAAAGTGAAATTTGCACTAACAATTTGCCGAACAGTTAGAGAAAATTGGCAAACATTCTTACGCTTAAAAGCATGTCGCGTAAACCATAATGCATGAAACGGGAGACACTTTTCCTTCGCTTATTTGCAGTGGTAAAATAACAATAATCAAACGCCATCCTACACAACTTGCCAGCGATGGCCAGCGGATGGTGGCGTTGTGTTGCATAGGAGCGCGTCTCCATTTTGAAACCCCACCACCCATCCCCCTGTAATCCTCGCTCCCTTCCGCCCTCATTCACATCTGGGCGCCAAGAAAACCGACCCACCGCTGACAAATGATGCCCGTGAACTTGAGCGCTGGGTGGTGAAGGTCGAGGGCGATGAAAAGAGAGCAGGGGACGGAATTTACGACAGTCGCATGTCGCCAGAATAGATGGGTTAGTGTATTAGTGTGGCTTTAGTAGGGAATAATCTATAGTGGATAAAGACGATTATTAGATTGATTTAAATGGTATTTAAAGGTATTTAATATTTCATTGGATTGTTGTAAATTATTATTGCTCGTCACTATTTCCTGCAGTAATCCTATTTTAATCCCTTTTAATCCTTTCAGTTTTTCTATTAGTATTATGTACTTTTATCTGCAAAACCATTTCTTTAACATTAAATTGCTTTTGTTATTACTAATTTTATTTATTTCTTTTATTTCATTGCATTATTAATTAATTTTGGTTTTGTTTTGTTACTTTAATACTTGTCAGCGATTTTCGATTACTTCTTTTATTTATATTTCAGTTTTCACCTCTTTTTATATATCTTATATGTTTTACACTTCTGTTTTCATCATTATCTCTTTTTATGCTTTTTTAGATATAAGTTATATATATTTTTATTGAATTTCTGTGTTGTGGTTGTTTACAATTATTCCCATTATTGCTTTTCTTTTTTTACTGTTGAAAACTTAAGTAGATAAAGAAAAAAATTTAGTTTCTTCTTTTGGTGTTCAATTTTAGTTTTCTTTTACATCAAAGTAAGCATGTTGTTAAATGAAACCTTTCCCAGTTGTTCCTGCTTCACATTAACACAAGAACTAAACCATTTAGTTTGGTAAATAATAACAACGACCGCTTTCAATCGTCCTATTATACGCTTCGGGAGAACTTTGTAATCTGTACTCATTTCACGTTGGATGAGGCAGTCAGCCTAGCGCCATTCATCTCGGTTAGATGGCACCCTTCAAAACGCTACCGTAACTTACCCCCAAAAAAGAGCTCCCAAATCCGGAACCGCAAAGATTATCGAGACCCGAGAACACAAAAACGGGCAAACACGTAAATCGTTCCAACTCGTTCACTCGCTCGGAAGAAGGGCCAGCAACGCGAAAGGACAAACAGTGAATTCGCGTACACGAACCACCCCACACACACACACACATACACACAGAGAGATCCCGAACGCTTTAGAGTTCGCGCACGCAATCGGACCGACCGGCACAGCCGAGGGGGCTTTCCATTCAGTACGCGAACGTACGCCGGATCGGGCGGATTGTGGTTGTAAGCGCTGTCGCTGTTCAGTCGGATCGGTAGACGGTTTTACCGGAAGCTTTACTGTGGTCAGTTTGTGTACCGCACTGTAAAGGCATCGTAATGCCGGTCATAACGCCGGGCAGTCGGCCTAACGAGGAGCTGCTGAAGGCGACGCGTGGAGCTACCGTAACGTACGCGAGCGGTCCAACGACGACAAGCGCCAGCATCGTCACGACGACAATGCTCAAACCGACGCTACATCAATCTCGTACGCGCTTCCTTCCGATCGAGTTCGATCGCAATGGCGTAAGTGAATGCGTTGCGGGGAATACTCCATGGACGATCTCGTCTCGGTGTGTCAGAGTGTGTGCCAAGAGGAGTTGGCGTGTGTGTGTGGCTTTCTATATGCAATTTTGGTGAAACGGTACCAAACCCTCGGTGTCGCATATTTTATGTGGTTTGCAACGAGATTATACTGCTGTGCGGGTTTTGATTTAAATTTAGCCGACCGAGCGATGAACCCACATCGCTGGTGCGGTGTGCGTACTCGCAGTGCCGATGGAAAACGCTGCCAAAGTGAAGAGCAAACGGCAAGCACCAAGGATCGTTGTGGATATGTTCACCAGACAAAACGTCCTCTGTGCAGGGTCGCTACAGTACCCTTACAGCAGCTTACGAACCGAACCTTGCATCTTGTGGTTCGCGAATAGTGCGCTAGTTCGTCACGACCTTCACGCTCTAACCGGCAAACCATGACCGGCGGGAAGTGAACGAACCGACACACACGCACAAGAGCTGCTACAGTTCGAGCCCGATGATATGAACGATAATACTTAAAAACAAACCACCTCGTGTGACCACCATGCGGGCGCCTTCGAAAATGTTTATTCATCCGAGTTGGCTGCGATCGAGTGCCTTAATGTTTTGTGATTCTCTGTCGTGTATTCTAACTGCTGCCTCCCGGTGGTTTCAGAGCACCGTTCTAATTGGAACCGCGCATCGTACATCGGAACCGGTTTTTGTTTTGGTTTTTGGCTGGACCTTCCGCGTGATGTACGGAGGTTCCGCTGCAAAGAACCTGACGAAAGAAAAAAGGAGGTTTTATAGCTAAGATGCGAAACATGCTTTGTGGTTGTTCGTGTTCTTTTTTTCTCATTGTTTGCAAAGTGACCTTTGTTGGGTCCTTCTTATCAGATATGGTCTGTGTTTTATTGTGGTGGTGCTTGCTAACGAGTTCTTAAGGAATTGTCATTTAAGATTTCCTTAAGTGTTATTATTATATTATATGAAAATAATATTTTTGAGTGGGAAAAACAGTGAATTTGTTTACATTTCTATGACTTTTAGCTTTGCAAGCTTTAAACTATCCACTATAAACGTTCTTAGTAGCTAAATCACTTCAGTGCTAACATTTTGGGATGGAACTTTGCGTGTTATTTCTTTGTTTTGCCTTCCCGAATACGCTGGCACATTCATCAACTTCCAGCATTTATCGCACCTCAGGTTCACATAATGATGTTAATCAAGCTGTCACACCCGGTAGTGACTCCGGTATGCGTATGACAGTATGACACTTTGTTTGTTCATGCAATTAATTCGTAACGCCAAACAACAACTCTACGGCGTTGTGATGGGAAACGTAGCACCGCGACTCCGCCACACTGACTAAACGCTTGGAGGGGAATTTCAATGTCGTTTGATTTTCCTACCAGCCGGTTGGATAATCCGTTGGCTGTTAGGTTAATTTTAATCGAAGTTCGATGTGCACGGTAATTACAGGGGAGCGAAAACTAGTGTACGGAAAACCCCGTCACACTGAGTCACAGTCCAGGGAGCTAACAGAGTAGTAAACAAAGCAACAAAGAGTCAACAGAGGTTTTATTTCTCTCTTCAATGCCACCCCGGCGGAACTAATCGATGGAAATCATTAGAGCCATGCTTTATCTTTGTCGCTTCCTCGCGAACAGTGATAACATGGAGCAACAGGTTGGTTGCATCGCTTATCGGAAAAATTATCAAACTAGCCTTGATAATGGTAACATCTGTCAACGTTGCAGAGCATGTTGCCAGCTTGTCTACCGCCACAGACAGATCGATATTTTCCGGCACGATTCAGATTGGCTAACTTGCTTGTCATGGCCTTACTTTTTTGGCAACTTAAGTGATATTACAAAGAAGCACTCCCTTCGCTTTGTTTGACCGGCAGCGTTGTCCGGCGCTGTATCATTTGATGTATCAACCAATAAGCAAGTTATTTATTGCGGCGACTTGCGACGTTTGGCTGAAATGCTGGATCGTGGATGCTATTAGATGATTCCAAGGTGTACACGTCTTTTAAGCCAATTGGTGGTGCGACAATGACCACCGACAACAATGACTGAGCTGCTCTTTTTTTCCTGCCGTCGAAGGGCAACGGAACTTACAGTCTGCAAACTTTCGTAGTCGTATCCAGAACACAAAGGTTGTAGAATGAAAAAAAAACAAGCTTTTATTGTTAAACCTTTGTTCGGGAGGATGAAGTCTTTGTTGTTGGGCTTTTTTCAAAGTTTTTGATATGACAGTTTTTACTTCACAGTCAATGTGCATCGGTTTATCCCAGCTAATCGTTTATCACGTACAGTTAATCCAAAGTTTTGAGAGAATTATTAATATCTCTCGTTTATGACACATAAATATTCTACATATTATATGAAAAGAGCTTTAAGTGGGTTAATATCTTATAATATTTTATTTCAAAAGCATCGAGCAAGAGTAATCTCGAGAAGTATGGCGCCACTGGACATAACCTCCTATGGCGAAGTTTGTCGAATGTCGAACACGTGCTGACCGTTTTAATGGCTGACATGGCTGACACATTTTAAATTGTCATGCTACTGAGGAGTTCCTCTTCCCGTGTAGCTTCATGTGGAGCGATGTGAGATTTGCATTTACTATAACATCAGTAGAAGGGGGACTAACGTTGGAACTAAACTCTGCACTTCACATCCGTACTTGGGCATCAGTACCACGCTTGAAGATGTGCAAGAAAATTGATTGTTATCAACTTAAAGCACAACTCAAATCAACTTAATTATGCAAAGCTTACAGACATTGCTAAAACCCAACCCACCTGTACGGGATACCTTCTCCACAGAGTGTTAAACAGTTCCCATAAAAGAATAAACCGTGAATCGCCGGCAACATTGACTCGTTGGCATTTAATGTAATTAATTTGAACATCGAGTTTCGTCACGCACAAGCCCAACTGGCCACTCCTCAAACTCTGACACCGGAACGAGACTTGGGTGTTGCTCTTGGTAAGGGCCAACCAAACGGGTACAATTATCACCCCGCTCTGTCCACTTTCCAGCGCGCTTTCCCAAAGCCCGATCCGCAGCGGCCGGCGTACATCCAGGACTACTACAAACTGCGCACCGACTGTCTGCGAACAGGCACACTGTTCGAAGATCCCGAATTCCCGGCCGATGACTCCTCGCTACACTATTCGTCCGTATACGGCCGTCCGACCCAGTACAAGTGGTTGCGACCGCACGAACTCAGCCCGGACGCGGTGTTCGATGCCGATGGGTTCTCGCGGTTTGACATCCAGCAGGGACTGTTGGGCGATTGCTGGCTATTGGCGGCAGCGGCAAACCTTACCACCTTCCCGGTGCTCTTTAGCCGCGTCGTGCCGGACGACAACGATCGCATACAGGGTGGGCGAAAGGGAGTGGACTATGCCGGTATCTTTCACTTTCGCTTTTGGCGTTTCGGTCAATGGTACGATGTGGTAGTTGACGATCGGCTCCCGACACTGCGCGGCCAGCTGGTGTACATCAAGTCATCCACAAAGAACGAGTTCTGGAGTGCTCTGTTGGAGAAAGCGTATGCGAAGTTGTTCGGTTCGTATGAAGCCCTCTCGGGAGGGTCCGCTAGCGAGGCGATGGAAGACTTTACCGGCGGTCTAACGGAGGGCTACGAGATGAAGGACGCTCCGAACACGCTGTTCGAGATGATCGAGAAAGGATGCAATAACTACGCAATGTTTGCGTGCAGCTTGGAGGCTGGTGCGGGCGAGATGGAACAGGTGACGCCACAGGGTCTGGTGAAGGGACACGCGTACTCCATCACCAAGGCCCAAGCCGTCGACATCGAGACACCCAGAGTGAAGGGCAAGATCCAGCTGCTGCGCTTGCGCAATCCGTGGGGTAACGAGAACGAATGGAACGGTGCGTGGAGTGACAAGTCGCCGGAGTGGCGCTTCATCACCGAGGACACGAAGCGCTCCATCGGGCTAACGTTCGAGGTGGACGGGGAATTCTGGATGTCGTTGCCCGACTTCCGCAAGTACTTTGACCGTATCGAAATGTGTCACCTCAGCCCTGATTGTCCCATCGCACTGCAGGAGAGCCGCTTTGCCTGGCGTCAGTCCGCGTTCGAAGGCGAATGGGTGTTGGGTAGTACGGCTGGCGGATGCCGCAACTATCTGGACACGTTCTGGCACAACCCGCAGTACGTGATCCGGCTGGACGATCCCGACGTGAATGATGATGAGAAGCTGTGCACCATGATCGTGTCACTGATCCAGAAGAATCGAAGATCGAAGCGTAACAAGGGCATCACCTGCCTCACGATCGGCTTTTCTATCTACCGTGTGGAGGCGAGTGATCTGCAGCGAAAACCACTGCCCCGTGAGTTCTTCACATCGCACCTGTCGGTGGCCAAATCGACGTTCATCAATCTGCGTGAGGTGACGTGCCGGTTTAGACTACCGCCCGGTTCGTACGTCATCATACCGTCTACGTTCGATCCGAACGAGGAAGGCGAGTTCATGATCCGGGTGTTTTCGGAGAGTCCCAGCAATATGCAGGAGAATGACAGCGCAATTGGAATTGGTACACCGGCGGTAAGTATTCGCAGAGGTGAATGGAATGAGCAACTTAGTTTATACAGCACGTTGCACATAGAATGATCCGTAGTTAGAAGGCACTTTTGGTGCACGTTGTGTAGAGAATTAAATGCTCGTGAAATCTAGATCAGTTTGACAGCAGCAGTCAGCATGAACTTTCAGAGAACGATAGAGTCTTTTTGTCTTAAAGTGTTAGAAGCAATTTCTTTGGAGCATCCCTGTTCTTAACTTCAACGCCAAAGAGCGTTGCTCTATTCTCCAACTCCATGAACTTCATAGACACTAGAGTTCCTAAAATAGGCATTAGTCCATAGCTTCTCAGAGAGAAAAAAAATCATCGTTCTTGTAAATAACATTACTTCCCTAAGGATACACCAACTAAACCATCCGCCGGAGTTGGGTCGCCTACAAAACCATCGCCAAGAGTAAGTGTTCTTTGCATGCAAGTATATGTCTGTTGATTCTTGTTTGGCCTATCTTTGCACCTGAGCATGTGTGTTGACATTATGGACTTCGACTAATCAGTTGTTGCTACTTGTTCGCTAGGAGACGGATCCTGGAGTGACCGATGCACAGCGGGCTACCATGGAGCGGCTATTCATAGAGGTGGCCGGAGCGGACGGTGAGGTGGACTGGATGGAACTGAAGCTGGTGCTGGATCGCTGTTTCCGGGAGGACATTGCAAAGGCTTCGCGCGGTATCTCCCAAACGTACCAAACGCGTGCCACACCGCTGGAGAAGCGAACCGCCCCTACAACAGCCACCGTACCTGGGACAGTTCTGGAAAACGGTATCTGCGGTGTGTGGACTATGCTACAGCAACTGTTCCGCGATGTTGCTGGTGGAGATAATAGTCCGGCGCGACAAGCGAATGGAACTGCAGCCAACAGCGGTGAGCAGACGGAGCTGATTCAGAGTGAAAATGTCTCCCAAGTGCGTGGTAAGTAACGTGGAGTATGTGATTGTGAAGAAGTGACCACTACAGGCACCTCTTTTTCTGCATGGTTTTAGCGGATCCAGCTAATCCGGGCTTTTCGAAGGATGCGTGTCGCTCAATGGTTGCCATGCTGGATGAGGACGGTTCGGGGAAGCTTGGTTTGATGGAGTTCCAGAAGCTGTTGGCCGATATCGCACGCTGGAAGGGTGTGTTCAAACAGTACGACAGTGACCAGAGCGGACGGATCAGTCCGTTCGAGTTGCGGGCCGCCCTGCAGTCGGCCGGTTACACACTGAACAATCACATCATCAACATGCTGATGCACCGGTACGGTTCGAAGGAGGGCGAAATATGGTTCGATGATTTCATTACCTGCGCTGTAAAGATCCGTACCATGTTCGGTAAGTTAAACGGTGGGCGGGGCTTGGGACACACAAAACCAAATCCAACAGCCAACTCATGCAAGCTTCTATTATTTTGCTCAAAGATATCTTCAAAGCTCGCGATCTAAGCAATCGCAACGAAGCAAGGTTTACACTGGAAGAATGGATCACGAAGACAATCTACTCGTAAGCAGCATCGGGAGCATGTTTCACGCACATATGGACCAGTGAAGGTAGGAGGTTTGGGCAAAGCCTAATCAACTTGTCTAACACCACATCATTAGATAGTTTATCTGTGTTCGGTATATCTAAGTACACATTACAAAGAATGAAGAATCTCATCTAAAAGATGGCGTATACAACCAACCAACAAAATGCTGAACGATCTTTGAATAGCACCGAAAGAACAGGAGTAGTCTGCTGCGTGCGATCGAGTATAATCGAGCGTTTTATTCGTTGAGATTATGCTAAGATTATAAAAGCGTACGATTAAGTCATGTTTGGTGAAATACTTCCATTGTCATAAATGCATTGTATGGTGTCCTTCGTTTCGGTATCGTTATATTAGGCCGTACGTTAGGTTGTATGCTGATGCAAGACATCTGAAAATAGAGGAAAGGTAGATAGCCTTATCATTGCTGTCCTTTAAGCTAGTGGTTCACTAGGGTGCATCATACCAATTGCATGCCGACATTCGGCTGCACACAGCACATAATCGATCAGCTCTATCTGCGTCCGGTGTTGGTCCACGACCATCCGCAACAGCTTGCACAGGATGCGATTGTTTACGTTGAAACCCGACGATCGTAGCGCTTGCCGTAGCTCCCGGCGGTCCAGCGTACCGCTACCGTCCGTATCGTACAACCGGAACACCGTTTCCCACTGATAAACGTCACGCACAATCGTGCGAAACTGCTCGTACCCGATCGTTTCCTGTCCGTCAGCAATGCGGCCTAACAGAAGCTTCCCTATCCGTTCCAACCCTTGCCGGTGTGCTTGTTTTTCCTCGGTGCGGTAATTTTCACCACGGTGGTGCTTGCGTGTATTCGATTGCTGCAACCAGAAGCACGCACAGAGCTGCATTACGCGGGTGTAGAATTTGCGCAACGGTGAAGTGCCGGCCCGTTTCGCTTGCACCCCCGGTAAATCGTTCGATGATGTATGCCGGCGGAAAAACTGCTCCCATAGAATTTCCTCCAAATAGTTCGTTTCCAGCTGCTGATAAGCGTTGGCACGGTTGTAGAACGCATTGGCCAGCAGGGCCCAGCGCGGTGTGTCGAAAAATTTGCCCTGCTCAGTGACGCGATCGTCCAGCGTACCGAAGCACAAGATGGCGTCGTTCTCGCACAGTGTGTTGCCGCGTGCGGTGAAGATGCGCAGCAAGTAGTCACCTTCCTCTCCCGGTTCGAACGTCGACGGGATAATAAGATACAGCCCGGCATCGAGCGTTAGGCGGCAGCTAATCTCGCGCGCATTGATAAAGATCGAGCCACCGACGATAGCGTGATCGTGGTGCTGGAAAAACGCTTTCGGGACTGGTTTCTGGCGCAGATCTTCACTCGTCACCCTGTACACGGTGAAGCCGATCGTCAGGCTCGGCAGTGCGTCCGCTCGGCGATACTTCTGCATGAGCGCAACAACGATACCCGATCCGGTTGTACCGTCCTGCACGTGCACGGTGTACTGGGGGTTTAGTGGAAACGTCTCGAGAAAGGACACATTACCACCGGCAGTTGTGTCCCGTATCCACTGACCGTCCAGTGCGCTTAGCTCCCAGCGGTATCGCTTACCACTCCGTTCACCCGCATCATCCTCGACGCTGTGCAGCTCTGGCGAAAGATGGCAAACCTCGAGCCGGTCGAAATGTTTCATAAAGTCGATCAGCTCGATCCAGAACTCGCCATCATTTTCCAGCGTTAGTCCGATCTGCTTCCTCTCGGCGGCTTTGAGCGATTTCCATTCGCGTGACTTATCGCTCCACCTTCCGTTCCATTCCACACCCGTGCCCCAGGGGTTGCGTACCCGCAGCAAACGGATGTGATCGGCATCACTTACCAAACCCCCGATCGTGTGCACCTTTGTGATGGAGTAGGAATGTCCACGAAGCAGGCCCTCCTTGGTAGCAACGTTTTGTCCCGATGGGTCACTCTGAAAGAACAAGGGAATGTGTCACGTTACAATTCTACAGATATCTTTCAAGTGCAGATCTAACCTTTAAGTTGCAAGCAAACAGTGATCCCATCTCGGAACCACTTCTCAGAATGTCCCACAGCTGTTCCTCCCTGCCGACCATCTTCTTGGGCTGGTAAAACTCGGTCAGCCCTCCGGTAAGATCCTGCATTGCTTCCCGTGCCGTACCGCCATCGAGTGCTCCGTAAGAACCGTAAAATTTGGCGTACGCCTTCTCCAGCAAGGCGCTCCAGAACTCGTCCTCATTGGCGGACCTTCCGAACAGCAGCTTCCCGGTGGGATCCGTTGGCAGTCGATCGTCGATCACGACCTCCACCCACTGGCCAAACTCCCAGAACCGAAAATGAAAGATGCCAGCGTACTGTTCAGCTGCAAAGCTATTGTCCACCGGCAGCACGCGCTTGAACAGCCACGGATGGGCGGTCAGGTTGGTAGTGGCGGTGAGCAACCAGCAATCGTTCAGTGCACCCTGACAGATGTCCAACCGGGAGGCTCCATCGACGAAGAACCGGGCGTTGGGTGAGATTTCCTTCGGTCGTTTCCATCGCACGTTCGTGATACGGGGCATCCCAATGGAAGCGTCCGTTGCGGGGAACTCGGGATCTTCGAAGGGTTGCCGTTGGGTGAGGCATTTCTGTTGCAACTCGTAGAAGCTTTGATGAATGCTGGAGCTATCGTATCTAGGCTGGGAAATATTGAGAAACAGCGAAGTGAACATTGTGAGAACATTGCGTCGTACGTGCGGGAGAACGCTTGTTTACACACGTGTTTAACTGTGATTGTCTGCCATCACGATAAGTCTAGGTAGTTTTATTTCATAGAGCAATTTCTTCACTTCAATTTCAGGTATTTCGTTATGCAGCTGCAACTGGCAAGTTGCCACGTCTCATCATTCCAGGGTACTTTATTTCGAAATGTTTTTTTTTTCTTTTTAAGTCATTTGCATTCCATTTAATTTTGATTTAATTTGCTGACTCATGAAAAATTTTGTTAAGAAATCTACCATATGGTGGGATGCACGAACATATTAGTGCGAGTTGGTTTAATTTCCGAACCCTTCTTCTAGGGTATTTCAAATAGTTGTTTGTATGTGCTGATTGATGGTACACCAAACAATGGTACTCGTAATTCAATGTACTCCTGGAACACATTGAGCTTATGGCTCATAATTGGAACACTCAACACGTCAGTGTGTGAGTGGTGGGATCAACCATGGATTATGTATTATGAGCTGCTGCACCTAGTTGTTGTAATTAATGGTATTACACATTTGTTTTCGACTAAGAGATCGTCAGAAAGGCTTTCTAGCCTAAGCAAATTATTCCTCGATTTATTTTCTTTAAAAGTAAATGTAATAAATATGTTCATGTAGCAGATAATAACACAAAGGGATTAGCGTTAGCACATCACATTGTGTGGACAGCTGTTAACAGCTATTGTGATCAATTCAAATAGCAAAGTGATCATAAATCATCATAAATCTTGCTATTGGGTAGCCATTTAAATCTCGTCCTAAGTAATGGCACATTGCCGGATTAAGCAAGACTGTAAACACAACGAATCATCCGCTAGTTCTTATCAGCAAATGTTTTGAAGTGGTTCAACTCGTTGAAAAATTATGGCGGAAAGCGATAAGAGCCAACTGCCATAACCCTGACCGAGCCAGACTGTGACAAAAAGGGTTTGGCGGAAGCGTAATATATTGTGTTTTATGTTTTTCCTTTGGTTATTTTTGTTTTTACTTTTGTGTAAATCAAGTGCATGATAAGAAATTTACCATAAAAAATTACCTCATCATTTTCAAATGTAACTGGTAAAAAGCGTGTCGTGGATCGAGATCTTAAAAACACAGATGTGGAACGTTTGAGCTGATCGTTGGGCGAAACTACGCCCGGTCGCTCCTTGACGGCCATTGTTGACACTTTGTTTGTAACGTTCAACACATAATGATACCGATCAGCACTGTAACCGTTTAACCTCAACCAATTCACAGTTAATTAAAGATAGCTCTGGTTGAGGCCGTAGGGAAAGATCACTTCACTGTACGTTTACACTGGAGCTGTTGTCGTTGCGGTTTGATTCGAGCCAGCGAATGATTCGCACTGTCCCGCATCGAGCATTCGCACATATCGTCTTATCACTGTTGGTGAGCGCGCCTAACACACAGATCGGAGAGCTAAACTGAAGCTCCCAACCACAGTGGAGAACGTGGTTGTGTTTGCCGCTATCACAACAAGTTCTTGAATGTGTCACGTTTGGTGCGTTGACAGGGTTTCACTTCCGGCGTACGCACACACTAGCCACAATCCACCGGAACCGGATCACCTTGATGATGTTACCGCAAAGTGACCTCCATCGACGCCGATGAGCATACGGGTGCAGTTGCATCGGTTACACTGATACGGTGCAACCATATGGATCGAACAGCTCCCCATCGACTATCAACATCCGCTATACTATTGCGCCTCCATTTATGATGCACCTGCTTACACTACAGGTGGCTCTTCGTATGGCCTTAAAACGGTTCGCTGTTTGGAACGAACGATAGCAATCTGTGCAGTGTCCAACGCGGTTTGTTAGATACGAATTAAAGCCTTACGGACGAAGCGAACCGGCGTACGTACGCGCAACGTAGAAAATGTTAACCGCGGCACGACCACGGTCAAACACGTCTGTCCGTTGTTGAGCGGTTCGCAATCTCTTACCGATACCGTCCGTGCGTTGCCGGAAAGAGAGAATCAATCCTTTCACGCCGAGAGCGGAGAGTCCAAGTTTCTAGAGCAGATGATGCATAACAAATAGCGGGAAGCACCATGAGAGTGTGTGCACACTAACGCCATCTATCGTTCGGTACCTGAAGGTACACGTATCAAACATACATTTCTGATGGTTTATTCAATATTACAATATAAATAATCTACATTATTCACTTGTTATTGCCCATTTGCTTCAAGGGGGCAAACGCGAGCACGGGAGCAAGCTATTTGACGAAGCAGACATCATGACGGTGGTCAAAGGCCGGAAGAAAGCTAAAAAGATGATTGTGATGAGGATGATGGAACCCCTTTTCCTTTTTCTGGAAGGTGTTTATCGGTTTTTTAATGCATGATGTAGATTACAATTTCCCATCATTTTAAATTTTTTGTCATGAAATCTCCTGCTCGTGCCATTTCACTAGGCACATGGACTCAACTCACTTCTCGCTCACTACTGTGAGTGAGATCACGTGAGCAATGGTGTTTTGTTTGTGTTTTTACGTTAGTCCATAAATATTTACACGTTGAAAATATTTGTTGGGTTTCTTAGAAATAATTTAAACGTGTTTTTACCCCGGGATGGATTAGAAATTTACAAAAATATCATACAGAAATGAAAAGGCTTTTTTCTCTATACACTGTCAAGTCCGTCACGTCAAATAATTTGACATACACCCCTTTGACAGCTGCTGTCACCGTTACACCATACGATGCTCTCTTTCACGGCAAGAGGCAAGAGCAAACCGACACGATTCGCTTCGGTAACGGTGAAAACAAAATGTCTACTTCTGCCCAGCGAGTGCAGTGAGACTTTTTTCGTGTCCACGGTGTAACACGCAGCGGCAGCTCGAGCTCGCAATTTTCACGATCCGCGTATCGTCCCGGTGAATTGAAACTTGCCAAAAGTGCACATCAATACATCACTGCCCTCGATCACGCTGGCCCGTTGGGCTCCATTCAATTTTGGGTGCGTATTTTAGGCATTACGAAAAGCCAAGTTCCGGTGGCTTCTGGCGTCGTTCTGGAGCGCCCGCTGCTTCTTCCTCGACGCCTAGTGCTCTCTCGTTTCCGTCGGTGAGGTTGTTAGTTGGCCCTTGTTTCGCCCCATCTCAGGGCTGGCTGCACGAGCACCTCATTCTCCATTCATTTCCATCGCGACCCAAACGACGACGGGGCTCTTTCGGTTGGTTGTGTTGTTGGTTGCGCCCTCGTTTGGTCCCGTTGATGTGGCGTTAGTGTGTGGTATTATTTTTCAACCTCCCCTCGCCGGAACCGTTTGGCTTGCTTATTTCTGGGATTTAGCAAGCAAGAAGATAAACTCTTCAGTTGGTTTAGTGGAAATAGAAACGGTTCTGAAACGCAGCCGAAAACCGAGTGTGGTTTTAGAGGTTTTAGTTAAGACAAACAAGGCAGGCGAGGACAACCCGTCCGCATGTGCTGTGTGTACCTGAGAGTCTGTGCGCGTGTGTGTGTATGTGTAATCTAGTGCTCAAGTTGATGCGACGGAATCAGGCCGAAACGACGGCTTTTCTTTCACGGGGATTGCCCATAAATGGAACCAAATGCCGCCGACACCGTTTTTGCTCGCCGATTTGATGTGACACAGTTCGTTTGCAGCAAAATACTAACAGCTCTTGCCAGTTTGCAAATTCCCAAAAAGCAACCGATTGTAGCGAAAACACTGATATCGTTGCGGGGAAGATTTTTCGTCTTCTTGGGCAATTTTCACCCAGGTCTCAGGTTCTCTGTTGAAGCTGGCCCACGCACACACACACTCGCGTAGTGCGGTGGTTGTACGTTGGAGCTCTGGTGAAAGGCAATGGTGCCGTGCCTGTGTGGGTGAGTGTGTGTGTGAATGCGTTGGAGCAGAAAATAAGAATAAGATCAGACCTCAGGTGAACGGGTGAAGAAGAAAAAACACACACAGCAGGAAGAACCCGAAGCGAAAGAAGGTGATGAAGCAGAGTTTGCAATGAAAATGTGTGCTGCATCTCGCGTGACGTGTGTGCTTGTGAGTGTGTGTACGTGAGAAGGTTCTGTCGAAGCAAATGAATGAAAAGTAATGAAAGAAAAGCACATGAAAGGTGAAATAAGGCAAAAAGAAGATTTTCGTTTTTTGCTCTCTTTCTCTCTGTACATCTCCTGTGTGAGTGCGGTGTAAGTGTGACGTACGTGTGACGTGTGCAGAAAAAACTGGGGCCTGCTAGAGTGCCACAAAAGGTTCAAATGCGTGCGAGAGATAGCAAATGCAAGGGTGAGAGAGAGAGAGAGAGATAATGAAGGAGAGCAGAAATGCAAAATCGATCTCTTCAGGGTATCGCGAGCAAATGTTGCTTGGAAAGTCACGGTTTTTTTGCGCTTCTGCAAGTGAAATGTAATATGCTTTTGCGGTGCGGAGTAAATGTGTGCGTGTGTGCGATTGTGACAGCTCGTGCGTGAATAACACGGCTTAGCGTTCTATTTTTCGCGTTCGTATATTACTCACCAACTGTAGGCAGAACTATTGTTTCTGTGTGTCTTTTGCTCTCGGTGTTTTGTTGCTTGGAGAAGAAGAGCATTAAAAAGGACCAAAAAACATCACGCAACCACTGCTGACCAGTCCGGGATAGTTGTGTCTGTTGTCCCACACACTCACAATCATCACGAACACAAATTTAAAGGACGGGCCTAGCTGAAGTCTAGTGAAGAAGTAAAATAGGAAGAACAAGAAGAACCAGTATCTCCGATTAGGGCGAGAAAGGGTGTATACCAAAAAAACACATCTCTTGAGGTTTGCGGTACATCTCACTCTCTCCTTAATATTTCACCTCTTGGCTTCTCTCTCTCGCTCTATCTCCCAGGGATGAAAAGGAATGGAAAGCGTTGGATGTGTGCATTAGCGGAATAGTGACTTTACCCCCGGTCAACATGTCGCTTATGTATGTTGGTTTTGTGCAGGATTCAACAGCATATGCTCTGCACCTAGAACTGCGCACACATACCCACTCAAACATAATGAGATTGGCTGTGTGTGTGTGTGTATGGCAAAGGGTTTTTTTGGGAAAAGAAAACATACGCATAATTTAAGGTGATGTTGATGAAGAGAACGGAGCATTATGGAGCCAGCATCTTCATCAGCAGTTTTCATGCTGCACTTCTATGAAGATGAGAATAATAATTGTCGAAATTTTCGCAAAAATATATTTTTGCCAAATTTACAATCAGAGAAGGGGAGAGAAACAGAGGATCAGAATGACAGTATCGACAAACAACAACAACAAAAACGCACTCGAGCTAATTTGACATTTCCCAACGTTCCCGTACGCTGTCGTCATCGAAACGACATTGTTTTTCTCTCTCTCTCTCTTGTTCTAACTTCCGATCGATAGGAGGGCAGATACAGATAAGTTTGTTCCATTTTAATTTGTTTCCGCTGCACAGGGACAAGACAATTGTTTGCCAAAAAAGGAAACAGATTTCCTTCCTTTTGAATGCATTTGTTGTTGCAAATTTGGGTTTTGAACGATTTAACGAAGAAATGTTATTGATTTTAGGGGTTCGACTTTCATTGAACCCGTGAGCTGAGTGCCATAATGAAGAAATTTAGGTTGCTCTCCATTACGCTTGTTGAACGTACGAGTGTATGCAGACGGCGCCAGATTGCATTTCTTTGTGTGCATACAGTTGCTTAGGAACTGTTTCTGAAGGTGTGAAAATTAAGATGTGTCTGCCATTAGCAAACATAGAGAAAGACGTCTCAAATAGAAGAGGAAGAAATAGGATTTCGATAGGTAGAGGTATTGCTGTATGAAGGAGAATAGCCGCATAAAAGGACATCCTCAAATAAAGAACAACTACGAAACATAGTACGTCTCGCAGCTTGGAGAATGAAAAGCTCCTGCACATTGGGACTTCATTCTTCATTCGGAAGAAGCTATGATGTCCATGTGTGTGTGTACGGCCTGGGCGTCCTGACGGTTTTGTGCATGTGTGTTCGTGCGTTAGGGTAGTGACCGGGCTCTGTGAAAACAGCATCCCCCCAAATCAGGTAACAGCAGCAGGCCGTGAAAGGCGAACGGAAAATTGCCTACTGCAATCTGCGAGCAGCTACCACAACGGCAGCGGTATTGTTCATCGTGTGGTGCATATGTGTCTGTGAGACGGTATGATTTGGCGTTTTTAGTGTCGGCGAGGAAAATCTGCAATTCAAATGCACCCGAAACGGGAGCAACAGATAGTTCACGAAAGCAGACACTGCAGTTCTGGAGATTTACGAGGAATTTTCACAGGTAAATATACTTTGTTTGTACGCATTTATTGAATACTTTATTTTTAATTTTAGGAAGATAAAGTTATGTTGGCTTCTTAAGGTGACAAGTTCTTTTGAAACGTGTTTCACATTTCGGCACATTTACGATGTTCTGCTCGGTCACGTATACAAATTGGCCTTGAAATTTTAGTGGTGGTGCATGCCTGGTGGTTTACTAATACAAACAGACTGGTAGTAGTCTTCAAACGAAAGAGCAGGTACTAAATCTAATTGAGATCATTTCTACAAGTACAAAATTGACTATCCACAGACAAACACAAGATAAGGAAATCGCTAAATGACACTCCAAGAACTCCTGAGGTTATTAGTGCCAAAATCCTTTGGGCTCAAGAAGTACCCAAACAATTATCTGTTTCTTGCATATTTATCAGGCTTAGAAAATAGTCAGATTTGTTTCAAAACTGATCACAGTGAGTTTTCCTGGAGGAAAACATTCACTATGTGTCAACCAATGGGGACGAACATTTTCTCATGGGACGGTGGACGGTGGCTGCCAGTTACAGAAAAAAGTTCTTGTGTGTGAAAATTAACGTATTCGTTGCCCTCCTTCTCTGAAGTAAGTGGAAGCAAACAGTAGAAAAAAAAGAGGTCAACCAAAAGCATATCAACTTACGCCCACGCTTTCCCCTGGCTCGAAACATTTCCCAAATACTCATCTCCGGATAATCTCCATGTGGGATTTCTCTTCCCACATGTACCCACTCATTGCCACTCTTTTGCATCGCTTTATATCCCACCGCGTGGTTTGCCGGGAGTGTTTGGGTGTGCAAAGGGTGGGCAAGACGGCAATGTTTTAAAGTCATTTTGTCATCTGGTCAGTTGGTTTTAATCGGGTCCAAAAAAGGCGAATGACAAAAAGGTTCACTGTTTATATGAGTAGCACGAACCGTAGAAAAGCCCACATCAATTGTTAAACTTTGACAATTTGTTTTATTGTTTGTCTAATTTACACGGCGCCATTGCACTTTATGTTGATTTTCGTGTAATTGTGTGTAAATAATTATTACAAACCGCACTAGGTTGGTAAATAGGACATCAAGTGCTTTAATTTACCCAGAAAACCATGCGTAACTGATAGGAAGCTAATAACTGTTCCCGGGAAACGGCATTTTACATTCAAAAATGACTTTTTTAACAAAACAATAAGTTGTCAATTAATCCTTGTAAACATTTTGATAATGGAAGGATATTTGTTGTTGCACGAATTCGTTAAATTATCATGAACGTTTAGCCGGTAGTAACAGCTGCGTAACTCTCGCTCACAGATGGTGAGACCTCAGGGGCGTGTATGTTACATCATCACCAGTGGCAACACAGCCGGTAGAATGCACGGCTGAAAAATCTCGTACCAAAAATACAATTCGTCATCGGTCACACGTGGAGTACGTACGTCCCGACCTACATTCAAACCGTTCCTATTTTACTGTCGACTGTCGCAATCCTTTGGGGGTGGTGGGAATGGTTGGTTGGTTGCTTCTCCACTGGGAGATACACATTTTGGTGTCTTCATTTCATTAGTGAAGTATGTGAGTGTTTGTGGCAAGATATTTGTTTATGAGTACTGAAAATGGGCAAAAGTTATCATTTAATTTTAATTCTTAAATTCATCTACCTTCAATAAATAGACTATTTTGACAATTTCATGCATCAGAAAGCCACATATATTTAATATATATGATAAAGCTAGCTGAAACCACCATATCCCGCATTGTTGGCTCATAATACTTGTTCTGAGTTTGGTCCCACGCGTAATTTCGCTAGTATCTGGTCCCAATATTTTCCCCAATATTTTTATTTAATATTTTTTCTAGTTTGGAGTCATTCTAAGCATTACAAATGTTTCTTACGTTTCATACAACATGTGATAAAAAAACATGCTTCCTTATTAGTGCGTCAATTTGCTCAGTTGCCAGTGTCTGTGAAGTGGAAAAAGGTGTTTGATGTGAGGAAACAAATATTTAAACATTCTCATTAATCAGCCCCCTCCCCATCGAGCCATCGTTCGTGGTTGCTTGGATTGAAAGAAAGAAGAGATAGAGAAGGAGAACAGTAGAAGAAGGGATAAAAAAAAACAGCCCCTTTCCGGTGTTGGAGTCCGGAGCAACAAGCGGTTACACTCGACAGCAGCAAGCACATTATCATCCGCACGTATTTGCTGTTGTTTTTGTACCTTTCCCAACATTTCATACGCAGCCTATACATATACGCACACAAACACACATGCTGATGTGATGCTTCCTTCGTTATGCTGTTTCATGGCTTTTCAATTCTCTTACCTCCTATCGCCGCCGCATGATGCGTCGGTGTGTTTCTTGTGTGCGATGAACAGGCGTACATTCGTTTTTGGTAGTTTTTTGTTAGTGTGTGGGGCAATTTTCCTCGTTTCCACTTTTTTTCTCACATTTTACCCCAAGAACATACATTCTTCCGTAACGAATCCACTCGCTAGAATCACAAGAGTGGAGTTTGGTACACACACCGGTGGTTGTGTTGCGCTTGATCGAATTGTACCGGGCGAATGAACTTTTTTTTCCTTCTATATTTCTAATGCAACCAGAATCGTCTGGGTGTGTGTGTGTGCGGAACGGACGCCACTCGCACACTTTTCTTCCATCTTCCGGTTCTATTGTGTCTGTTTTCGGAAAACGAGGCAAAGCGCGGACGCATAACGTTGGAAAGAAGACGTCTAACGGACCGACGTCGGTCGATGGTTATCATCGAAACAGCGAAGAAACAGCTAGAGACATAAAAAAAACGCGTACGAAATCGCCTCTCGAAAGAATGATAGATTGTTTTATCGTCCGAGCCCGGACGGGTGGGGCGCCATTGGGGTGAGAAAGTGAGAAACCGGTAACATTTGTGGCGTTTAGGAAAACCAATTCGCTTTGTTTCTTTGCTGCCCCCTTTTTTGTGCTTCACCACGCGATTGCATATGTGCATAAACGTATGCTAATGTTGTGGTCCGCTTGTAAATATTTCTTTTGTCCGTACGTACCAGCAGCGTATAGAGAGAGATATGGACAAGCTTCGAAAAAGTGGCGGACAGCTGCATTTACCGGTTGTTAGGCATCCATTAGTACGGTTCCATTTTGAACTGTTTTCTTCTTCAATTATAATACAATTCAAGACACATTGAATATAACTGTATTATGGTTAAATACAGACAATGTTTTTTTGATTGAACTGATATTGAACAATATGAAAAAAGATCGGAGCATATAAGAAAATCCCAGTACCGGCTGACTGAGCTGGTGACATAACCTCAAAATGCATCAGTAACAATAAGGATGAAGATCTATGACAAAGTGACCTCATCGGAAGGTCAGAACTACCAACCGAACGATGAAGAAGTAGGACAAGATGGACATTGTTATATGCAAGTGTCCATCGAAGCCGACCGCATCTGACAGTGATGGGCATTCCCGAAAGTGCGGTTGACGATGGTGACGTAAAATGTCATTCCGACGACCAACAATGTCACGGTCTCTCAATGGTTGACCGGCATGTACTTGACACAGGATTGCAACGACAAACTTGGAAATTGGGTCCTTTACGTTCTGCACCTAGAAGATAATCCAAGACTCTCGCAAAATTGTCCAGAGGTGGTCCGATTGTATTTCTGTGGCCTATGGTACTACCACGTCCAATTCCAAGATATGGTCACAAAATGTTTTTTTTTCAAAAATTGGACTTTGCATGAAGAAGTGTCACCGAAGAAATAAATGATTCTTTGATCTGAACTGTTTACGGCTATCACACCAAGAGATCACTGATTAAGATAGATTTGTTATCCCAACAGTTTTTATTCTGAAGACATCTGAACTTTCTGAATGTTTCCGGGATGTAGAACTTCTTCATTAAAACCTCAAACGCCCACTATTCCAAGAATTTGTAATCCAAAATGTGAAAGAAGCTTAGTGGTTAGTGATAGGAGGAGTCCACATTTTCTCTGATCCTTCAATCCAACGCTAAGACATTTCAGAGTTGACTTCAGATTAATTCTAAACAGTGAAGTCATTAATCCACTCTGGATCTACCTTCACTAGCTCTAGATCATTGACTTAATGCGCAGTGCATTTGTCTAGAAGTATCAGAATTCATGTGGAATTCTTGTTATTTTATCAAGTTAAAGTCAGTTAATGTTATGTCCAATTGCCATAAAAAAGACCTAAGTGGTGCCCAACATGCATTAGAGCAAAAATGTCTGCTAAAATCATGACACTAAATTAATCAATAACTCATGCACTCAGCATAAATCTCCATTTGGCAAACGAACCAGATTTGTGATTAATTATGTCAAGTGCATGATGGCCTGTGAGAGAAAAACGACCGCTTCGCACGCTTCGGAGTTAAAATATCGGTTCTGTATGTGTGTGTGTGTGGGTTGCACTTGCCGTTAATTAGTCGTCGCTTGAATGCCGAACCCGTGCGATTATCTCATCCTTTGCGTTGTGTTCTGTGCAATGTGGTGGCACAATTTCTCCAAGCATATTGAATAGATTCTATCACCATACCCGGCTCTGTCCCATCCTGAGAGGTTAGTTGGTCGTGGAAATATCCCTCGAAGATGTCTCCGATGCTGGCTCTCTTTCAATTTTCTTTCACTAATCGAAGACGTCCTATTGCGTCCAAGGCAGTATGCAAACAAGAAGAGTAGTAATTTTCCGACTGAGGGAAAAGAGAGAGAGAGATCAAGCCCGGACCGAGAGCATGGAAGGTCCAATAAAACGGCAGCGCGACTACGACGATGCAACTCAGCGTGTGCAGAAGGAAGATTAGAAAACAACATCCTTTTGTGTTGGTTGGCTTCTTCATTTGCCAATATGGTACTTGAGCTCTCGTCCGTTCGGTCATGTTGAAAATGTGCACCGTGTACGAAACCGGTTCGCGCTTTCGCCTCTGCTTCGCTTACCTTGCTCTTGGGGGTGGATGTGTATTGTTTTTCATCACCACCACCACCACTATCATCATCATTTTCTGGGTGTGAGGTTTATTTTACGACGCTATTTTCTCCTTTGACGTCAGCGGAAAACTCACGGGTTCATGCTCATGCCCATCCGGCAAAACCCTCCTCCGTGGTGTTCTGGGTGATGTGTGATCCTGCTAGTTAGAAACCGGCATGTGTGAGACCGAGAGCACAGCACCGGGGAGCTGCCGAGGACTGGGCAAACTCGGAGCAAATGTGGCACGGGAGAGAGCGCTGCTTGGATGCGTTTTCGTTTCAGTTGGGGTTTTTCATACATGAATGAAGTTACCACTATCTGGCCAACAGAGATAGCTTTAAAAATTTCCTTCCTAACCCTCACACACAACTGCGGACTATTGCTAACTATGCGTGCTTGGATGATGCTTGGCTTTTCCACCCGAAGAGCGTAGCAGTTTGCTTGCCTTCGCGGAAAAAATATCGCTGCAGAAAATAAGCTCTTGCTGTATTGCCGAACACAAGTGCCGCCAGTCGGCAAGTTCAATTCTTCGTGTTCGAAACGCGAACGCTGCGCCATGACGTCAAATGTAATGTTTGGCCCGGCGAGTATGCCACCTCCCCGCTGTCGCTCGCTTCATACTGTCTGGTGGCGCTAATCACGACCCTAGCCAGTCGGAAATGTCAAGTGAGCGATGGTGTGTCGGGAGTTGGTTTTGTTTGAGTTTTTTTTGGCAACGAGAGTAGCGGCATTTGCAACATTTTATTAATTAGGTTACAACAAATTATGAGCATCCAATTAAGCGACAAAGAGCGAGGAAGCGTAGTGGGGAAGACTCACGTCGTTTTTTTACGACAAATTCAATTGTTGTAAGGCATCTTAATTCTGTCGATTCTGTCACCAGTGTCGTAGGGGTCAGTTGGTGCGCATAAATTGAAACGTTAGCGTAAATACGCAAGTTTAATCAATGGGGAAAATTATTTAAAAATGAAAAGTTTATTTTGACAAATGGCATTGCATTTTTTCAATCTACTTTCGGACAAAAAGGTGGTCCAAAAGGTTGCCGGTTTTTATCACGGTATTATTATGATCTTAAGGTATTATCCAAGATAAGATATGATTTGAGGATCTTATTTAGAAGTTTATTTATTGACATTATAATTGCTGCTAAGTCTGATGATATTATTTATTAACACTGTTAAACATAAATTTATGGCGCCCCGTTTTTGGAAATTTATTTCAAATCCTTAAATCCTTAAAATTTCCAAAAAATAGTTTTAGTTGAAACATGTTTGAATTAGCCTCTGGTATTTGTTTCAGATATTTATACTCATTATTAAATATTAAAAGCGTATTTTTTTCTAGCTATTCACACAATTAGGTTAGGCAGTGTATTTGTTAAAATTTATTAAAACAAAAAGTTAACTATTTTTAAAATTTTCATTTTTGACTCATTGACACATTTGCCGAACCGGCAAATAAGTGATTTTTTTTCTACTTAATCACTTCATCCATCAATATTGCATTTCCGACTGCATATTGCGCACCACTGTAACTGTTACACCGGTGATTGTTAAGCGTGGGGATGGTACAAATAAAATAACAAAATAAATAATAAAACAACGCGAGTTGACCTTATAGTCTTCACAGCCCGAGAGCCACCGGCTGCACGCATCGATGACCATGCCCCATTGCGCCCCTGTCTGGTATGGGGTTGGCGCTTACACGTGAAGCGCCTCAATTGACCTCGCACCTATCACCAATATGTTGCGCCCTATTTCCGTATTGCTTGATTAAAGATTAAACAAAGAGGGGAAAAAGCAGTGTATCAGCCACAGATGCTCATCAATATCATCATCATGCACAGCCTAGTTACGGTTCGCAAACGGTTATCTGCGTCTTTTCTACTGTTTCGGGTGTGTAGTATGATTGTTTATTTCTTTTGTTTTATTTCTTGCAAACACTCACTGCTCAGTGGTGAGTTTGGATGAAAATTACTTTATATTGTCACGCAGGGCAAGCCCCCGCCGTCGAAGACAATCCCCAACGAGAATACTCCCGGAGTCCCGGAGTCCCGGAGCGGAAGTTTTGGGCCATGCTTTTCGGCATGTGTGGTAGGGTTTAACTTGAGCGCAAAGAGCGAATCATCACGGTCAGGCCTAAAATGAGGCCAACACAACAGTGCCCCGGGCCACCGACAGTGCGAAGAGTGCACCATAGGGGTTTTGCCGCTTGGCTGTTTTTGTTTTGTTTTATTATGTCGATCCGTTTTGGGGCGAATAAGTGGAACACGAGTAACCGTTCGATCCAAACGGGAAGCTTCCTGGGTGGGTCAAATGGAAACAAAACAAAAACGAAAAAACAACAGGAAGACAGACGCATCTCAGCATAAGTAATTAATCTTTATGACCTCATGCACTGGGGCTGATTATGGCCACCAAACCGCGGCACGACATTGTCGCGCATGCAACAATGTGCCTTGCCTGCTACAACCGGGTGCTTCATTGACTGATGTTAGGGTGTGTAAATATGGGGTGGACAAAAAAGGTCATTGTACGATAGTAGAACACAGTAGTCTAGTACCCCACTTTCCCAGCACGAGAATGAAAACAATGGGAAGGAAGAACAACGCGAGACAGACGCTGACACACAAGGACGACTCATTTTTAAATGCATCTGTTTTGGATCTTTTTTCCAATACTGTTAAGAGCCTTCTTTCGGAAAATTGTCCCCCATTGGCTTTCACTGTGGGTGGTCAATTGCCCAATGAGCTCAATGAGGGTGCCGTGGATCGATAATGAAGTTGTTTCTCAATATCCCTCCACAATCCTACCTACCATACTGATGTTGTGTGTTCGATATTAATTATAATGCCTTCGGTTCTTCGATGACCAATAATGTAAGCCGCTCTCACACTCAACACCCAACAGGGCTCTTTATTTATCGTGGCAAGCCCTCCCCAACTAAGGGCGGGCTGATGATGTGAAAGTTGTTGCAGGAAGGAAAAACATGCTCTGCGCCCCGTCTTATCTCTTTGAGGCATTTTTTTTGTACTTGAATTGCGTAAGCAAACGTGTTCCGCCAGACTGGCTACTGGCGTTTATGCGATGGCCGGGCTTTACCAAGCGCGACAGCGACTTTGTTGATGCATCGTGGCCGATAAAGCTGCGACTAATGTAAAATAAACACCGGCCAGATATGCAAACGGGCAGTAGTTTGTGGTTCAAGCGTGGAAAGTGAAAGATACTCAAGGTGGCCCTCTATATTAAGATGAATCTTGTACGCTGATAATTGTCCCCATGGCGCATTACAAACACAAATGCAAAACAATCGCAGAAGTTAAAAGCAAAACACACAGGAAAAACAAAACCGTGCCTCATCTCGGTAGTCGGCTTACCCCGCATTGACAAAATAATAACGCCCTTGTAACTGGAACGGCGCGCGCACCGAAGGCACGTCTTGTGTACCGTTCCGGGCGCCACCACGTGCACTGTTTGTGTGCTTAAACGGGTGGGCAAAATAAATAAAACGGCCGGGAAGCAAATCGCCGTTTTGCCGTTTTGTTTAGCTTTGGGAGCTGCACGTTTTCAAGTGCAGCACACCACCCCAGTCGGGGATGCAAACAACAACAAAAAATGGGCAATGCATCTGCGATAAATACGGAGAAGGGCGGGAAGGACGATGGGACGTGGGGGGTAATGTTATCAAACTTACAATGTGTTGCTACTGAACCGTACCTTCACGGTTGTGTGGATGTGGGTTTTCGTTTGATTTCGACTGTTGACTGCAGCTTTGACACGGATGCGGATTGATTTGTTGCAATTTCACTAGGTGTTTTGATTTTTTGGTACACCGTGTACCATGTACACTGCAAACACTGTAAACAGTTTACATACGTGGGTTGTTCTAAGCAACTGTAGTGTGTTTTTGGAATTGTTTAGAAAATATATATCTATGAAGGTATATTTATTTAATGTGGAATACAGTGGAACATCGTATATCCTGAGTGTCATTCCAAGGGCGAATTGGATATATTAAAGACAACATAACGCTCATGATATTGATCTGGAGTTGCTCCACATGAAATGGTGCTCCGAATCCTAATTCAATTAGATGTATAGATGCTTCAATTTAAACTACTAACTGGAAAATTCAGTACCTCGCCGTTTAACTTGGCTTATTTTGGGGTTTCCGGTTTTTTTTTAAATACTTACCCAACCGTTAGTCAATCCGTAATCCCGACTTTTCTGACGGACGCATCAAAGCCATCACTTTATCCCAATATGGGCCTACCACGGCTCCTCTGTCCATGTGGACGACCTTAAAGGATTTAAATAGTGAAGTGCGTAATGAACCTTTACAGAAGAGTTATTCAAATCAGGAAAGATTCAGTTCCTTGAATACTCCGAGCAGGGACGGCTAGTGACCTAAAGCTGAGAGGATGATCAGTTAATGAATCTTGGGCGATTCATAAATATATTTTGGGTAATTTTGGGTGAAATTAGATTAATCCAACACTAGACTTTAAGGTCTGGGTCGTCCGGTGTCATTCTCATGACGTAACCAACCCACCGGAGCATAGCTAGTTTAATCCGTTCCACTGCAGTGAGATCGTCGTACAGCTGGTACGTAGAACTCCATTGTTCTTCCACACATACGTTGCCGAAAATCCTTCTCCTGATCACCTTTGTCATCACAACAAATATTCGATTTTTGAAGGGAATCTGTCAAACCTCGTTTGGAGCTCTGATTTTCCTGTGACCCAACACGTCATAATAATTCATTTTTGTTCTCCCGGTCCTTCAACTTGCTGCAAATATGGCAATTTATATAGAAATTGGAACTCCGCTGTAGGGAGTGCTTCTATACACTCATCTGTTTAAAGTTATTGTAATAAATTTAAATAAGAAGCTGTTATTTATTGCCAATTAATATCATCGAGCCAGAAATGGAAACAATCAATATGCAATTCCACTTTAGTTTTATGTTTTTCCACAGATTATTAAGAACATTTTAATACCAGTTTCGCAATGAAGTTTTTTATATTTAAAAAAAAAGTGTGATTTCCATTTGTTTTGTCCATTTAATCAGTTTTCTTTTTTTTCTGCACCGTTGCAACACGAAACGGAAAGAGTAAATGCGAGATCCGAGAGATCCCCATTGAATGGAAGGCGAAAGTGACGTCTGGGCAGTAGTCGCTCCACTGTAACGAGCGACCCACCCATCCTTACACTCATCAAACCGCTTGATGTGTTGCTGGGCGGCATTGATTTATGCTCATTCGCCAAACCTTTGGCGGCACCATGCTATTGGCCGTATTTCATTGCGATGGTGCACGGTTGTTTTTCCTGTTTCCCAAAATTCGTTCTAACATGCGCCATTTACATCACGGCGAAACACACATCATGTTCATCGTTCTACACAAACCGCCAGGGTAGTGTAAGGTTGTGTTTTATAATTTATGACCTACAGTGATACCGAGGTTGTGGAGGATTTTCTGTATTGGACTCTTTTCTTTTTCTCGTTTTTGCTCCTCATATCGATGTTTGAGTGAGATTAAGAACCGAAAAATGCGTTTCACCGGCTTGTGAACAAATCATAACGTGGAAAAAGGTGTTACGAAATTGTAAAGCGATATGCAAATAGGAAAAACAAGTCGCTGACTGGGTGGTGATTGCGACACATTTTTCCTTTTACCGAAATGGGATTTGGGGTATTCGTTTTTTTCTCCTCCAGCTTCTACTGTTTCTATATCTTATTGATGTTTTATGTATATTGGGAAGCTATTTTAAACAAAATAGTGTCGTGCTTAATGAATGTTTTGTGAAGAGGCATTCAATGCAGGAGTCGACTCTCAAAAAGATCATGAATTCTCAAGAATTCTCGTAACGAGAAATCATTGCTCAGGCTCGAGAAACCATTTCCTTGACATCAGTAACTCCATAAGTACTTCATTCTTCGGAACATGGATCTTAGATGGACTCAATTAGTAGTTCTTCAATATTATTGCTTGTAAAACCCTCTCCTAAATTATTGGCCTACGTCAAAGGCTCATGAAGTGTTGGTTCTATGAAGGCGTTGACCTAAGTATTGCATATCATGCGAAAGTTTCTTCAATTTCGCAAAAGAGCGTTATGCGAAATACTTATTAAAAGTTGTATTCGTTGTGAGGAGTTTGATCAACTTTGTGTATTTAATTATTTTCTCGCAGACTTAAGTTGATTCTTTGTGACAAGTGGGTATGAAGAAGGATAAGTAATAGGCCTATTCCCATCCGCAATGAATGGCAATGCATTTTAAAAGAAATTGATTTATTATCGAGATGTGAAATATTCATCGCTCTTGCTTCCAACCTATCGATTTCCTGCTCCGTTTGCTTCACGTTGCCGTTTTTTTTTGTTTTGCACAACGTCCCTAACCTGTTTCTATGTCCGCAACAGGTTAGGCCACTTTGTTTACCTGTTCGCGTAACCACGAAGCTCATAGCTCTTTGGAGTCGGTGTAAAAATAGACCGAAAAATAAGCCTAGCCCTTGTGTCACCTAGAACAACTTGGCCTTCCCCCCCCCCCCCCCCACACACACACACACACACACACACACACACACGTCACTCAGGGAAGCCATGCTAGAGAAGCGTACGTACAGCAGGGTTTTCGAGGCTGCTGCGGTCAACCGCATCATCCCAACACCGAGCAACGATGCAACGGAATTTTGCGTTCGGGTTTAGGGCTGGAGATGCTCCGGCCGCGTGAACACGATTTCCTTGCGCAAGCGCATTCAAGCCGCGTAATGGAAGCGACTCACCTGCTTACGTATAGCAGTGAGGGCGGGATGGTGGTTTCGTACGCGTGGATCTCAAGTTTCCATGTTTCCAGCCCGCTGCACGAGTCGAGAAGAACTCCATTAACGGTGGCTTGTGCGTTTACGATGCGTTATGTGAGCTGTTTTCGTGCGCTTATTCCATGCGGAGTATTCTTTTCTTTTTTGTTGATGGTTGTTGAATGCTGAATAAAGCAACTGCTTGTACAACGGCTTGACGCAATCAAGAAGAAGCGGAGAGCCCAGCCAAGGCAGGCGCCAAAATTGGCCAAAATTTGCCCCATGCTAGCGCTGGAGGAGAGGTTCGGCGGCGATGGTGATGTACAGTTTTCAATCCGGTTACGAACAGTCTCCCCGATTCTGTTATGGCTTTATGTTGGCGGTATATTATCTAGGCCCGGGCCGCAACCCAACCCACCGACACTGACGGGCGTGTTCGGCCCATCGACGAACCAGCTTACGGCCCACGTTCTGAAGTCACACGGTAGCCCAAGAAGTCTAGACGTCCACCACGTTCAGTCGTAATGTCCAACCGTCCAGCGGCAAAAAAAAGCCAAGACACATGTTCATCGTCCAACCCTACGCGCGCAGGTGTTATTACCGAGCGCTACGCAATCAAACCGTTCCGAACGAATTACATCGTAAATACATCTACACTTTTGGTCGCGTTTTAATGGCTCGTTAGGATGTTTCTTTGCGAAATGTTGAAGAAATTTAGTGGAAAAGCTCATCCGCCTCACATCGCCTTTCCGTTCGAGAATGAGGATGAATTGTTCGCGCTATTAAAAATGGGCCTCTCTTCAAATAAATCTGTCGCTGCCTGCTCCCCACTCTGTCCAGTTCACCTTTCGCTGTGACCGAGCTCACGAGCTGTGGAAGCTATTAAATAATGTATACGCATAAAGAAGACGTACGGTTGGATATGCGGGGTTTACACCACCCCGGTGGCTATGTTTGCTGGGAAGAGCTTGTAAAGCGTGAACACCGAACGGACCAATCTGTATTGTGGACACAGCACCACGAACATTGCCCACCGTATGGCGGCCAGTCTTGTGCAGTTAGCATAACTTTTCCATTTAGTGAGAAACTTTCTCCGCGGTAGAAAATTTCACTTTCACAGCTGGGACCCCTAGGACACTTGTCGCCTGTGGTTGTCTTTTATCGTTTTGCTCTCCGTTACAATCATTATCGAACCAACTGTCAAGGGTGTTTGGCAATCTGTGGACCTGAAGTCCTTGGTGGATATCTCTCGGTATTGGCACTGACGACGAAACAGTGGCGACATCTACATCTGTTTAGAGTGTGCGTGATCCCATACAACATTTTTAAACAATATTTTTATTATTTTTGATAGTTTTGGATAAACAAATTATGTAATTGTTACAGAATTTGCATACAAAACTTCTCCCAATCATCTTTTCAACGCTTTGTTTACTTTACAAAACGAGCTGTCAAACAGAGATGCCGTTAGAGGTAATTATCATACTTTATGCTAGTTTTTTGTATGCGTTTTGACGTTTCCAGGCTATCTGCTGTCAGATTATAAGTCACAAATACAAACAATTTGACAGACCAGATAAGCGTTGGAAAAGAGGGGTAGTTTGTTTTCCTAATGAAAGCTTCAATCAACTGCAGGACAAACGTCAAAACAAAGCATTTTGCTAGCAGGTCTGGACTAGGTTAGGCCATGTTCTCGTGTGCTAAAAATGTAAACAAACATATTTGATGAAAACATAAAAAATTGGACCTCTTTAATGATCAGAATAGTATATTGTATTCATTGAATTGAATTTAAAGTTAAGATTCTAATCTTTAATCATACTTCTTCCGCAATCGGTTCCACAAAAATGATACCTTATATTAATGATATAATTCTTCCTGTCAAAATGATAAGTCCATTGCTATTCACAACGCTATTCAGAATGATATGCACAGGTGGATTATTTGACAGATACCGGCTTAAAACTTATGCTTTCAATCTTATAGTATGATCTGCCCCATAAGTACATTACACCGAACTGTCAATATGACAGCTGTCAGATGTTTAGTATCGCTGTGTTATGTTACACATATCATCATAATGAACAATTAGTTAGAAGATTACTATAGTTCCGTAGGGGTAGAAATATATAAATCAAAGGAATAAATGTTATCCATATTTCTTTCTTTCGCAACTGAAACTTCCCCGGAGCATCCACAGGATATGTTACTTACAAGAGCGCGATTAAGAAAGCAAAAACCCATTAGTTGCAGAATAATTGAATATTCTGCCAACTGCAAGTTTGCCGGTGGCGAGCTGCTGCTGTGCGTGGTTTTTCGGTCGTTCGGTAGTTCTTTACCGGAAAGTGTTTCTCGTTTTGCTGCTTCCTTTCGTTTAATGCAATATTAAAGAGGTGAACTTGAGCGGCAGATGATGGCGCAGTCCTGTGTGCGGTGCGTACATTAACGTGAAGAAAGTTGGGAAAGCTTTGGGCTAGAGAATGTTAGGGTAAATGGGTGGAATGTATAGCATTGAAGTTCCATCTACAGCGCACCGTAAACATCAAAGGCGCTGTGAAAATTGTTTAGAAAGAGAGGGAGAAAGGATGTGTTTCCACAGCACCGCTCCGGTCCGGTGGTGTGTGGCTGTGTAATGCCTCAAAACATACGACGTTAAGTGGGGTCGTGCGGCACAAACGGCGAGGAAGCCAAAGGGAGAAACACATAGAAAAAGTCCCAAAGCACTTCACACACTTCGGGCGCCATCTTCTACCATCCATCCGTGTGGTGGTGGTTAATTCCACATCAATCTAGTTTTTCCAGTTATACACATATGTATATATTTTCTTTAGTTTTCCGTCCCTTCCGGTGACACATTGCTGTGTGTGCTGAAGGGGCAAAAGGAAGAGAAAAAAAACAAGTCACTAATTGATAGCATGATTCCATCGCAATCATCGACGACTTTTCTCTTCAAAGGTAAAAGTTTCCCTCGCACGTTTCCGAAGCACTCGGCGGTGTATGGGGGCCCGCCGTTACCGATGGTTAAAAATTCGTAACGCGTAAAAAGAGGAGCGGAACTAGTCGTAAAGTAAAACATACAAAATAGAAACATACCATCGGGTCGCTGTTTCCTCAAAACCGTCAACCCCGGGCTCGGTTGATGTGTACGGCACCACCGGTCGAGATAAGTGGTTGTGTAAATTGATAAACATGGCGGTGTTGATGGCGCTATTTATTAGGTCGAACTGTGAGGAAAAATCGATTGAAACAACAGAGATGAAGTAAAAATAAGAAAAAAAAATGCCATGAATTTTTTGTGCTGTTGTGGTTTGCTTTTCTTTCGACCCCCTTGACGCGTATCGGAAGCGGATGGAAAGATGGAAGTGGAAACTAGACTCTCGAAGACAGACTGTTGGTGTTTTATCAGTTTCCTGTTGTTCGATTATTCAGATGTATGATTTTTTTTCCAGCAGCTAACTCATGAAAATCTTCATGTTGTCAATTCCTACGGGAGGCACACCTTAACAATATAGAGACGTCAAATAGGACATCCGTTTCCAGGATTTTCTCGAACAAAAAGAAAATTGCTTCGTTATCCACCCTCTGGACCTTGCCTAATTGCCGCTAATTTCAATCAGTAGCAACGTCCCCGAAAGGTCCATTTTTTTTAATGTTGAATATTAATTGATTTTTTTGTGCAAAGATTTCTTGCGGTTTCGCATTCCCAGGGCATATTTGCGTTATTTATAAACTTTCTTTCCAACAACCTTCATCAAAATCCTTTTTTCGTTGTCGATGTAGGTCGACCGAGTTGGGGCACGAGCTCCTCCACCGGCTGTTGTTTCATGCTACTTGCTGCTGGCTCATTATTTCGATGTGCAATAATGATAGAAGTTCAGTTCTTAACCCTTTTTGCGGTCCTTTTTTTTTTCTTTTGTGTGTGTGTCAAAAATCGATGAACCCCACCAAATTTGGGCACGATTTTAGTTTTGCTTTGTTGATTTGTCTTAATGCTTGCGCGCGCGTTTTCTTCTCTCGCGCGCGGCACCGGTGGCGAAGGTACTTGACCTGCTCCTAATACACATGACGTCGACACAAAATTATTTATTCCGCTTGTGCAATCAACCATCGATCGGAGCTCTAGCAGCCCCCCCCCCCCCCCCCCCCCCCGCTACCTATTGGCTTTTGCCAAACCGCGTATCCACTCACCGACTTTTGTCGGGTTGTTCGAATTACACCCGTTCGTTGAGGTCTGAACAGCTAATTTGCTTCTAAATTTGAATATACAAATAGGAATTATTACTTCCATTGGCGTTGGGTAAGAGGGTATGTGTCTTAACGCTAGGAACGCATTGTTATTTATTGGAGTCTTCAAAACGTAGACACATTAACCCTCAATATTGTACGGAAATGACCTTCCGCTTGGGTCATTCGGTGTGGGACTTGAAGAGCGCAAATCGACACTGACGAACCGAAAATTGGCACTTGAAGTTTAAATCCCAAATTCGACATCTTCGACGACAGAGCTCTCCTATTTGGTTGTAGAATAAGGTGGAATTATGTCCCACATAGGAAGGCTACAGTAACAGGTCGTCCTAGAAAATATTCACTACACGGAGTGGGTTTTTTCCTCATCTCCTTTTTATTGGAAAGAATATTTTTCGGCTCAAGGCGTGTCTCCGTTCCGATGGGTCGATGGCGCGCAATTCGTGTGGGAGCCGCGCTCGAAAGCACCCCAAATATGGATGGGATCTAAAATTGGTCATTGGGCTGTTAAAGGGGAAGTTGACGCCGAACCCCGCAGTAGTAGTGAATGTGTATTGCGATGATGCCGCGCTGAGATGAGTTTTGTATTCTTGGAAGGCGAAAAACGTGACCTAAGCGAGAAGCTGAATCACTTTTTTTATACTTCTTTCTTTTGTGTGGATTATCCCGCGGTACTATCTTGCTTGCGCGCAAGAGATAATGGCTGCCATGGTTCGGAAGTTTCCGTCCGAATCGCGGAACAAACCCCGGCAGCACTTGATGATGGGCCGGTGATATTGCCAAATGTTGACCTTGCCCGAGTGTGTCCACCTTTCTACTCATCATGCCCCACCCGATACCATCCCAAAACGTGTCTTCCGCCTTTAGCCGCTAACGGAGCTCACTTCCGTTCCAGTTTGTTGCTCCCAACCCCATCCCCAAGGGTGTGGTGGTTGAACAGATGAAGTCGCAAAAACAAAAAACATCGTGAGGCATCGAAAAAAGGGAACACAAAACCGAACGGATAAGCTTTCGCGAACGAACTCTCCACGAGGGTCAAGTGCGGTTGAAGTAAAAAATGGAGAGTTATGCTTGTTTTTTATTCCTCCCTTCCTGCTCTTTGTTTGTTAACATGCACCAGTTCCATTTTTCATCGTACACCACCGCGCAGATGGATCGGTCCAGCGATGATGTTGGGCTGTGTGTGCGGTGCAGGGTAGGCACCTAGCCCCTGCTCGAGCTATTCCGCGGTGGAACTTTAGCGAAGGTGTTGTTTTGGGGAGATCTTTATGTTCACGTTTTTCTGTGCCTTTTCTTCACTGGGAATGACTCAATATAGGGTAGAGGTTCATGGAGGGGTTGTTTTTTGTGGGCGAATAAAATTTGCAGATAATAAATGATTTTGGAGCACGTGAATTGGTGCACCCGTTGTGCTTTCTTATGGCAGAAATTGTTATATAGATCGCAATGTATTAAAAGCCTTATAAAGTGGAAACATGCCATGCTTGGATAATTAATTGAAGTTACTCTATTATATTGGAGCTGATTACTTATTGTCGTATGTATCACATATATTTATTATAACTTTTTTTGTAATATTTGAAGATCTGCATCGGATCATGTTTCATACAAGAAACAAGTCGTATCACCACACCATTTCATATCACTAAACTCTTAACTAACAAGCAAAACGCTCCCCACCAAAAATGTCAGAACTTTATCCAGCGAAGTAAACTCCAACAGCCAATTTCACAGGGAATGGTTTGCGGTTTCACAAATTGCCTTCGTAATCGTTCACATGCCTCGCCCATTTTATAGCCAACGGTAGCCTCGCTTAGAAGTGGCTCGCGAATGCCACGCTTAAATTTAGCAAAATAAAAACATTACTTCCATCTGCTACCGATCGGGCGACGCTATTTTAGTGCTCGAAAATTCTAAACCAGGCATTCCGCCTCGATTCGTCCGCCGTCGTGGTTTTGGAATTGTTTTGGGGAGAAAAACCCACCGGTATAAAATGTGGCGTGCAGTTGTGTGTGTGTGGTTCGGAATGCTTCATATGGTGGCAATTTTCCAAAGTTGGCAAATAATGGGCACGGTAATGATTGCCGCGTTTCGCCTTCCCAAAACGCTAACAGAACACAGCTCTCTTCGGAAAATGAGGACTTGTAGTTAGAGAAACATATTGAGGAATTTTTGGAGTCGTTATCAAGACTAGATTCGAACACCTGACGTGCGACGTGACGGGCAGCTCATTTACCTTCGGCACTATTTACCTGATCTCCGATGGAATCGTTTGAACTGCTACTGTATCTTCAATGGGTCATATTTCATCGAAATGTTAAAGTTATCACTATTGCAGCTTAAAGTTTCTTAGCTTTTGGTAAATTTCTGTCTTAATTTTTCATTTTTAATAATGGAAAGAAGAATATGTTCACCTTAATTAAACATTTATTTGTGGAAAACAAAAACATTAGCAGGACAACCATTCAAACGCTGACCTGCCTGCCTAATCTAAGGTAAATAAATGTTTGCAAAAAACCCGAACGCTTGCCTTACTTGACTCCCCGCATCACCGCCAGTCTGTTTTACCGCAGGCTTATCTGTTGTGTCACCCAGAACGTGCGTTTATTTGCAATGTTCCATGTTTGTTTATTTCTTATTCGGCGGGTGGCGGCATGATCGTCGTGACTTAGCTACCTCTGTTTAGTGGTGCGGTGGTCTTGCCTAGTGAGGCAATGGAATGCCGCACTGCTGCTGCCCGTCGCACTAGAGTGGGTCGTGTTCATTCTAGCTGGCAGCTCATGGCCAATTGGCGGTAAAGGAGGCCATTGTGACCCATAAATTCTTTAGCTCTCTACCGAATGCAAGGGGCCGTGGCAGGGTGTGAGTAGATAGGGAAAAATTTCACTAATTAAAATTTTCCTCAATGGAGCTCAAATACTCTCTTGCCTCCGTACCCTAAAGGGTGATGTGTTCATGTAGCGTTGGCGAGTTAATTGTTAGCAGTTCCTTCCGGTTAAGCAACTGTTCGTGTTCGTGTCCTTGACGAAATCAGCACACATCGAACCGGTTCAGATTGTGACAACTCTTAACGCTTGTGTCGCAATTTTTTTCCGTTGCGACACCACCGTTGTGGTGTCGGTGCGGCTATCAGTGGAGTAAAATAAGCTGTTCGTCGGTTTTGCTTGCCCTAAAAACCAATCCTTCCGCGCGCTTCATGTTTGTTTGTTTTTTCCGACGCCACGAGGGCGTCTTCAAACGAATGGCGCATTCGTTCGAACGTCATTGCAGATAAAATCCGAATCTAGCGCGTACCCCGTAATCTTCGGTGCTCTCGTTCCATTTCTAACGCGGTTTTGTTATTTTCATTTCCAATTCAATTGCTTTTCGAACACTACGGGAAGGACGTCCTCTATTCGTTCGTGGGATTGTATTATAACCGCAGGAATATCTTCGCAACTAGAGATGGTAGCAAAGAGTGACAGAGTTTGTGGAGTTTAAACCATAGCAAACACTTCCCTTCTGTCGCACCGGAACTCCACTTGGAAGAGAGGTCGTTGAACGAAGCGTATGGGGTTAGCAAATATAAGGAAAAAAGTTCACTGAACTAATCACAAACTCCACCTGGTGTGCGACCCAAGTGTGTTGTTGGGTGGAGCATTTCGAGAGGAAGTTGTGCAGACATCAATCCATCAAAACGCTGTCATACGGCGGGCCGGGATCGACGAACGTCTGTCAATTTCGCTTTGCCTGCATGATATGAAACGAGTCAGAGACGGGGGGGGTGGGGGTTGATTTCATATTTAGAAACAAAAAAGTAATTTAAAATAGAGGGAGAGAGACAGAAAAGGAAAGGTTCAGTTCCACAGCGACAGATTGCGAATGCTGACTCATCCAGCCATTTCAACGCTCCGTCGCATATTCGTCGAAAGCCCCACAACATGTGAACGCGTGCAAACCCGAACTTCAACTTCAACTTCAATTCTCCAATCAAGCCTGTCCGGCGGTTTCCTTTCACTTGTCCAAACCCCAAAGTCTCGCGCATCTCTTTTTCGCTGGGGTCAGTAAAAGACTTCAACAGCCGCCTTTAAAAAAAAGCCGTCGTGCAGTCTGGGTCGCATCAAGCAGTTGTCACGCGCCTGATCATTACTCTTCCAACAGAAACACTGAAATGGAAGAGAGAGAAAGAGAGACATTATGGTGGTTTTTTTTTGTGTTCGGCACGAGAACTTCAATCTACCAGAGAATAGGCGTCGTCGCAATGTTGTGCATGGTGTTTATGCTGTTTTATGTGCACAATGTGTCGCCTGGACAAAGCATTACTGGGCGCAATGTTGTGTATCGACGGTGCCACGTGCGCGAGTTCAGTGTTGTGCGTTGTGTCCCGGTGGGGTGTGTGTGTCTTACAACCGAAGGGGCAGACAGGTCTTAATTAGTCTATGTGGAATGGACACAGACACCTCCCTAAACCTTTGCCCTTAAAATGTTTCTTCATATGTTTTCTTTTTGCCATTGCCACTGGACAGATTCAAGGTTGAAGGTTATTTAATGTTTTTTTTAATTATGACTTATTTTGTTTACGAACTAACTACATAAATTAATGTTTTAAAGCACTAAAAACATGCATTTGATATGACAAAAATGTCAGAATTTTAGACAAAGCAATTGACGTCCTGTTCATCAATAGCATTGGTTATCTTATGATATGCTTTGTTTGTCTTAAATACTGATTGTTTTGCTATATCAAATGAAAGCCCTATCATTGTTGGTTAATTGCAAATGTCTCGTTTGAATACCTTAATTCTCTACAATACCCTGCAAGAGATCCAAACCGTACATTGTATCGCACTGAGCAATAGTGGCGACTCCCTTGCTTCGAAGAGAGGGTAATTTTCAGGTGTCCATTTCAATCATAAATCAATCACCATCCGTTTCTGATACGCCTCGCACCTCGTTTTTTTTCTTTTTCATCTTCTCCGCCTCATTGTGGGTAATGTTTCATTTGCTTGGCGTGGTACTCTGCTGTTCACTTGCCGGAATCGATTGGCTTTTCGACGGTGTGTTCGATCACCGTTCCATGACTGGCACCACCGGTCTGGTTTTGGTGAATTATTAATTACTTCGGCACAACTTTGACTCGCCTCGTTTCGTTCACTTACCTATGCCCGGCACCGAACCGTGAAGCAGATCGAACGTTTCGTATATCCCAACCGCTCGAAAAGGCAAACATCGACGACCAACCCGAGGCACAATCGAGGCCGTTTCATTTACCCACAGGAAAATCGATCGACATTCGATCATCTGCAGAAAAGCAGAAGAGGAAGTATCACGCGGGGGAGGGTAGTTTGGTTTTATCTAATAGAAATTTCATGCTATTACCGTACGACCTCAGCAGGACCTTTTCTCCACTCGTGGATGAGCTTTTGTCACCTTGATGAGAGTGAGCGGCGCAAATATATGTATGCAAAGAAAGGGTTGGAAGATTATCTAACGTAACGTACCAGGCATAAAGACCTGCTACTAATCCTCTCCACGCTGCAATCCTTTTCCAACCATGTGGAGCATGTGGGGCTCAGGGATCGTAATCCAATCAGTTTGCTTACACCGTCAGAAGCAGCCACATTTAATCTTGCTTCCGAAAACCCGCCTTTCCAACATGTGAAGTTCTCGCATCAGCAGCGTGTATGTGTGTGCTTTGGAGGGTAGGGTGTGTGTTCACTGAAATGAAACGGCCTCGATTCGATTCAACTCGGCTGCATTCTCATCTGCCTTGATGCGAACGTTTCACCAAACTCCCCCCGCACCTCTAAGTAGCTGGGTAGAGTAGCGTTACAAGGCGTTACGCTTGACACAACTTCCAACTGGTTGAAAAAAGGCGAGAATGGCAAACGTGTACGGCTTTAACACCTGGAGCCAGCAAGAAGACCCCGTTGACACACACATAGAAGGCACCTACGGTCACACCTGCCTGAGTGCCAACTGGTCACCACAGTCGGGTATTTGAACGTTTTATGTGTTACCGTTCGTTTTACAAGTCGATTATCGGTGGCACAAACGTCATCATCATCGTGGTGGTTTCGTATTTCAAGCGTGCTTTCTTCATTTGCACGGTTGCAAAAAGGGCGTTGGAGGTGTTTCTGTTTTTTGTTGTTGATATGCCGAACAAGATGTTCTTATCCGGCGGCGTGTCTGGCATTTCCTTTCAGGCGGAATGGAATTTAATCAAATCATACCGCTGTTGGAATACCGATAGGCAGAAATGCGTGCAAATGTAACAACAGACGTAATGTGGTTGAAGATATTAAATATTTTCATCGGTTCACAAGTGTGTGACGCATGTGTTTATATAAATATCTCTGTTTTAGACGAAGCATTCATACATTCGTTCAGGTACATACAATTATTGATCTTTCGGGGCAAATTCTAATTAGCAAGATTCAAACATTTTAAATAACGTTGTTAAATATTATTTAAATTTAAGACACATTTTTGGTGACGATTAATTTATTCGCATAATATTAATACCACAACAGATCACTCCTGGAATATTGATCATAAATGTTTTCTTCTAATTACGTTCACAGCAGGGCATGTTTCCTGCTGTGCTTCCAGGCATTCCGTGTCTGCATTTCTATAAATTAGTATCGTGTTTTGCTGAATGACTCACTAACATTGACTGCGTTATCCTTTCGGGTGGAAAAACCTTGCTCTCAAAGCTTGTCATAAATATTGAAACAATTCATTACGATCGATTATAAACATCAGTGGCTTAACCTACTCCATTTCCGTTCTTCACGAAACGATTCGGCAACACACAGACACACACGCGAGTTCCGCTTTGATCGGAAATCATCAGGACACCATGAAATGTTCATCAGAATCTATAAAAAAAGCACACAAAAATGTTATTTCCTTGAACCTCGTTGGAGAGGATGCAAGCGCGTATTTTGTTGCCATATTTTTTTTTTGTTTAAATATCTGTAATTATTTACCAGCGGTGAATTATTCACAACATAACGCTTATTTGGTTCGCCCGCTTCTGGTTGGCCTTGGAGCGCACGAGGATGCGCCGTGAAGAATACGCCAAATCGACACGCGAAATCAAACGAATGAACCCCCCCCCCCCCATGGGGTGGTTCGATGTCGAACGGTCGGCGAAGAAGATACGCTTGAGTAATCAAGGCTCTCGGAAGCGTTAATTTTTCCTACAAACATCGACCCGTTTCGTTTCGCTTCCATTCGCTTTTGTGTGTGTGTGTGTGTGTGCACATGTGACCGAAATGTCTGTTCCACATGAGTGTGTTATATTTTTAGGATCGAAAGAAGAACGTTAATTTCATATTTTATCCTACGCTGCTAGGTTAAGTTTTACGTTGCACGTGGTGAATACGTATGGGAAGGAAATTTGTGGACTGTGCACACACAGGAACGACGTTGTGGGCTTCCAGACCCTTACGGTTATTTTCATCCCCCATTTTCCGAAAGAGTTTATAGTAACTTTGTGGCGTTCCCATGGCAACGCTTTTGATGTGCGCTTGATTCGGCTGTCAGGAAGAAGATGACGCTTGATCGAACTATCCTAATATTGATCTCGGGCTGTCGCTGACGCCGAGAACTCGACCTAAACCGTGTCTTCGCACAGGCTTTTCACGTCAATTAGCGTCAAAATGTCGATCCACAAACCGTAGAGTTGGCAGTGAAAGTCCCTTGGATGTAGCTTCTGCTGCTTCTGCCCGCCATCAAGACACAACATCACGGGGCGTTAATTAATGTTCGGCTGCTGGTGGTATGTGTGTGAAGATACCGGGAGGTTCAAGAGTGCTAATCAAGTTGCGGTTCGATAATCAAACGGTCTACAAATTCGATGTTATTTCAGCTGGTTGAATTGAGTTATCGCACTTTTTATGGATATCACCTTGCATGTATGCAGATTTACTTTCAACTTGGTTTTTAATGCTTAGTAGTCCTCAAGTTTCATATCTTCAAGTAAATGGTTGATTAATAAACGATTTACCACAAACACTGAAGATTTTTGTTGCAAGACATTTCTTCATAACTTAAAGTAATTCTTCAAAGAACAAGGAATATATGTAGGAATGAATTATTTATTAGTTCCACGCTTTGACTGTCGTTTGCTATAAAAAGTTATAGCAGGCACCCATTTAACATTTTTCGTACAGTTATATTTCACTATCATTCCACATATATTATTCCAAAGGAATTTTTAAGACTTTAGGAAGATTCATGAGATCCATCAATGCTGTCTAAAGATCAATATTACGTCACATCGACAGAAATCTACTGCTCTTATAGCATAAATCAAGCAGACTCTCCTTTCGCCAACATTTTATTCTGTTCTTGTATCGTCTTCACCGTTGACCTTATCGTTACTAATTGCGTTTCCTTTTCCATTTTCCATTCTTCCACAGAACTCGTACTCGGAACCGACCACCGTGAGCCACCGTGTGCGTCATCATCATTGGATTGGGAAAGTCCTTATTAATTGCGCTTGGAGGCCGTACGGAAGTGACTCCTTCTGGCACGTTCGCAGTTGAAACACACTTACTCCGGCTTGAGCGAGCACAACATTTCGCAATCGCAAGTTCGGTGTAATCGTGCAGCGACGAGAGCCTATCAAAGGTTATGTCCGATTGGACTACAAAGCAAATGTGACGACAGCCGGCATTAGTTCCCACTGGAAACAGTTTGTCGAGGGCAAAAATGGACGTTTTCATCCCCATTTTCGATATGGACGAGAGAAAATAAGGATAAGCTGTGGAACAAGCAAAAGCAGGTCCTCCCACTGCTACGTTCAGCTGTAACTTCGAACGATTGCATGTCGGGTTCTGTTCAATAATCGATTGGAATCTCGCCGTTGCCCTGCTTCTCGAAGAGGAGGTGTGTCATTATCGTTTGTCTGGTGTGTCCTTATCCAGTTGCGGATGAGCTTTTGCTATCCACGGCATCAAACACCCAATAAATCTCGTGCTTCGTTGTCGATACTTGCGTGACGGCTGGCAAGGTGTTGTCGAAGGGTGTTTTAGGGGTTTCGTGAAGTAGCTCGGCATATTATAAATATTAGGACATTCAAATACGGACACAATGGTTCGCGTTTAATGCGGTGAGAACAGTGCCATTACTTGAAATGCTAAAGCAAATTGAAAGCGGTCCCGTTCACGGTAGCGTGTGTAATCAAATTGCTAATATTCTTCTACTGTGTTTCATTTCGTCTGTTGGGAGATGATAGCGCGAATCTTCATACTTCCTATATTTTATTTGCCCCACAGGAATTCATTATAATAATCTTTATTTACTTTTTCTTCAATTTCCGGTACATCGTTCGTCAGATGGTGTTAACACCGTGCGTGTGCGTGTGTGTGTGTGTCATCTGAAGCTTGCAAGGCATAGCCCGGTTTGAACCTTTCTTTGGCGACCGCCAGAAGGGAAAAACCAAACCGGTCCGTAACTACGCACACGTGTGCGTTGCGTGGATGTGTGCGTAGTAAGAATGGAAACAGATTTGGTGCAATCGAGGAAGCAGAAATCCGCCACCACGATCACCGCCCGAGCTGCAACCACCGGCCACCGGCAGCAACATTACTGAGACCAATTTCCACGGCAGTGAAGCATTTTCCCGACAGTTGGAATCGCCGTCCGGCTAGTCGACTGTTTTGCCCTTGGCAATCCCCAGCAGAAAGTGTCTATATGTTTGTGTATGTATAAGTGTGTGTATGTGTATCCTTCGTTGTGGTAATATTAAGGGCCGAGTGTCTCCGTATGCGTGTTGTGTGAGATGCAACGGTGAAGCTTTAAGGAAGTGCATCTGAGTAATAGAACTCTCCACCAGCAGCAGTCTCTCTGGAGTGGTGGTCATTGGCGTTGTGATTGAATAGTGATGTGGTCCGGTGGTAGAAGGTGTGCAAAACGGCCAAGATAAGCAAGAAACGGAAACCGGCAGAGTGAGTGCGGAGTGTTCAAAAGCGCCCATCCGGAGGTGTCCGCTGTGTGTGTGTGTATGTGTGTGCGTTAAGATTCCTTCCCGAAGGAGACAAATACCACCGGCAGTTGCAGATAGCAGTGATCCGATTCAGTGGGAGCAGCAGCAGTAACAGTGTTGCAGTAAGGCGGTAAAGCAGTAAAACCATTACGACGATGTCGGCCACGATGAGAACCACACTGCAGACGGTGCCGGAGTCGCTGCCGGCCGATCACATCACCAACAGTGGCGCCCCGGTGCAGTGTGCCGCCCAGATGGAACCGAAATCGCACTCGCACAGCAACTCGGCCGGCAACAAATCGATCCGCTCGTCCACCAGCCGGGTAAGTGGTCCATTCTCCACATTTGTTCTGTATCTTCGGGGGAAAACGAACGGGAACACCGCTACCCATAACCCCATCATCATTTCTGGCTACAGGGTTCGCCATCCACTTCATTTGCCTGTGTTGTATGCTGTCAAAATGCTGTGGAAATGCTGTCAAACGTATACGTCTGCTAAATGTGCTTTCGGGCTGGGTACCAATAGGGAGGGAACCAAACTACAACAGCAGAAAAATCTCTATAAAGGGAAAAAAGGGAGGGCCCTTTTTTAAATATTCAATGTAATGTTGTACAGAAAAATGTTTGCTGTCAAAACCAAAACACTTGAACGTCACCAAAACGTCAAATTTGTTTCAAATGTTGTCTTTTTATTGTTCAGCAATGTGGTGTTGGTTTTTATGGAATTGTTATGTAACATTCATTCTGAATTGCAAAACGTCTTCATAATAAGTTTGTGGTGTCCCTTTGCCTTCTTGGAAGCAGATATTTATCAGTTAAAATAAATTGAATTAAGATTATCCTTCGCCAAACAATCGTACTGCTGCTGCCAGTTAGATTGCACGCTGTCACGTAATTTGAAAGTGGAGAAGCATGAAAATCGTACGACAGTACGGGCTGTAATGAAGTTTTCGTACCCCGTTCTTCTTCCCTCACTTTCGTGTGCTGAGGCTTCTCTAGGCTGGAGCTTTCTCAATTCTAGTGCCGATCCTCTGCCGATTGCATTATTGATCAAAAATATATAACATGGCGTATTCTGGTTGCGGCCGGCAAATGGTTTGAAAATTCTACATGGCAACGACAATCATTCTTGCCACGAAAGAAATAAAAAGCCTTGTTGTACATCCTTATTTTTTTCCCTTTTTGGATTTCTACAAGCGTCTTAAATTTAATTTTATACTTACGTCAGTTTGTGCAAACAACTCAGCAGCAAACAAAAAAAAATCCGACAACCTGAGCTATGTTTCGGGAAGCAAATTCACTCGTCAAAGTCTTGCTTTGAGCGCACTTCTGTCCGTGTGTCGTTTTGTCGTATCAACCGGAAACGTGTGCTGGGGGGAGGAGGAGGGGGAACTGTATGTCTTACTTTCCTGGGCGCCATGAGCATGTACACATTCACCAACCGTTTCCTTCGCACACTGGGACACTGGGAGGAGGATGATAAAATCAATAATGCATAAGGCACCTGACTATGTGTCCGTCCTTTTAGATGGCGCTGAGCCTTAGATATGGAATGAACCAAATCGTAAAAAAGCACACACAAACCGCATACGTGTGTGTGCTTGCGTGCCTATTCTCGTAAAAAGTGGGAATACAATGTCACCGTTTTACGATGAGTCAGGGAAGAAAGTCTGATTGAACTTTGCATTTGAAGAGAACAAGCGTAGAACAAGGTGAACAAATTTTCTTAAAGCTATGACTCTTACCAGTAGCATAATTTTGTTTATCAACATGCTTGTAGTAATCATTTCTATTTTCTTGCTTTTTCTTACATTTTACGATGAGTCAGGGTAGATGTTTTGATTGAACTTTGCATTTCAAGAGAACAAGGGTAGAACAAGGCGAACATATTTTCTTAAAGCTATGACTCTTAACAGAATTTTGGCAGAATTTTGTTTGTCAACGTTCTTGCAGTAATCATTTCAACTTTCTGTTGTCCGGAAAATCTTCTTCCTTATCTTTGAAAATCGTGAAAACTCGGGAAAATTCCTGATGCCAGAAAATTGGCACAGCACTGCGTAACGCTGAGAATGCTGATTAGGCGAAACAAATAACGGTCCACCACATGTAGGAATTTAATCTTCGGTCCACGTTCTTACGTATTCCTCACATGGAACTCTCTTTTTCCACTTGACTCTCCTAACATCATCCCCATTGGAGGACTCACACCAATCTTATTTATAGCGTCCCTTTACCCATCGAAAAACCTATCTTCCTTGACGGGAATTATCGGCTAACGCTCGACGTGGTGTAGTCTTCCTAGCCCTTGGCTTCCGTGCAGCACGTGTACCGACCTTCTCGACGGTGCTGCATATTTCATCTGCACGATCTATACACCCGTTACAATGGACGCACGCGGTTCCGTTTACGCTCGGGTGGAAACATCCTTCGTAACGTACGACCGTTGTGTGGTGATTTCATAAATTTATTTACTCTCGTTCCCTATCGGCTTCACACACACACACACACGTCGGCCATGCTTCAACAATCCACCACGCAGGACGTGACGCGCAAGGACGATGCAAGATATTTACTATTCCTTGCTAGAAATTAATTCCCATTTGTCCTGCTTACACATGGGCGCGGTTCACAGCGATGGCATACTGTTTTGTTTTGGTGCAGTAAATTTCCCACTGCATGTCTCGCTGTCTTTGCCTGCCCTCCCCCCGACATTCTCCCCTGCGTAAGCCCCAACAAAAACAAAAACCCTTCAGCTGGTGCGCTCTTCGTTCGCGCGGTACTCTGCCATATGCGCACTCTTGCTTTTACGCCCACTTAAGCACCCTTAGGGTGTGCGCTCATTAAATATGCATCTTAAATGAGTTGCGCTGTCGGTGATGATGGTAATGCTGATGATGATGATGATGATGTCGGTGATGAAAATGTAGAATCCATCCGGTCGCGGCGGTATTGTCAGATTTACTGCAACTTCGCCACAGAGCACTGCACGCATCGCAGGGAATGGAAAAAGGATAATAGCAAACCCTCGAGACGAGCATACGTTTCAGTCATCAGTGTGAAAATGGAAAGCAAAGTATCATCATTCCGTACCGAGCACGAACGCAAACGCCTTCCTCTCTCACCCTGTTACGACATTTGAGACGGAATTCTGTAGTCATATTCGGGCAAAGAGCATGATATATGGTTGCGAAAATGGGTACGTGGACGACGCCCTTTGGACGAGCAATAATTCTCGAGGATGGCTTTGCAATGATAAGCACCGCGGTCGAAAGCCTGACGTTGAGTTAGATATGGTGCAAGTGCTGCACGCATATGAGTGATTCCTTCAAGTGGAGGTCCTTGCCAGCGAGAGCCCATCCCCATACCTGGTGCAGAATGGGTGTGGCTTTCAGGCGGGAGTTTTAAAAATGTTGTAGAGTGCCGCCATCCGGTCGGGTATAGAAAGAAACATCCATTCCGCTTTGCAAATTACAACCAGGCAATGATAATAAATCGACAACGGGCTGTAATGGTTGATAACAGCACCGAATGAGTAACTTTTCGATTAAAAAATCATTAAAATATTTTAATAAAATCCTTGGACTTATCATAACAGCTGCCCTGTGGAGGTTAAATTTAAAAATAATTATTTCATAACAAATAGAAATAAGGTATCTTTATCCCAACTCTTTTTGATTGTGAAGTTTGCAATAAAAAAGCAACAGAAAAGTTGTAAAACCTTTTTTGCTAAAAGGTTGCTTCCTATTTTTATCCATCCACGACGACGGGCGCTGTTGATGAGCTGTAAATTATTTTACAAGTAGCGCCCACTTGAACTTTTGAACACACCAAAGCAGAAAAACGGTACCCGCTGTCGTTGTGTGGTGGTAATCTTGAGCGAAATAAAACGGAAACAAGGGCGAAAGTATGCAAAAAAGGGTTCCAAAACCGCACTTTACTCTCTTGCCCCCTTTGCTTCTGCAGTGTCACTTGGCTTGAAGTGAAGCTTTTTTGGATGAAGTTATTTGCCCGAGAAACAAGTAAAAACAAGTAAAAAGGTGTAATAGATCCGGATAGAGACAAATAAATGGAAAGAGGGTTTTGCTGGAAGGGATCGCAAAGGGGCAACGGGAGGAAGGATTCGTGGAAAATCGACATCAACCCCGTGTAAACGTTGGCGGATTCTTTCCCATTTTGATAAAACTTGCATGAAATTCAAAATGTCGTTTTAGTTTCGAAAAGAATAGAGGTAATTTGCGACTTTTTTAATATGCAGGGTTTTGCAAACGATAGGATATGGTTGGCGTGCCAAACTTATTGAATCGCGCAAGCGAATAAGATAAACGAGAAGATTGATAGTGAAACACAAAACACGCAATGGAAGCGCAAAAACTGGATAAAGCATCGCGTGCACAATTTGGTGGCTGTCAGTCCGGTCAGGCTGTTTACGCACATGCGGATTCAAGAGTTGAGGTAGAAAATGACATTTTTGACGATTAAATTTGATGAAAACATATCGTTATTTAACAAAATCTTTTTATTTCCATTTGGCACATCATTTGTTTAAAATTTCCTAGAATTTTGTATATTATATCTCAACCCTTGAATCCGCATGTGTGTAAACAGCGTGGAAAAATTGGCATTCATTAAATTGTGCACGCGATTGCTTATCCAGTTACGTAAATTAATTTATAATTATTATAAGATGTTTTATTGACAATATCATTGTTGCAGTCTAAAATTAGGTAATTTATTATACGCGATATTTGGTGCTTGGGTCGAACTAACGAGATGGCCCGAAATAAATTCATTAGTGTTAGTTTAGCTTGTAATAAATATATTGTGAGCATTAAGAAGTATATTCTTTCTTCCGTTTTAACCGCCAAATCGAATCCTCAGCGCTAACGAATTATCACTAACAAACATAGTTAACAATAACATCAAAATTTTGAGTGTTTGAGCCCGATTATTCGTGCGTCCTCTGGATGTTGTAATCTTTTCATGTTAAAGGAATCTATCAACTTCTCAAGAATTCGGATCTTCTGAGATCGTTTCTGATGCTGGCGTTCCGAATCGCAGAGAAAACGTTAACTACACCTCGTTACATGTGCCTCTCGAATATCTTTACCCTCGTCGTTCGTCGTTTTCCCGGCCAGCGTTGCTGATGCAGCTCACCTTGAAAAAACGATTGAACACAACTCCAAACATCATCGCGCATCACAAACGCGTGTGCGGTTCTAAAGACGTGTTCCCGGTAATGTTCCTGCTCACGTTCGAAAATATTTGTTCCCTTTCCGTACCGACCGTTTTGCCGCCGCCGTCGTGGTCTTTGTAAATGTGTTTGGTCTGTGTGTGGTGGGTATATTCGTTCGCTTCATTTGGCATGTTGTGTATGCTGATGCTGCCCTACACCATCCGCGCGCATCCGTTGTGCTAGGTTGTTGGATTTTTGCGGAAGGCTATTTATAAAACTTTGTTCCCTGTCGTTTTGACCGCATCCGTCGCTACATTTTTTCGCTGCACCTTCCGTCGCGTTGCTTCTTCCGCGAGACATTTTTAACAGCGTGTCGCTCCTCCCGGATCCACCGGATTCTTCTGCGGATCTTGTCGATCCAGAGAATGCGCACAGTTTTGCATCGCCCGTAGTAGGTTTGTGCTTTGACAGATCCCGGCGAGAGTCTGTCATTGAATTTCGCCTACTTCGATCTTGTACGGTGACGGCGGCGTGTACACGCGAAGAGAATTTGTCGAGGTATTTTTTTAAAATTATTTTAGACGCCTCTCGCGCGAACATGAAAACACTCTCCAAGCATCTTTTACCACCACACGGGTTCGAGCGGTTCGACAATGCACACAATCGCGCCCGGTAATGCTAATGGATCTCGGGAATCGTGTAATGTGCACGCTTCCTTTCCAGCCGAAAGGAAATTAAGCATTCAAATAATAGGTTATTAAACCGCCGATTCGAACAGTGCACATCCCGCCTGTGTGTGTGTGGTACAGTGAATTCCTAGTGGTCGTGATTATTCAGCACCTTTCAGCACGATGAACGCACATTATCGTTGAGCGAAAGAACGATATGTGCATATACGCCCAGCACCCACCGCACTGCCGTCTGTGGAACGCTTATGTGTAGGTGGCTGGAAAAAAAACGAAAAAACAGCTAGTAAAGAGCAGACGAATCAGCAAAACTAAAGAAAAAAGGGTAGTACAATAATTGGTGGTAATTTTCTACGCTCCTTTGGGCCCCTCTTTCCTGTCGGAGGGGAAGCGCATACCATTAATCAGCACCACCGGCAGATCGAGTATCGGATCGGTATCGGGCGTGGAGTGTGCGGTATAATAACACCCACCGGAAGATTTTCCGACAATGGCTACTAACCACCCTGTAGCTGGAAAAGGAAAAGCGGTCTCCAAAGGGGGACGTAGAGGAACCTTCTCGCCATCTTCCCACCAGAATGAGTTCGATTTCAATTTTACGCAAAACACGATCTTCTCCGTGCTTGGCAAAAATAAAATCGTCGCTATTACGCAATGACGTGGACCATAAGAGAATAGCTTGTTGGATTGATTTTTTTTTGCGTTTTGTGGTCGCTCGTTTGCCTGCTTGCAAAACACGCGGTACGTCGTGTTGCATTGGAGAATGTGTTGCGTGTGTGTGTGTGTACATCACGTGTGTAATCGGTCGGTCTTCTACAGTCACTGCATCATGCTCCAATTATTATCGAACTCTCCACCATGCACGGCCATGTACAGTTTTGTTGTGATGGTGGATTAAACGAACCAAATGGAACAAAAAATGTTCGATGCAATTTTGCTGACAATGGTGCAAAAATTGTCTTAACATGTTTTTTATGTATGTATGTGTTTTTCTCTCTCTCTTTCCCTTCTATTTCGACTTTACATATTTGTTGAGCCAATATTTTTTGTTGGTGTGTTTAAATTATCCTCAACCGGTTTCTTTTTTTTTTGTTATGCGTTATGTGTCTGATTTGTACGATCGTTACACCGTTACGACACATAGACATGTTCTCGGGACTGTGTGATGTTTAATGTGTTTTACTTTGTGTTTGTTATCACAAATTAACGTTGACGTTGTTTTAAAATACACCCGTGACATGTTGCAAGGCATGCGCATAGTATAAGTGCTGGGTGAATCTGATTCAAATTCATAAATCTGTGAACTGAATGAATGGATCTCAATCAGTATTTCAAAGGTTAATGAATCTTGTAAGATTTATGATCTCCTTCTATGATTCCTCCAGATTTGAATGACTCCTCACGAAAGATTCGTATGAATGTCTCTTCTCTATCGATTCTTCAAGCGCAACACACGAAAACACTAAAGTTGCTTAAGGAGTTTCATGTTTTAATCTGATACAATAATTTATAGTGAGTTTTTTAATTATTGGAGGATCCTCCTCTATCTGTATACATATCTGAAAGAGTCACATTGAGTCAATCTCCAATATTCTGTGAAATTTCAGAAGCGATCTATATATTTATGATGATTTCTCAGTGCAACTTGGTCATATATTGGAATTCTATGTTTATTCCTTACAATTAACCTTGTATGTCATTACTTTATGGAATTCACTACGCTCAATTAGCCAATAGCTTTTAACACCAACGAATATCCGTAGTGTAGACCCCAAGAAACTTCATTATAGCGGACCGATATAATCCGCGAGGTCTTCCTCTTTATCGGTACAACAAGCTCAGTCTAGAGGATTGCTATTTCTGGCACTTCATTTATCAATTTACGCCCAATTTGGGTTAAATTCTTGGCACAACTGTGTTAGCCGAAAAAAATAAAATGAAGAGAACTTGAATATAAATCATCACAGATTGAAATATTTGAAAACCTAACCTAATAAGGAATATTTTAATACAACTGTCAAAGCCAGGTGTCGAATATTCCCGAATCGGCTTAATGAGACTTGTTAAAAACACATAACAAAACTGGCTCTAGATCGACGACCAGACGGTCAGGAAATCCGCTTGTTGTCCATTTCTGGAAGTGATTTCTCGGGTGGGTGGATATTCCTGAGGACACTTTTTTCCCAATTCCACTCAGTCGAGCCGCCGCAGTATGTGTGTATTGGTAAATTTTAAGTAAGATGTGTTGGATACATGCTTCGTAGCGTGGAAGAGAGACGGACGAATCGATTGGTTGATGAAGCGGTTTGTCTGGCCGTTTGGGCAACTCCATCCGCTGCGATGAGTCATTTACAAGCAAAGAAAGAACCCTGAATGGACAAGAAGCAAATGAAGCAAAAACTGGAATCTCACAGAAAAGAAAGAATAGGGAAACGAACCAGCAGCGATGATTAGGTTTATCTTCTGTATGTTTGTGCTAAAAGTGCTGAAATGTGTACTCTTTTTGTTTGGGATAAACAATATTTTGCACAAATACGATGAATGTGTGGAGTAGAATATTTGCATTTGTACTGTAGATATCAAATAGAAAAAAAATGAAGCATCTGATCATGTGGTGCACGTTTTAGTGGCTGCGAATTGATACGATCGTAAGTTGTAGACGATCTGATGTTATAGAAAATGAAATGAAGGTTGTTTTTACTCGTTTTTCGTCCGGACCTACAGAGAGCGGGGGCGTGTGGAAATCTCGCGGGACAGCTATGACTCACAGTGCGCTCTGTTTTAAGACGCGCGGGTTTTCGATGTAAGGTGAAAGAGTTAATCTCCACGCGCGTTGTCCTCACGCACACACTGCCCTTAAAATCGCGATCGCGAAGATCGGGTACACACACACACACACCAGTGAATTTATCCACGCGCGACGATCAAACCGGTATACCGAACAAGCTCGCATCGGACAGGTGTGCGTGCGCACACCGAAAGCTTCCACCTGTCAAAAGCGCTTTGCGCCATCTATGGTGTAGTGCGGTAAATCGTCATTTAGGCGCTTGCTCCCCGCGTTCAGCACTGTTGATGTTTGTGGTTTGTGGAATTTTACCATTTCCGATTGGGGCCTCTCTATTTACCTGATTGATTATGGAGTGTGTTGCCGTAAGAAAAACAACTTCCGCGGTGATGACAGCAGCAACAATCATGGAATGCGGTATCAGTTAATGTGCTTCCTACTAAGCTTGACACAACGATTTGTAGTGTATGCCTTGGCCACTCCCTTGCTCAAAACCCTCCCGAAAGGGCATCCACGCCGGGATGCACTGGCGGCAGAGTTGCATATCGCGCCGTCCTCTACCTGCGTACTCGCTCAATAAGGCGTCATGGAAATGTACCGGCTGCAACCGACCGACACCGTACGTCGTTGACCTTTTTAGGGCGACCGGGGCCGGAAGTAGCAAGTTCCCGGGGTCTGCAAAATCAAACAAACTGATAAGCGCATAATTTATTTGACGCTCTGTCTCTCTCTCTCGTTCGGTGTCGGTGCAACAGTGTAAGACCGCACCGGGACAAAACAAAATGCCGGTGCAAATGCTCCCGTTTCCGAAATGGTGGGTCTTCCGCCATTTCACACACGGCGTCAGTAAACGATGACTAGCAACTGGGGGAAAACGGGAGGACAAACTGTTGTAAAGCACTTGCTGCTCGCATTACCTACTTTGTATCGTGATATATCGAGTGGTTTTTATGGCTCCAATAACAAACATATCTTTCCAGAGCTGCGCTTAACTGTTAAGGTAATGTTCGCTTCTGTCATCACTCTCGCCAGCGCCAGTGTTGACTTGCGCTCTGCTACGTTTATCCAACCAGCAGAGCAAAACACGAGCAAAGAAGGAAAAAACCTGATAAGAATGGGTGTGCAATCGTGCGCGGGGTTTATTGCTGCTGTGGAGTGCAAATCAAAACACGCAAATTAAAATGGCAAACATTTACGCGGTGAGGTCACACATGTGCGCTTGAACATGTGCGTGAACATGTGCGCTTGACGGAGGAAGATCACACGAGGATCTCAACGCGATGGCTTTTGAGCGCCAGGTTGAAGATAGAAGGTACAGTGAAATTAAAATCAAGGGTAAACCCATAATGATGACTTTGACAGGCGGAGCTCTACCGTCATGACCTTGCCCAAGTCCAATTGATGGCGTCTATTTCTGGTTGATCTTTTCCTCCCAGCTTTATGCGCTCCCATTTCCGGATGGTGGTGAACCTGCGGTTAATAAATTGGATCAACTACAACGCGGACTCTTTACTCTGAAGTTAGTTTTAAAGTGGTCGGTACACGCGCGCGCGCGCGAGCGCATTTGATCTTGAGGCTAAGTTACCCAGTATTTCCTGCCGCCCGACGAACCGGCCACTGATCGCGCTCTCGTTCACGTGTGCTGCCCATACAAATTCCACCCTCCTCCACACACACAGAGGTATTGGCGGGGAATGTGCGCTCCATGATGAAGTCAATGAGAAGCTGCCAACCGGAATTGGACAGCCGTGATGCTGCTGTCAGCTGGTCAGAACACACAGTGTCACTGTTGTGCTGGAGAGCACTTGCGTGGATGGGTAGATGGCAAATAAAAACTTTAGACCTTTTATTCCCGAGATAGTACACCGATCCTTACCCCAGACGAGCGGGCACGTTGCGCTAACTGTCGGCAATAAATTACTTTAGATAGCGCGAGTAGCGTGCCACTATCTTAGCCGACTCTTCAACCACACGATAGGATAGATTCCAGGGCTTCAGGGTTTCTACTTTCCGCTGATATTATTGTGGGAGAGTGTGTGTCTCACGAAAGCTTCTTCACACCAGCTCCTCCAACACGTGATAGATAGACGGTACGGGATATGGTACAGGGTGGCTGCTGTTGTTGAGCCCGGGCTCCTGTTTGCATTCTGCACTGTATCTCGTGGTCCTGTTGATTTTCGCCCCTGCTATAAATAGTGTCCGTATTAATCTTTGACTCGCGTTCATACACTCCCCTTTTTTTAGCGCTGTAGCTTGTTGACTTGTGAGTGCTCTTTTTTTTTTTGTTGGTCATCATCATCTCCGGAGTCGTTCGTTCGGTCCAACTATGTGTGGAGTGAACTACTGGAGGTGTTAATTTGGATTACGCAGTGATATCGTGTGGGTTGGGATTGGGATGGGTTGCCTCATTTTTAGCAGCACTTTAAGATATATATTTCTGTCCAATATTGCTGAGTGTTTCTGCACCGACTCCCGAACCAATGTCGTTCGATCATTCATCTTCGTCGGACAAATTAAATTACTCATGAAGGACAACGATGGCTCATCAGTGGAATTATGTTATATCCCATGATCGAATCGAACTCTTCAACTCCTCGAATATCAATATCCTGCAAGGACTTGCTTTCTATTCTACTCGCTGGTCTTTTGGAGCATCCAACGTCTAGAATTCAATTTATTTAGCATTTATCTCCGCACCCCCCGGGATCGAATGGCTGATTGGAGTTGGAGTGAAAACGGTTTATTTATTTGCTATTTATTGTAAGCCGTTGCGCTTCTGAAATGTTGTCGCACGTGTCTACGTCATGCCAGCATGGCAATAATGTCCTTGACGATGTTTGTCCCGCTATCAAACTGTTATCACACTTCCTGGTGAAGTGTTTATCTTGAAGATTTTTTAGGGATCTAAATGCAAATCATTCATCCAAACATGGTCCAACACAATAGGTGTTAAATGAGCTCCGGATGGTGTTTGAGATAAATGTCCAAAAAACAGGCGCACAAGCTGTCAAATAATAATATAATTCATTCATTAAAATCATGTACTGCATCGTTCGTGGTACTTGTTGTTTCAGTGGGAGAAATTGTTTCAATTCAGTGGTCAAATTCCAGCTATCGTACTGGAGCTCCCGGTTACACGGTTGTAATGTAATCCGAGCGAACGAAACTCATTGCTAACTTAGAATTCCATTCCAGGGAAGTAGCGTTGAAACATAGCGTACATTTGCCTTTTTTTATTCTTCTCTCACACTGCCTACGGATGCTCCTTGGGGGGGAAATAGCCATACGAGCATAACGATATGTTGTCCAGCAGCGTTGCGCGAGGGGTTGTCGAAAAAAAGAGCGGAAAAACACACACATTCGGGGACGGGACACAACTGCCCAGAAGCACGTGAAATGAATAAAATATATAGCTTCCAAGCACCCGTCAACGTGGCGTTTTGTTTTTGTGTTCGTAAATACGTAATGGAGGGAAGTTGACGTCCAGTGTGAGCAAACGCATAGAAGCATGGCAGGGTTGCTGGAACAGGTAGTTACTCTCCAGTAGGTTAACGTTTTGCAGTAGGAAATTGTGGACCTAAGAACGGGAAGGCCCAGGAAGAGGATACCATTAGGACGGTTTCCTATAATACAGCAGCGAATGAGTGTAGACGCAGCGAACGCGCAATGACAATAGCATCAGACAGGCTGGATATTTGTGCAGCTTGGTCGTCCGACCGACCGTGCATCGTTGACTGGTTAACTTAATGACTCATAATGTGTGTATTTTTCCGTTAGGTAAAGGTTAGGTTTCGATAGTCCAGCTTGTGTTTCTATTTACAATTTGTCGAATTAATGTATCAACATGGTCGTTCTTTTGTATTACAATCAAAAGGTTATTATTTAGCTTTTTGATTTTATTTGTTTAAATATTTTCAACATCATAACTCCAATAAGAAAAATACCTTTGCTACATCTCTGGCAACACTGTACGTGAGATCGTTGAATGAACACTTCGATACAGTTTTGAGAGCGAGATGGTGAAAAGAGTCTATATGCAAATGATGTGAACAAACTCTCAGTTTTGGTGCAGTGGTGTTCTCTCTCTCTCTCTCTCTCTTTCCCACACGCACTTATTGTCTACCGTCAATTGTCAACGGTCAAAGACGGCGCACAGTGGATATGCGAGTGAAGTATTTGTTGGGCAGAATGTAATTTTACAAAATAGATTAATTTTTGTTTGTTTTCAAAAAATGTTCTGTTAAGTAAATTCTTCATAATAAATGTCCAGCAGTTCCTATTTATTTGGACGAATGCTTTAAGCTTCAGGGATAACGGAGAGATCATTCAGTCTTTGATATTAATTTGCGGGGACAATTATAATTCATTAATTCTGTTCTTATGATTTGTTTGTTGGTTGAAGGTATCTTTTTAAACCTATAAAAGGAACAAGTGTATCACAACATTGACCATTAAAGTTGCATAGAATTGGTGGTTCATAATAGTACAAGCAAACCACACACGTCAAACATTAGTTTAGTTGTTAATACTGCTAATGATTTTTTAACACATTAATCTTGAGCCTGTGTTGCAATCGTTATCTACAAGATTCATATCAATCATATTTGCTTGTGTTAATGGTGGTTACAAAACCGATAACATATCTGTCCAGGCGGTAGCCTACCCTGCTTCAACTGTGCGACAAAGGGTGGTTCATAAAAATGGTCTCTCTTCGCGAGAGAGAGAGCCGACGCAATGGTGTGCGCACGCGTGAGAACCGACACCGAATGAACTCGCTGTGGTTGCGCTAGAGTTGAGATCGCACACAAGAGAGCGAGAATGAACAACACATAACAACACAAATCCAGCTGGCTGCGTGTTGGGTAGCCGTCATCAGCAACGCATCCACCGCCACAGCGCCCAAACGCGCGCGACACGACGACGACGACGTTGTGCTGCCCGGGGTGACGGTTTTATTCCACTGTTGGCGTTCCGGCCGTTTGCAACACTCGCCGGGCCACCACATAGCGCGCGGCCGAGCGTAATCGCGGGTTCGCGGATTTTGGTTCCATTTTGGCGTTTTAGTTGTTGTTATTTTTCGATCCGTCCGGTACGCGCTGTTACAAATTGCGTTTTTAGTTCAAAGGTTTGCGTTCGTGTGTGTTTTTTTTTAATTTTTGTAACATTTTAGCCGGGTGCGTGTGTACATTCGTTGGAAGTTTGCAATGATCGGAGGTAGAGTGAGTGATCTTTTGAAGCGTTCAAAGTGTGCCTGTAGGTGAAGTACGCACACCAACGGAACGCGTATGAGTCATTCGAAAACGATCGCACGACAAGTTTTCTGCGTGAATGTGGTGTATTGTTCCCTCAGATCGATCGTGCATGTGTCCACTACCAGCACGTCTTGATCGATTTATTGTGAAACTAGGAAGTAGTGAGGGTAACACTTGTGAGCGTATGTGTTATATCGTCGAATTTGTTCACACAATTGATATATTGTAACAAAATGAAGAACAATCCGCGAAACAATAGGTTCGGGAATGATCGATCGTATCGTATGATCAAACACGGTTGCGTCTAACGTGGGTGCTCGAATGTGCGTATGCGTGTGCCTTTTAATGGATTTTTTTGTTATTTTCATGTGCGTATATGTGCGTGTGGTGCGTACAGCAACATCCGGACGGAATCATCCGATCCAGCGCGGGTGAAGAGTGAGATAACGATCTGTGATCACTGTGAGGTCGCATTTAAAATCATCTACCGTCAGTTTCAGCTGGTGGTTGTGTGTAGGTGGCCTTGCAGCTACAAAAACCCATACACACATTTGCATAAACCACGCAACCCTCACCATCGCAAGCTTCCCGTTCCATACTAAGCCGCCACTCCCCATTCGATGCAAGAATTTGTTCGCTTGGATATGAAAAAGTGGCCATAGATACCACAAACAAAAACCATAAGCTTACACACACACACACACACGCCCACTCATAATCGTGTTGCGTGAAGTGACCACATTTGGTGCGTATGTGTGCGCGCGTGTGCTGGAAAAGAACCAGGAGAGATCATCGGCGAGTTCGTGATCCAGCTCGCGACAGATAAAAACACACTCACAGATCGTTTTCTTATTCTAATTCTGTACTCTTTCGGTGATTCTGTAATCACTCCACATGTGGGTGTGTGTGTCCAGGGTAGCCTTCTTTGTGTGTTTATATTTGCAAAAGTCTCCAACGCAACGCAACACATTGTGATATATTATTGTGCGCTTTATTTGTGCCCTGTGGTGAAGATTAATTCAATTTATGATCACTCCCGGATCAGTTCTTCGTGTGTTCGTGTGGATCGGTGGTTCCTGTGGGAGAACAGTGGCAGTGGCAAACCACCTTTTATCATTCACCATTGTGTTCCCGTTTGCAACTCGCTGATCGTGATCTCAACCACTCACGACGCTGCTGTACGGTCTTCTCACGCGTGAGCCATTTTTTGATGGAGAATAATTTGCGCTAATAAAATGCGTAACACCTGCTACAAGTATGCGTGTGTTAAAGTTCAAGATACATACAGAAAACGCCAAAACTTCCACACATATATGACCCTTGGCGTCTCGCTCTGCGCTCTGTAGTGAGCCATAACCCCCGGTCATCCAGCTGTAGCAAAACAAATGTGATCTCATCTCCTGCTGCTGCAATTCCTTGTACTTCTGTGCCCGATAAAACCCCATCGTGTTTGTGTGCGTGTGTACGTGTACGTGTGTGTGTGTGCATTGCTGTCTAATGTTTGATTTTAATTAAAACCGACAGGAATTTTAAATCGGCAAATATTTAAATGAGTTATCTTTCGGGTAGGCAACCGTCTTATTATGTGTCTTGTCGCCACGCTGTACACGACGGTCAGCCGGAGGGCGCCCCATGTTTGCGGACGTCTCTTTGTTGTGCGGTGTACTTCCTTCGCGGCGGTAGTGTTTCTCTTTTGTGCGGTTAAGTGAACCGATGGTACTGGCATACACACATACACACACACATTCGCCTCGAAATGTTTGATCTGTGAATAACAGATTCGCCCAACGCTGTCTCTCCAGCGCAGTGCCTCAAGGTGTATAAGAATAGAATGTCAGTGAAAAACAAAAGGAGTGTGAAATGAAATTGCGTCTATGGAATGAATTATTAATCAACATTATGTGATGAATGTATACCAGTGCGTGAAACGTGTGAAGCTTCTTTATTCCTGTTCATGTGTGTCTGGTTGAGGCTGACGAATGTTGAGTGACTGTATGTTTGTGCATGAATCAGAACACCGAATTAGACAAAGTTTCGGAAAGTTTCAGTTCCTCAAACGGGTTTAGTTTTATTTGATCAAAATGTCATCCAAGCGTTGACAAAAGAGCACGAAGTAAACAAAGAAAAACCTCAGAATTCCTCTCAGTTCACGATCGGAAACGGATAAAAATTGTACCACCCGTGAAAGATTTCGGTGGTCTCGAGTTAACAGCAACATCTCTCGTTTTGCTATCGGTTTACCAAATTCAAACCGGTTTTGCCAAAACCGGCTAACTCTGCTGCCTCCCAACGCCCTTCCCGCCCCCATTATTATGATCCAGGACGGGAAGAGACGGTTTAGTTCGCCCTCCGGCTCCACCGCTTCTCCAGCTGCTCTGTTGAAGTTGTTCATTCCTATCGCGCAACATAATCCTGCCTGATAAAATTCCACGCGCTTTACGCACACACCACGTTTCCATCCCGTACAAGATAAGGGAAAGTTTAAGGGGATGGGCGTTCCGTACAAAACTGAATGGTATATTACTGGCTTTCCGACAAAAATAAAAGGGCGTTTGGGTCCCGGTGGCGATTTGACGTCATCAAGCATGTAGAGCTCGATGTTGCAGACTTGAAGATGTGGAGTGTACCATCGCTCTTAACGGGAGTTTTGATGTGCGCTTGAGCAAACACACGGGAAGAAAACAGGAACCGCAGGAAGGGAAAGCCAACTGATCGACGCGTGAAAGCGAAAATTGTGCCACGAGGAGCACGGATACGGGGAAGTCTAAAAATGACAAACAAACTCAAAAGAAGCAACGATTGGGTAGGAAAAAGCCATGAAAAACTGGCTCGTTGTAGCCAAGGGGGGGTAAATTAGGGGTTGTTGGAGAGCTTTGGGTGTGACGATCATGGCTGTCTCTCTTGCTCTCGCTCGGGGGGGTTTTTTTAAATCACATTTTTTCAAAAGCGCTACCCCGTTTTATGTGTCATTCGTGTGCGGTTGTGTCTGTGTCCGAGAGAATGAAAGGGAAGCCCCCCCCCCCCCTTCTTTTCGGTTTTTCATCTCAATTGAGGGAATGCAACTTGTGCGTACAACGATGGTCGATCGACTGTTCGGTACACGGTACACCGGTTAGATAATCACGCCTCATTACCACCACCGCCATCCCGTCCCCCCCCGTCTATCTTGACGTCTCCCTTAACGCGCGAGACTGTAGGGTGGCTAAACATTGCATCTTATGCTGCCACCATACCGTCAGCGCGCGCGATGCAAGTGGAAAGCGCGAACGGCGAACCTCCTTTTGCCCATTTGTCTCCCCGCGAATGGTGCTTGCCGCTGCAGCCCTCACTTTTGCAAATACCCAGGCATACGACTTCGGCAAACGAGCAGCCGAACCATGGCGGGTTGCACATTCCATTGCCTCGCGATCGCGATCGACATCGTTTCATCGTTTTGCTGCAATTTTTCCTTCTTCTCATTCCGCACGTATCAAATAGGCTGAAGTGGTGCCTGTGTGTAGGGAGGGTTTTTTTTTCTTTCGCAAGCGTATTGCTGCCTTGCGGAGTATGCGGCTCTTGAGCACTTGTTTAGTCTATCGAAAGTATTTTATTTGTACTGTGCGAAAATAAGACTTATTATCAAACAAATTTCCCATGAACCACCTGAAATATGTGGAGTTGGTGGGACTGCATGCTATTAAAACATGTCGTCTGGACACTCTATCTACTGTAACAAACTATTAGAAATAGTATTGAGAGACCATGAGAAGTTTGAAATTATTTAAGACAGTCTAAATTATCTGATAAAAATTCCTTTGAAACAGTGATTTGTGCATCTTGGGCTCACAATACGATATCTGTAATTTGTCCCACCACAAATACATTTGTTGTGTGTTCCTTCACATGTTCCTTGTTCAAAGTTTTACGAATAATGATTGATCTCGCTGCTGACTCACAATATACAACACCGAATCGGTCCCACCAGATGTGAAATTTGCGTCTAATATCTTATCCGTCCGTTTTTTTGTGAAGATTTGTTTCCCTTTAATGAAACATTTTTGATTTAAAATAGTTTATTTTTACTATTCCTTCCTTTTCTCGAAACAGATGCACTCGTATGCACTGAAAGGCCTTTCGCTTTGAACAAATTGACAGTGGCGTCTGCCTTTTTCCACAATTTTATCCATCCAATTTTATCTGATGTCTCGATTAGGTGTACGAAACGAAGCTGCAGACAGTGAAAAAGAGCGAGACAAAAAACACACATAAAACAATCACCCGACAAGTGAGCGGAGGTTTTTCCTTCGCGCAAGCAAATGAAAACAAAACCCATCTCCCCCCCCCCCCCCCCCCCCCCCCCCGCAAACCCCACGCAAAACACCGGAAGTGACCAATTCGTGTGCGAGCTCCGGATTATCATCTCGCCGGCGTTACGCAATCTCGCAAATCTCGTGCGCGCATAAATTAGACGCCCCGAAAAGTGGCGAGAGAAATAACAAAAAAAAGGTTGAGGAGAAACCCACGGGCACGGTTTCGGTACCGTCCCCGGCTCCGGCCGGCTGTGGCGGCTGATATGCGTTCGAGTTCGAGTTATGAGTTGATGATTTTCTTCCTTCCGCTTTTGGCAAGTGCAATTAGTGGACGATGTGAAAGTGACACTCAGCCAGCCTTTGCAGGCCGGGTGTGGTACGGAAGCTGCCGAAAAGGTCAACATGAGGTTGGAAAATGGGTAGCAGTAATTAACGTTCATTTTGCATACTTCTCCAAGCCCAAGCGTTGCGAAGCCCTACCTGCCAAAATGAATTAGATAATTCGAGTTTAATAATTTTCGCGCTATGATTTTTCTTTCACTTCCTCTCTCCGTTGCGTAATTGTGTTGCTTCCGAATGAAATTATTTTTTAATTTGTATTTTATACACAGAAGAAAAAATAAAACGTTTCTTTGGAAACAGAAAACTAAAACATCTGTTTGGAACGTTTGCACGAACCAACAAACCTGACTAAACTGGGGAATTGGGTCCAATTGACGCATTGTTTGGATGAAACCGCAGCTCATGAAGCGACAAGAACAGAGGAACTGGCGGAAGGGGAAGGTCTGTCTCGTTGCTCCGCAAACACACACATGAGGGCGCACATAAAACCCACGTTTGACTTTCGGTGGGATGCTGCAAGCAATAAAACCACGTTTGGCTCCATTTGGCGAACGCGGCGGACACCGCAACTGGTCCGCGAGGTCCGCTGCCGCTCCAATCATTATCGCCAATCTGGATCCACCGCGTTGCCCCACCCCAAACGCGCACGGGACGAAGGTTACCCGGTTACCCCCTGCGCCTCTTTGGCGTCTTGTCAACGTTCAATTAGTGCCTATTTATATTGATTATGGCCACAATTCGCCAATCTTCGGCCGGTCGGTGGGAAGTGCATTGGTGGGGATTGGCAGAGGTGGAAGAATGACGTTAGCCATCCTCATCGTCAGCAGCATCTTGTGGGGTTTTGCACCAGAATAATAATCTTAGTGCAAGAAAGACCCCCGAAGAATGCGAGCTCACCAACGTATTGATCATGTTAAGGGACATATTGCACATAAAATTAGGATGGAAGCTTCGGCTAAAAGTGTTCATTTCGTACTTCATAAAATAGCCTTCCATATATTCATTTATCCCCCCTAACCCACCCACGAGTTCTAGGCCAAAACACAGGCATCTTCAAAGTCTTATACGTACTGGAGAATCAAAACACCTCCAGCGCAAACGTTGCAGGTTCGTTGCGGGCACGATGCCAATCGTTCATTTTATTTCCCATTTTATATAACTCGTTACCGTCGGTCGTCATCGTCGTTTTTTTTTTGCCCGTTCGCTAGATGCTTCTGCACTTCTCCAGTTTTATATGCAAATGTGCCCACGGTGTGCGGACGCCCTCGATTTCTGGTGTGTGCGAGCTTGTGTGTGGGTTGCCCGGTACCGTCGTGTGTGACACACAATGTGAAACAAGCAGTTTTCGGCCTCTTTGGACGGTCTCCAGAATTATCTGTGTCAGACGACAATTTTTCGAACGATATTTGCACATTGGAAAATTGTTTTTCTATTTTTTTGGGGGATTTTGGGGCCCGCATGGGCATTTTATAGCGCTGGCCGAAGGTGGCATAGAAATTGAGATCAATAACGATCGAATTTGGCTTGCAAAAACGGACCGCCTACCCCCGCGGAAGGTGGTGGTATTTTCAATTTGTCAATCCGTCTGTGGGAGTTGAGAACATTTCAATAACTGCATCTTATGTGAGCTCATGAATTTATGGAGCTGCGCGTCTGGGCATGATCCAAGCGCTATCACGGTCACACAGTTCAGCTTATACTCTGCCTTGTTCTCAAGCAATTATATAAATTGAGCTTTTTTCTCTATTTTCTCTCTGCAAATTGCGTGAGTAATGACATTTTGCCACCACCAGAATTGCTTAAAATTGTATAAACATCCAAATGAAATTGGAAATTTTGTTTAGCCCGTTTTGAAACCCATCGAAAAAAGCGCATCTAAACACCATGTCCTACATTTTCCACACCGATTCACATACGGTCGCTTGAAAACGCTTTTCGTTTTGTTTTGCGAAATTAAGACAACCGGTTTACCGTGCGTGACAATTCGCGTTCATCAGACCTGCAACTGCATTTTTGTTTTTCATGTCCAACAGTGACACACACTCTCAAAAAAAAAAAAAAACCCCCGACGCTGTAACGCATTTTGCAAACATCCGGTCTTGTCGTGGCACATTTTTTTTCGAGATTTCCTTCAACCGTGCAAAGATTACGGCCCCCGATGCGTGGTATGTCCTTCGGGGAGAAACATTTTTAGCAATGGCGCAAGAAAACGATAAGCGAAAGGAAAAGAAGCAAAAAAAGGCTGGAATGGAACAATTACTAAATCGCAGACGAGATGGGTTTGATGATTACGGATAACACGGTCAGCTGGTTGGAGGTCAAGCGACGGTGACGGGGAGATTTTTCCGACTTTTCAACGTTAACATCATCGCGTCACGCACGGATGGCGCCGAGTGGAGAAGCAATTTCCCTCAAAAAAATGTTTGCGTGTTTGCTATTGGGTGGTAAATCTGTCGAACGGCCCCAAACATGTCCACCCAAACGCACGCCCTGCGATTGACCAATAAAGGTCACCGTAATGTGTTGTATCATCTGATTTTATGCGAAACGTCCATCTCTCTTTAGCGTACCACCGGGGAACGCTGGCTGATGAAGAATTTTCCTCTTTTATTACCAATTGGTTACTCTTTGAACTTCACCTTACATTATATACCTTGGTGGAATTAATGATCATCATGTAGTAGTAGCCTGCCGAAATTGGGGACCCAAGGCAAACAAATTTGGGGCCATGTTGTCTTAATTTTCCACGACTTTTTGAGGAAAAGCCAGAAAAACGGGGAGCTTATTTTCCTGCCTTTTTGAGCAGATCCCGAGCTGAGAAGGAAGACGGCGCACTGTCGTAACGTGGTACATCTTTTAATGAGCCTAATATAAAGAGTTTTCCCCCTGCCCGAGCCACACCAGGTATTGGGGGAGGTGGACTCGGAGGTCTATGTCTATCACCCAAAACCGCAGCCATTAGCGCACTTCCCATGTCATTTTCTCTTTCAATAAACGGATTGGAAAGAAAAGATGGGAAAAGCAAATCCCTCCCTGCTACGATAATGAAGTGTACGCAATTATGTTGTGCCGGTGCTGAGGCTAGTGCTTCGATTTGGAGTGACTGAGCTCTGGCACTGCCATGTGTGTCTACACGTGTGTATTATGCAACCGAACATAAGGCATCCCTTCGACGAAGAAGGTGGACACGCTGAAAGAAAGCTGAAACTGGTCGATGTCGGCGATGGAGCACGGTTGGGTTACGTAAAAGGCTCTCGCCGCTGCCGCCTCCTGAATGTGCGAGTTAGCTAATTGAAGACAGGAATTTTATAACCTAATAGATCGTGATGTATTTATCACATGATGCTTTACGACATGCGTTTATTGAAAGGTTGTCAGATCAATTGTAGTGAGTGGTTTTAAAGTTGAAAACAAAATGGGAACTTTTGACATGATTTGAGGAAAATGATTCAGACTCGATTGAATTCCCCCGGAACAGGGGGAAACAATTAGCAAAATGGCATTTCCATACAAGAAAGTCCGCCTGGGTATTGAATGATATGAAGTGTTGATTATGGCTCGTTTAATTCGCCTAATGGCAGTCACTTTATTGTTGGAGAATACGACAGAACGTTTCAACATACAATATCCGCTTCTAACTTCTGAACAATGGGGCCCAAGGGGCTGCAACACAAAAAGGATGTTCGAAATGTATCCGAGAGTAATCTTGTGGCTTTAAGATAGAAGTGACCACAATAAAAAGAGCCCCGTGTGGATGCCTCTGGAGTGTTTAGTGCGTGTTTTATGGCTTCAAAATGGTATTTCCATCTCAATAGCGAGGAGTTGATGATGGCCGCTGAAAACATCGCTCTTTTTATTGACAATTTTCCACCCCATGTCCAACACACACCGAGCAGACAAAATGCTGGAGACAGCTTGACGGTCGTCAACGACGTTCCCAAACCCCAAGAATGTGGGTCAGCTTTGCTTTAAAAGAAAAAAACAAAACCGATAGAAGCGCGTGTAAGATGTCATCAGAAATACGAGCGCGCACCGTTCGGTCCCACTGTGTGTTCGAAACGCACATATAAACGTCACCAAGTGCGCAACACAGCGGATGATGACGAATAGCAGATGACGGTTTCTTGAGAGGCGTGGAACTCTTGGAAAAACGGCATGAATAATAATGAATCGGAAGTAAAGATACGATATGGTAGCAAGCAAGCGTGTACATCATAGGCACGCCAGAAATGGGATATTTCTTACGGGGAATAAAACAAAAAAACACAACCTTCTTTCCAAGGCCGGAACCGAAAACTTTCCGGTTCCGCCATCCTGGCACCAGCGAGAACTTGATTTGTTTCGTGTCGTTTAGACGAACGCGATTCGGTGGTGTGCCGATGGCGGAGGGTGGAACTCGTGCTACATGCCAGACACCCTCCAGAGTTGAAATTCGTTATTTTACTCGCCCTTCGCCCCCCCCCCCAAAGAAGCCCTTATTTTGATTCACATGCAACATGGTGTGCCAGAGCCTTGTGTGGAAGAGTTATGGAACTAATGGAGGGTTGAAAAAAAAACACATTTAAATACAGAATGTTGTCGTGTGCATTGCTTCATTCTAGTTGCTCTCTCTCCCTCCCTCTCCCTCTGTACTCCTCATGCTTGATGCCGCAGGAAAAGCAATTAGTGTTGGGGACCGTTGTGCAGTAGGTGGCACAGTTCTGTAATTCCAAACCAAAGTCCTCGGAGGGGGTTTTTTGTGGTTAGTAGACAAGAGACCGAGGGAGAGAGAGAGAAAAGTAGAGGTGTTCTGGTCACGGAAAGCGAAACCGAGATTGTTCCGTGCCGTGTCTCGACTCCCGAACCATAACCCGGAACCAACAGCAACAGTAACTTTACTCCCTCCATAGCGGACACATAGCGGTGTGTGTGTATGCGAAGGAGAAATCGATTTGCGAACGCCAAAGCCATTCTCAAGGTATGGAAGTTGGCCGCTGCTACTGCACAATGCAATTTCCCATCGTCCGCATAATGGGATTACAGGTTGTTGTTTATTGGGAACAACCAGATACCATCACACCTCATTAGCTATTGGAAGGTTATGGGAGAGGGGGGATACCTAAGGGCTCCTCCTTAACACCCATTAGAAGTCACATGTTTCGAGTTGGAGTTGGAGAGGAATTTTCTTTCCAGTATTTGAGCAAGGCAAGTTACGTCAGAATAACTTGGTGAAGGTGATCTCATACAAATTATTGAAGTTTGACCAGATATTCTGGTGGATAGCAAGCACAATGAATTTCTGAGGATCTTATCACTCAACGTAATGAATCCATATTTGTTTGGAAGAATGATTATTCTTCCAAGAATTCCATTACACCTGCGAAGCCTTACAAAGTCGTTGGTCCAAAACTTGGACTGTGATGCTGGGGGAGAAAACTCCTTGAGAGAGAGAGAGAGTGGAGGGATTCTTCCACATCATAAGGCTGTCAAAAGTTCAAATCATCTGTCCGAAAGCGTCAGATGCGTGAGAATAACTCCGGCAAGCAATCAACCGAAGCCATGTCCCCGTTCATTCTTCTCCAATTTTCTCAAACACGTCATGCACGAACGTGATGGAAACCCCCCATACGGATATCTATCACGGTGGTTGTTTATTTCATATCAATTCAATCACGCCACTGGTCGCCGCAATGCTATCATGACAGCCTTCTTGTTGTTTGTCTGCCATACGGAGCCAAGATCCGAATCACAGCCCCCGTAGCGTCATAAATAAAGAAGGTTGTTTATTGTGTACGTAGAATTCACGTTCACTTGCAGTTGAGCATCCGCAGAGCCCGGACCGAGAGTAACCGCTCACCTGCAATCGAAATAATATATTGAACTATCTTTATTTGATGGATTGTACATTGTACGGGGGGCATGTTGAGCCTTACTGAAATTAAATAAATGCTGCCACGTGCCTACGTTTGCCGCGTTACCCAACCAATGAGGAACTCATTAATGCACCTGAACGCCACATTCGCATCGAATGCACTTTAGAACGTTAATTGAGCAGAGAGTGTTGAACACACATACAGCCGTGGTGCGTTTGCGTATACAATTATTCCGTAGTTAAATCGAACCCTTTGGCCCCACACAACGGCAAAGAGAAGAAGTAGAAGGAAAAAACAGGTTCGAGTAAATTAATTACCTTATATATGCCCCCCTGCCCCGCACGCACGCAAGTGCTTTATTCCTCGGTGTGCTCTATTTGCAATATTAACTGCTGGCCCGTTGTAGGTGGAGGAGGTGTGCTTTTCGAACAAATTTATTATCTTTATTTAACCATTTTGGTGCGAGTTTTTGGTTAACCGAGCACGCGTACACATGCATGCGCCTGGTTTTTCGCGGCAGTGTGCAAGCGAATGTTAATTAAGAGGTTCATAATGCAATCAGCTTCGATTTCACGCAGCCGGGCTGCAACTGTTTATCGCAAATCGCTTTTATGCTAAAGCTAAAGCAATCCATCGGTATATTACGCATTTTGTCAAGGACACAAAATGACACGTCGATGATGATGCAGTTTACTCGTTCCTAGGCATCACCCCCCTACCAAACCCCTTCGATTGTGGTTGCATCTCCACAAGCGCAATCGAATGGCTGACTCACGCCGTTACTATATAACCTTGACTGCATCAGAACTCCAGCGCATGTGTTTTGTTTGCTTCTAGGAACACAAGTGCTGTTAAAAACATTTTTCTTTTATCAAAATGATCGTGTTTGACTTTTCGAGGTGGCGGTGGTGTTCTAAACGCCATAACACTTGTAAGACGCAAAGTTGACACCTCCAAAATTCATCATCCACCTCGTAAATGTTTCACCCGCTTGTGGTGGAATCTAATTAGCATAAGATTACCGATTGTTCATGACCGATACCACCCTCCCGCCCCCAAACGAGACGGGGACGACCTGGAAAAATGTGCCAACTTCTCACAATTTGCACAACGGCACATGTGTATGCCGGTCGTACGGAGAGGTCACGTCACGGGTTTCCTCAATATCCGATTGCGGGCTGGTGGCAAGCCATCATATAACGGTGGCATGGTGTGGTTGTATGCCACACATAAATATGTGTCACCGGTGTCACATAATCTCTCCGCCGTTGCCCGCAGTGCGCCCCCGTGTGTGTTTGGCTCGTGTGTTCCCGCATGAAGGTCACCAACGGGAGCCGCCTCCCCAACCCGGTGTGGTGTACCGCATTTCTCTCTCTTTGCTAATGAGTTGCTCCCGCTATATAAAGCTGCACTCTTTCGGGAGGTACCTCCGTGTGACCTTTCGATGGTGGGATTTAGATGTGCGATGTGATTGGTGACCTTTACCGATCTCTCTCTATGCTGCGGTGAGAAGTTGCTTGGTGGTTGCTGGTTTGTCAAAATTGTTATTAATTCTTGGTATATGTTTTTACGCGGAGGGCTACCAACATGGGCTACCCAAAGGCATGGAGAAAAAAGAAGAAAAAGTTGTATTTAAAAGGCAATTCAACGCGAAAAGCTCCACACCTTGCCAGAGAACGAAGTCTAAACTCAATAGGTACCGTAGATTCCCTTCCCCAAAGGGGTTGGCCAATTTACATACAACCACACGCCATTTACGCACACGCAAGCTCCCGTGCGACGAGCTAATGAAGCTGGCGTCAAATCGAGCTCAACATTATACCATCATCAAGGGCACACATTACTGAAGGGGTTTTTTTATATCAAAATTATCAAGAAAAGGTTGGCGAAGGTTTTGTCGCATTAAGCGTCAAATGTGGTTGACAGATTTGACTGCGTAAAAGAATTTCTAAAGCAACTTCTCTTATCGCACAATCATTCAAAATTACTTACTCAACGTCCCCCCCCCGTTATCGATTGTCCAAAGTGGTATGAGAAATGTCAATTATTTTCTCAAAAAAACTGAATCAATATGTCACCAACCTCGCTAAACACACAGGTCCCCCATTGGGGATTCGTTTGGGTAAACTAGACGTGGCGGGCTCGGATGAGGTCAGCTCTGGTGGATTACGATCGTACAACAGCAAAACAGATGTTGTGAATTGCTGGACCCTTTGCATCTCCGATGGGAATAATGCATTTCAGTGTGGTTGTGTCCCCCTTTTCCCTGGAGATGTTGGAGGTCAATGAATTCTGTAGAATTTCGCAACGTCCCTTGATATCAGGAATCCTGAGGATGTTCGGATGTTGTTTTTTTTCTGAATATTGGGGCAGTCTTCCAGCAGGTTGTTATCAATTTTGAAAGCATTGTTGGAAAGTTAAAAGTATATCCTCTGGAAGAGCTATCTGGTAGGTCTCGCTTAAAGCGTGAGCTATAGAACCAAGTCTTATAGAAGAGAAGATCTTTATGCTTGCGGTGAAGAATAGGCAATGCTTTTGGGAAGAATCGGATTTAGAAAATAAATGCCTCCGGACTACTTCCGCCAAATGTCCTTGAGGTCCTTTCAAATCCGCCTGACAGAATTCCCGTACCCGTTGTCTCTCTTTTCTTAGCAATATAGAAAAGACCATCTGAGTGTGAGTCTTCTCCTCGCCACAATGCCTTATGATGTAATCTTCGGTGTTGGCGTCTTCTCTGCAAAACGCGGAGGCTCACGCAACAGCAGCATCTGGAAGGAAAATAAGGCTTGGCAATAGCTATGCAGCGCGGTTGATTAGATCTCTTTCCCACTCTTTTTCTCACTCTGTCCTCTACCCACTGCACAAGTTGTGAAACGTTCGCCCTTCAGTTTCACCTACACTCCGAAAAGGGGAAATAAATGAAACCATTTTTGGATTTGCTACGCGAATGCGTTGGAGCATTTCTGGAATTCGTACAAACAGCTCACGCATTATTAGGTTGCTCCGGTGCTCCGATGCTACGGAGTGGCGACGATGCGGCGTAGTAGAACGAGTTCGGCATGAAGCACGAATGATGCACGGATCTTCATGCTGCAAACATTCATTCACAACCACCGGGCACGAAGAACGAAAACAACGCGATGGAGCGGTATCTGATGGGTAACAGAGGGGTGAATAGATCCTCTATAATGACTCCAACGTTTGGGAAGGGGTTTGTTGGGATTGGGAGCAGCACCGGAGGAGGGGTAGAGAACCTGTTCGACAGGTTTTCATTCTCATGGCGCAGTGTGGTGGCCCGTTGTGGCCGTTTTGTGTGCGGACGTGGTCGATGGTTGAATTTCAAGCAGAAGGCGTCCTTACTGCGGACCACGATTAGCGCCCGCCCGCCATTTCATGTATTTTTTTCTTTTTTCTGCTTCACATTCCTCGTGAGGTACCGTCGGGGACGGTTGTTTTGTTGCAACTGGAGGAAAATAAATAAATATATCTCACCGTACGCTGCGCACCGATCGGCGATGTGTGACCTTGTGGGAGCAGCTGCTCCACAATAGACCGTGCGACTGATCGCCAGCAAATGTGAAGTGTTGTCTGACGAGTTATGTACAATTGCTTGAAGGCTCTCGGGGGATGTAGATTAAGATGGAAGCCGGTTCTCCTACTAGGTTTTGTGGGCCTGCTCTTTTTTTCGTTCACCTGCATCTTCGTGGAGTTTCGAGTGAAGTTGTCCCCAGGTGGTGCAGTTAGGTCCCCCCGGAAAAAGAAGGTCACTGTGAAGTTGACGATCGAGTGGTGCGCGTATTTGTTTTTTTCGTTCGATTGCTTTGATTGTGCCAAAAAAGCATTCTGAAGTTGATGATTATTTTGCGGACATCCTTGGAGACCTGGAAAGGAATTGTTGCAGTAGCGTAAGGCTTGAGGTCTCTTTAGATCTGGCGTGGTGTCTTAAAAGCATAAGTGACAAAGAGTGCGATAGATGAAGATATTACAGTTCAGCAAAGCAACAGCAAAAAGCTTTTCACTTGTGCCTGCCCATCACCAAACACCCCTCCATCCATTATGGCTCAACCTCTGTCAGCTGTATTAATCAATCTCTATCCATTCCCCCCCTTTTCACAGTTCACTTCCTGCTGTATCGGCAGCTTTTATCTGATTTGTTCAATGTAATTCCATCAGCTGCTGCCAACCAACCACATAGTGGCGGGTTTGTTGTTTTCACTGCGCCGAACTGAGCCGCGCATTGACCACAACCTGATCAACTTTCCTTTCTTGCAACTCGTCGATGCACCTCACCGAGAATCGGTCGTTAATGGAGCGCATTCACCGAGCGGATAAGCTGTTCCGCGGTCTTACGTTGCCCCTTCTTATGTGCGTCGTGTGTGTTTGTGGCACACCTTAGACTAACGTATTGTTTCACTGGATGAAGATCGATAAACCGTAAAGCTGCGATCCATTCGGTCACCATATTGAAATCACATCACCAGTGTACGATCAGTTGGGTGGGGAGTTTTTTTTTATTTGGGGGTAGGTTGAAGCCGTAGGTTTATTAATGAAGAGAAGCGGCACAACCAACTCCATGTTTGGAACCGCCCGCTACCTGTTTGGAGGAGCTTTTTGGAGCTTCGAGAATTCTTGAGGAGTTCAGAAATGATGTCATCGACGCACAGACACACTTAATGATCCTTTCCTTTCCCTCCAACTTGTTGGTACGTGTTTGAGGTTAACTTCAATATCGTTCCCATATGCGATCGCGCCCGCGCTCGCGCGTGTGTGTGTGTGGATAGAAAGTTTCCCGCGAGCGATGGAATCAAAAATCTGTGCCAACTCCGAAGTTCGTGTCGCCCAGGAATTGAGGTTTCCTCCACGGCGAGGGAAAAGAATCGGAATAGATTCACGCTGTGTTGTGTTGTGTGGTGTTTATTGTGAGAGAAGCAAGAGGAGAAAGTTTATTTTCTTGTTGAGATGTGGCACCGGGTTGTTAGCTTCGTGTTGGAAGCTAACACTGGGTGTGGTGGCACTTGCCACTTGCACACACGGTGCTTTCCTTTGAACTTACGCGAAGCTGATTTGACTCCGGTGTTCCACTTTTCTATGCTGAATCTCTTCTTCGCCAAAGGTTTAGACGAGACCGAGGGATCGGAGGAAAGGTCATGCACCAATTGTGAAGCAATCGATGGGAAAAGTGTCTAATGATGCGTATTATTGTTGTCGGTCGGTTCAATGAAATGTAATGCTTCCCAGGAAATTAATCGCAGTGTGCGATACATCTAACGACATGTTTTACGTTTCGCCTTGGTGCTTATTGATTGCATTAGCCGAGACCTTTTCATGGCAGGGGGATGGACCTTTTTTTCTCTCGCCGCATCAAACTTTCGATGTAACAATAATGCTCCCCGTGCTGGGTACGTTAAAAATTCTTATCCACATCTTTGGCCATTTTAGCGACCGTAATAAAGAACAACTTCACTCCAACATCGCCCTCCCCAGCCAAGGGCTTCGAGTTCGCTTTCGGAGTTCGGTTTTCGGAGGCAGACGGCACAAATAAGACCATGTCGGCTCGTTGTCACATTACTTTTGGCACAAGACTTTTCAATCACACCCTTCCCCTCGGTTTACCTTCCGCCGTTAGTCCCGCGTTGGCATTTTGTTTTTGGTGAATTCTTTCTTGCGTGACCATGAAACCGATGAACAATTTGTTCTCTTTTCTTTGGCGTAAACTTTATGCGTTTGATGAAGCGAGGATGTTCCAACAAAACGCTTTCATTCCATTTCCAACCAGTTGTGCTTGATGTTGTGAGCAGTATGGGAAGGAATTGAAAAAAGAAGTTCCAGGATAAATCTAAGATAAACGTGAAATACAATTCCTAAACGTGTGAGTGACAGTGGCCTAACGACACTTTAAAAATGTTTCTTTATTCCGCCAAGTGAGCGAGAAGCTTCTCGTATTCTATCGTCTGGAGATATTCAGTTTTTCCCAACGTCTGCAGCTGCAGGGACGAAAAAATCAATGAAATCAGTCATGCTCCGACGCCGGCAAAGGCAATTGGTGCATTGCTGTATCCTTACCTCTGTTTGCGGACAGTGACAGTGACGGAAGTGTTGAATATGTGCACGATGAGAACAGAGCAAAGGACAGTAATTATGTACGTTTTTTTGAACCCTTATTTGTGAGTACGTGTGGGAAGATGGCTGTGGCTTTATCCTGTTGAGCTAAAGCTCCCGTTTTGCCCTGAGAGGAACTGAAACTTGAAACTTGTTCGGATGCGTTTAGAATATAATGATTATTTATTAGAATTACACGCGATTAGAGGAAAAAGAAGCAACGTTTGAATGTTTATGTGTGCATTTTTTTTTGTTACGTAACAGAAAAAAACAGAAAGCTGAAAGTGAACGCATTGTGAAAACGGACGCATATCGAAGCAAAATCCAATCGCAGTGTGCACAGTGACTTCACATTAGGCAAGCATGTGAAAAAGGTGCTGTAAACAACGAATTGAAATAAAGCAGTGATCCACGTAGGCGTCTGTTGTCTGCGATACCGAACGATAAAGCAGTGGTTTTTTTTTGGTGTAAATAAGAAGTGACACTTTCATCGACAACGATTATTAAAAAAGGGAAATCTTTACATCCCCCCACCTCACCACCGCCACGTTGCCTGAAGCGCCCTCATCCCTGATGACGCTATGTGCGAGGTTGCGACCCTGACCGACAGCAAGCAGCAACCATCGTCGTCGTCACCACTACTACTAGTCGGCATAATGGGGCAAACATCGTCCTCCGGGACGGCGGCCAGCAACAACAACAACAACAACCATCATCTTCAGCACGGTGGCGCAAGCCGTAATGGGAAGAAGATGTACCATCGCCACAGCTCGGTGCAGCCGGCGCTGGCCAGCATCAGGCTGCTGAAGAAGGAAAACTCGCTGACGGTCGGTGGCAGTGGGACGAAGCGGGACGCGGTGCTGCTGCAGAAGGCACGCACCGAAAGCCGCAACATGGACCAGTACGGGTTACTGTTAGCGAATGGTGGTGCTACCGGTGCGAACGGTGCCGCAACAGCAACATCCCCGGCGGCCTGTCCGAGTGAGGCAACCACGGCCAGCAACGAGTTGACGGCGCTACTCTCCTCGGGCAGTGCGGCCGAGGTGGACCGTTCGGCGAGCTCCGTTGCGGGCAACGGCGCTAGCAGCCGGGAGTTCTTCAAGTCCGGCGATGATACGTACCACCGGACGGACTGCTGCTACTACCGCACGATGGACAACGGTTACCACAAGCTACCCTCCGATTCCTACCACAAAACGACCGAAGGATGCTACGTCAAGATGGCGGACGGTAGCTTCCGGCGGCTCGATTACACGCCGGGAAGTGCGACCGACGGGGAGGAGGACGGTTCGCCAGCGGTTCCGGCGGTGACGGCCGCGGCCCCGGTCCAGTACCGCGTCCGCAACCCGATGATGAAGTTTCTGAAGCGCTCCAAGTCACACACACCTGCCACGATAGCACAGCTGCAGAAGGAGAAGGAGCAGCGCGATCGGAAGGCGGCCCCACAGCACCACCGGCTCAGCACGATCCAGTCGACGGATGGTGCGGATGTGGCGGGTCGTCAGCAGGCGGCAGCTGCGGCTGCCGCACTCCTGCAGCATGCCGGTCACCACCACCACCATCATCATCAAAAATCTGTGCCAACTTCCGGGCCGCTGCTGGTGTCGTCCGCATCGCAGCAACCGGTGCTGACCGCCGGCCAGTCGGGCCAGCAATCGCAGCAGCATTCCCATACGCACCAGCACCATTCGCATTCGCATCATCATCACCACCATCACAACCATGCCCATCCACCGTCCACGTCATCGATCGTGGAGCAGCAGGCCCAGGGCGGCAACCACGGTGCCGTCACGAAGCAGAGCAGCGGGGCAGCGGCACCGAATCATCAAAACCGGCGCGTGATGGTGACGATGATCGATGGTGGACTGCCGGTGGTGGCCAAGAGCAAGCCCATCCACGACAAACCGAAGAGTGCCAAAGCCCGCGTCCAGGAGGTGAAAAGGGATAAGGTAAATAGCGCAGCAAGCGCGTACACATGCGCGCGTTTCGTATTTATTGGGGATTTAGACGACAAGCTCCCCCCAATGCTCTGTGCGTTGTGCAGGGTTGGGATTGGGGGCGAATGAGTCTTATGTTTGTCCAACAAATTGAATATCAATTTCGTGCGAAACGGAGGATAAATTTGGAAGCTGTGGACGACGATGGTTCCGAGAGTCTTCCGAAGAAGACACCCAGTAGTGGCGGCGGGGGCTGTCATGAGTATCCAATGTCATGAGTTCATCACTGGCTGTGGTGGTGGGATTCGGAGAAGAAATTAACGATTTCTTTCCCCTCTGTTCCAGTTGCAATTGAACCTGAGCATCGGGACCCGGGGATCCTGGAAAAGCGGGGGAATGCAATCTATACGTCTCAAATGTCATTGACACAACATTGCGAATTTGGAAATGAAACTCCTCTGTAGTATCACGTTAACTTCCATTAGCTTTAGGCACCATGTTTGAGCTGTTCCGATAGATTAGGATGAATAATATTAGATGAATCCATTAATGGTGGAAGTGGAAGTCTTACTACAAGATGAACAGTTTTCCCAAATTCATGCCTTTGACGTAAGTCATCTATTGCTCCACAAATGGACAACTCCTCCGTTCTGCTAATGATGTATTTTATGGCACAATCTCAGGGCGATCGTTTGCTCCAAGCTACGTTGCACTCTCTCGGTGTATTGCTTCACATAGACCCTCACAGGGTCTCTATACGCCATTCGTCATCAGTGAATTGAATTGACCTTGAATTTTCCCTTCGAGCAAATCGTCCAACTCCAGGCCCAAGTCATTCTCCACCTTTAAGGCGAGTTCTTGCGCAATAGAACAGAGAAGGAAAGTTGCTATATACGCCGGAGCGAATCCACATTAGGTTATAGTGACGAATATCGCGGAGCTGTAACTACTACCGCCGTCCCTTTGGTTGGAGCCCTTTTATGGGATGAATGTACCCACACACACGCTTGTTATCGGCTTTCCAGAAATCCAACAACAGCAACCCAAGCTCGCAAACACCGTTGCGTGTAGAGTCGTGGACTCTTTTTTAGGTATCCCGAGGTTGAGCACTGAAGTTGCGCGCGCATTCATCGGTGTGCCGTGACAATTGATTTTTATCTCCCATCCGTCAGAGCGTCAAATTCACCTGAAAAAGGTGCTTAACCACGCACCGATATATGCTCCGAAATGTGTGTGTGTGTGTGTGTGTGGGTTGAGTGTTAATTTTGGAGCGTTTGGGGTGTTGACCATTATCGATCCGGTACTCTGGCGGGGCACCTGCAGTACGTGTATCGCTCACATGTCTGGTGCTCTGGTGCTGGTTTGGACGACTCTCGAGTGCTCACGACTTTCAAACGGGTGGTGTGCACCCCCCCCCCCCCCCCACCCCCCGACATGAGAACACTTGAACACACACAAGGCGTATGATAAGGCGATAACGAGAGCACACACCTCCCCCCCTCTGTATGCTGCAGTCTCGGGAAAAATGAAGCTTTTCCAACTTTCCCGTCGCTTGCATTTAGAGAGAGAGGAGTGTGTGTGTGGTATAAAGGGGTTTTCTAATACCCACATTTCGCCTTCATCATGTATGTTGTTTTTTTCTTCTTAATGTGTGGTACTTCGCGCACAGTAAGTGTGTGATACCCCACTGTTTAAGCGCCCGTGTGTGCGTTCGTATGAGTTGCTCTAGTGGTCTGCAACGCCTCTGCCGTTTTGGAGCGTCAGTAGAGGTTGACGTTCCTGCACAATCGCACCACCTTGTTGCCGCGTACCAGGTGCGCAGGGCTAGTCTTGTGGGACCACTTGTGCAACCAAGTCGTGGCCTAACCGACTGCCGGGCAGCGCTTAGCCTACCACATCGAAAATAGAGCGGAGCTGTTCTCGTTTTATTAAGGGTAGCCGAAAGCGGGTGACGTTTTTCGACCTTCGCCCAGGAGAGAGGACGATGGTCGGATGTCGTTGTGTATCCGGTTAGCATTTGTTACCGGAAGAAAGGTTCACCGTCGGATGTGTCTCGTGTGTGTGTGTGTGTTGCTAAGTGTCCGGACTCCTAAGTCCATCCATCCAAACCTCGCCAAACTTCGCACGCGGATCGGTCGTGGCAGCCTGTGAGAACACCGTACGACCGCCGCCACCGTTGTGTGTTTTGGTGTGTTGATGAGCTCATACGTTTCCACTTTGTTTTCGTGTGTATGTAATAATTGTTGTTCGCTGGGCGAAAAGACACGAACCCCCCCCTCGCCGAACCGCGCAACAAGCGACGATCTCTCCCGGCGCACATGTGACGGGGTTTGACACCCCACCTGCTCCGTGTACTCCGTTACGAACGTGCAGTTTTCGACAACAGTTTCCCGTGGCCCGTGATTGTCCGTGTTTCCTCCGAACCTTCCGTTTTCCAAACCTCTCCCTTAGCTCTTTAAATATACCCAGCACATCACATCACATGATGTTTTAGGTACTGGACCAGAGAGACCCTCCTTCACCTTCACTCCATCCCTGTGGAGGGTATCTTACCACTCAGTAAGAGTGCGCGTAGGTGGATAGTGGTGACCCCCCCCCCTCCCATCAACGGAAGGCCAACATCTTTCCCACCCGCGGGGCCCTCGTAACCATGCATAGATCTGCAGTAATGAGGGTGGCCGGCCTCGTAGACATCACTCTCAGTTTCGCGAACAATATTCATCGCTTGCCGCTGGTCCCAGCACTCGCGTCCACAGTCGGGGTTTCGTGTGTGAACGATCAGAAATGTTATCTTTGCGTGTGACAGTACACCCGGGAGAGAGATAAGATTACCACTTTCGGACAGGCAGGCAAAGGCTTTTCGTCGTTTCCGTCAGAGGGCGCTACGATCTCTCGCTTGCTACTATCTGTTTTCATCAATTTCGACCGTCCAGGTGGGCCACCACCCTCTGTAATTTGTGTGTGTGTGTGTTGTGATTGTTTCCTATATGTTAGCTTACTATTTGTAACGTGCTGCAGGGTGGCAAACCCCCCCTCGCCAGTTTTGTTGTGTTTGTCCAACAGTTGACAGTGACGTCCGTTTGTGTGTTTGGTGCTTCGGTGGAATCATTTCGGTGAAGGATATCGCGTCATGATATCACATCAACTGCATCTTTGCGTAAGGCGTGTTCCATCCATCTTTAACCGAATCCTACCTCTTGCAGTGTGAGCGAGTATAGGAGCCTAACAGATACAGCGCCGTCAGCCAGGTTCGAGAGCAGTGTGCAAACGGTTGTATGTTGCTGATCGAAGCTATAAATCGTGCGGTGAAGAAGATAAAAAGAACCACAGAACGCAGCTCTAACGATCCAGTTGTGCTAACTTCCATGTACCTTCCGGTGCGCGTGTGTATGTGTGTGATTGCAGCGAATGAGTCAGCGACAGAGTGTTGTCAGCGGTATCTAACTCTGGACTGTGACTGAACAGAAGTCTGTCCCCCCGGGGTTGTCCCATGTATGTGTAAGCGGTCTTCAACCAGGGCTGATAAGAAAGTCATTCGCGACTCGTCGGAAGTGCGGCACACAGGCCAGGCGCAGTTGTGAATTGGTGCCGTTGTTTGGCACTCGCTGCAGCTTTCCGTTTCGCGCATCCGGGCAGCGACTTGCGGCTGACAGTGCGGTGTTGTATCATCCTTCCCGTCCGCAGTGTGTTCTCTCTAGCAGCTGTTTCTTTGTGGTTTAGTGTATTTGTATATCGAGGAGGAAGGCTGTGCGCGTGTGTGCTGGCTTACCATGAGTGCGTCGAAAGAGTTCGAACGGAACGAGGCGATACGCAAGAGCATACGGCTGAAGGCTCCGGTCAGGATGGAGGTGGCAACCACCGCGTCACCCACCTCCCCACCACCACCACCCATCATCACATCGCCCACCGGGGCCAGACGTCCGGTGTCGCTGATGCCGTCGCCGTTACCGTTGCCGCGCACCGCCACGTTCGGTGTGCGGGAGCGCAACCTACGCAACGAGCTGGACACCACGCAACGCCAGCTGCAGCGACCTTCGCCGGCAGCGAAACCGATCCTGCTCGGTACGGCTAGCAGTGCGCGCGTGGAGATACGCGACGGCTATTCGCTAAAGCTAAGCGACATTACGCGGGAGCAACCGCCGGAGACGGTGAAGGTGGCCGGCAATGGAGGTTTAACCGAGCCGGAACCCCTCGCTGCGGCAGATGAGACGGTCGATGTGCATTCGCTCTCGGTGCTGGAGACACTGGAGCGTCAGATTAACACGATGGAGTTCGACGAGCGTATGAAGCAGCGGCGCGATCTGCAGCTACAGCCACCCGGCTCACCCGGTTCGCCGATCATGAACTCCTCGAAGATGGTCGCGCGCCGGAAGGATCAACGGCCGGTCCACTATGGCGAGCTGCCGAGCCTGCTGAACACCGGCATCAGCGACGTGGCCTCCGGCAACGGGTTCGGCTATTTGGAACGGGAGGACAGAGTCGGTGTGGACGACGACAGCGACGATGATCTGGCGCATGCGCGACAAAATGCGTTCAAGCGCGGTGAGGAGGGCCGAAGTTCCACCGGCGGTGCCACGGGTTACAGCAAAAAACCGAAAGCGACCCGCGTCATCAACCGTACCGTGTCGGACACGAAGAATGCTGAGGCGGCCGTCCAAACGATACGCCTCAAGAAACTCGCCCCGAAACCACCGGTCGTGGTGGGTTTGAAGCCATCCACTGCGATGGCCACGACAACAGCAGCCGTACCGCCAACTACGGCATCCACCGACAAGGGAAGGGTGGGTTTGGTGGGAGGAACCGGCCGGGGTAGCACCGCAACCGGCCCTTCATCTGTCACCGGTAGCACCTCAACCACCTCCTCCTCGATGGGAAGCGGTGGAACGGCACCGGTGGCCGTTGGTTCCAGTGGCACCAAACCTGCGGTGATCACGACCGAGAAGAAGATTAGTGCCGAGGTGCTGAAACAGTTCGCTGCTCAAACACAAAAAGTCCAGGTAACAACAGGTTCAGAGGGTGACGGGCTCGCGCTGGTGCCGTGACCAGGATACGCAGCAACAATTACGCGGAAGGCGGTCGGTTTAGCATCGTTTTACAGCCGGATCGGCCCTGCATGATGAGCCTGATGGGAAAAATTTCTCGCAAAACCTCCACGAGTGTTTTATGACCGACGGACACGACCCTTGGGAATGGTTATCTTGGACCGTTTTTTTCTTCGGTTGCTGTTGTGGGGCTCTGCAACGCTTGTGACTGTACTGCGCACCAGAATTAGTTGGAGTGTTTGTTGCCGTTGCACATCGGAGCCCATTGCTGGTGCTGGGTGCTATTTGTCCGGCAGACAGGCTGTTGCACAGGCCTGTACGGGAATGTACTCATCTACTATCTCTTCGGATCAAAAGTTTTCCATTCACACATCGCATGCGCATGTGCATTGGTGTGAGTTGTCACCTCTGAAGCCAACGAACCAGGGGGAACGACACCCGTTGTGTGATTGGGTGTTGGCCTATTGCGCTCACTATCTTGCTTATCTCGCTGTGCTTGATGTCGCTAGCGCGCGCAGGCCCCGAACCGATAAGATAAGTGGCAATAGCGCGACCAAATGCCATCAGCCTCTCACGTTGTGCCAGACCGAAGGGTGAGCTACAACGGCGGCACTTCACCGCGCGAGAGGAATTCCGCGGGACTCCTCTGCCACTATCAGCTACAGCTTTTGCTTTACCTGTGACCTGTGAATGGAAACTTTTCTCCAGCAAGTTCTGCTGGCAAAAAGCGCAACATGATGGGAAAGCGCTTCAACAGCAGAACGTCGGCACTCTCACCCAGTACACGGGCCCGTTTGGCAAATGCCAAAGGTTAATTGTACACGAGTTTTTGCTCTGTGTGTTGATGGAGAAACTTTAGCATGCTCCATGCTCCCCAAATAAACCACCCCGAGATATCACGGTCGCGGTGATTGAAAGGGCTGAATACCCCTCGCTCTGATAGGTTGAGGATTTACGTGATCGATCACTCGAGTCTCCCGAAGGGGTGGGGAGGTTTGCATCAATTTCCGCAGCCATAATGAAAGGAAAACAACATCATGTTAAAAGCACAACAAGCATCGGTTTTTTTATTTCGAAACATTAATTGAATCGTGCACGATGTGTGAAAAAGGGTTTCGCTTCCAGACACCGCAAAGGCGTACACGAACGCGACTGGAAAATTTGCTGGAAAAAAGCGGTGGAAAATGAAGAAGTTTTTCTTCCCCTTGAGGAGCGCACTTCATTGGTTATATGGGGCCATCTTCTTTGACCCGGCCGTTATTGCCGGTGCTCTGTGGAAGGAAAGAAAAATGCAACAAACCATTCTTAAGCGACGTTCTGCCTGACGGATGAGTTTTCCATCGGGAAATTGTTACACACAGGTGGAATTCATTGTTGTTCATTTTGCTTATTTGCTTGTCTTTGCGGACCAACCACCTCTCAACAGATGAAGCCGCAATTCGACTTCGTGGAAATAGTGTGGAAGCTGGTCGTAAAGAAAATTGAACTGAGTTGTATTTTTACGAGCCCGAGTTTAAGCTTTATGTGCGCTCCACTGTGTCCCTTTTGCGTCCGGAAGTGATGGCTCCCCACCCAGACGAATGTTTGGGCTGGTAATAGGGCAACAAAAACGGTATGAAAATGGTAAAGCCATTGCCGGCCGCCCTGGAATTGGTGTGTCCCAAGCTTACGGCTACGGCTAAAATTTACGACAATATTCAATAGGGTTTCGTGTTTGCGAATAAAAATGCTCTCCCTTTCGGGTGGTATTGTTGTATTGGCGCGTTAATACGATCGTCTCGTCTTATGAGTCTCGTAAGATCGTTTAACCACGTTTTAATCACAGCGCTGAAGATGTCATACGTGAATGCGTCCAGCAGGTTTATAGTTGTCCCCTAATGCAGAATGGTTTACGAACGGCTTATTAAGAGCGCGATATGGGAAAATTACCCCGCGTACCACCACCACCGACGGGATTAATTTAATTCGTGCAAACAAAGATATTTACTGAGCAAAAACCGGAAGCTCGTGGCAAGTGACACGCAGTTTAAGGAAGGGGAAAGGTACTTGATGGGTATGAATAAATACCACGAGTTTGGTTCTCAACAACCACCGGTAGTTTACGTATACGGTATCGACGAACGGGCAGTGCATTTCCGTCCGTTTCTACAAACCTTTGCTGAGCTGAGCTGTTCCATGCAACGTCCACAAGGACATCGAGCTCATCAAATGCAGTTAGATTGAATATAATTGGCCTGTGCAAGGCGGTTCGCTGCATGCGGCAACTAGCGGCAACTCCATCCGGTACCTTCTATTTCCTCAAGGTGATCAACTCGATCGATCGACACCAGTCACCGCCACCTGCTGCTGCTGCTGCTCACCCCAGCGCCGTTGAGATTTTAATCGACGGTGCACAATGGATGATGAATTTCTTTATGTAATTATTGCTGCACTTCCGTTATGTTTGCAACAAAGTTCCCGAAGTTCCCCCGCCGCTACCTCAGACAGTGCATGATGTTACAAAACCTTGACCTTCCTTCCTGCCCGGCTCAGAGCCATGTGCTCTCGGTGCTCGGAGCTTATAAATTACCAAGTAATACCAAATGGAAAAAAACTAAGACCGGTGTACGCAATTCTGAAAAGGGCCCCCCCCGCCATTAATCTTGGGTGCCGTTTTGGTCATGTCTCACCCCACAGCATTTGGAAGGAAATGTAGCGGACTGCCACGAATCGTTTCCATCTTGAGCGAAAATGTTTAAGCTTTTTATTATTGCTCTTTATGATGTTTGGGCGTTCTTCCCGCAAGAAAATCCCGAACTTCTTGACTACTACCCCCTGTGTATCGAGTCACACAGCCACAGATTTTTCACATGCTCCTCCAATGGGCATAAACAAATCTTGAGAGTAGTAGCGGACGTGTGTCTTGCCGGCATTTCCCGGCCCGAAGCGACCGGAAAGCAGAAGAATATGTGTGGGGATGCGTTGATGTTTTACTTTGCGAGTGTATTTTTAGACCTACGCCGCCAGTCTGCATCGGGGGCCGTGGCAAAATCAGCACACGAAGTACAACGGCGTAAACGCAGCGACGGCGGGTACCATTTAGAGACCCGGCGTGTGTTCTATTTCACAGGTTGCGTTTTTTTGTTTGTTGCCGTTGTTGCTTACCTTACTCTATCAGCCAGCAGTAGTACTGCAGTACTACGCGAAAAACCCGGCCTCTGTCTTACCGTTTCTGTTTTTGTTGCACTCGGGGAGAAAGGTTATGCCTATTATTAAAGCTAAACTTCTGTTTGGTACGAGAATATCACTCGCCGCTGTGCCGGGCAAGCATTGAAGCACGCGCCACCATTTCCGAGCGATTTGTTTTTGGTACGTAACGCACATTTTTACGACTTTCGCCTCGGACTGGTCTTTCTCTGTTGCGTTTGAAATGCTTCCAACCGGTCAATCGGCATCGTTTGTCATAATGCTGCAAGATTTATGGGCGAGAGTGTTGTATCGATTCCTTTTGCGACTGGGTTGTTGTCGGAAGGTTTGCAGGGTGAAGACACCAGATGACCAGGCACATTTCCACAGTAAATCGCAGCACAGTGTCCAATCACCAATAAATTCACACTAATCTTCCTTTCTTCTTATGATCCGCAGGGCTCACCAAATATGCAAATGCGCGGTACACCCGCCCGATGGCGAACCGGCGAGGAGCACATCGGCAAGTACAAGCTGCTGAAAACGATCGGCAAGGGTAACTTTGCGAAGGTGAAACTGGCGAAGCACGTCCCAACCAACAAGGAGGTCGCCATCAAGATTATCGATAAGACCCAGCTGAATCCTTCCTCACTGCAGAAACTATACCGAGAGGTACGTACAACGGAATCAAACCGTCGAGCAAAAGAAGCAAGTCAGTGAAGGGCAAGTCGTGTCACAGGACAGGCACTTCCATCCCAAGCAGGGGGCCAAAGCTTCAAATAAGCAAATTATGCCGTAGAAAGACCACCCAGCGATCAATTCCACTTGAGCAACTCAGTCTCTCGGTGACATAAAAGGGAGGCAGTGCCACAAAAGGAGAGCTTTTAATACAACGCACATTTACCAAACTATGTTCGTTGGGTTTGCTTACCCAGCGCGCTCGCGCATGCATCAAGATAGCGCGACAGTTGAATCTAATCTGTAATTCATCGTAATTACACTTTCTTATCAGGTAGCGTTCACCTGCGAAAGTCGGCTAATTATGCTTTGTTAGTAGCATTGGGAAGGTGAAGCCGTGGTTGGTGATGTTGGTTGATAATTACTACTACTTTGTCGTCATTTTAAGAAAAAGTGAATCTTTGCCTCGGCGTGGTTCGTTTGATAACCATTTTCCGAAGAAATGTGCCGCGTGCAATGAAATGTATTTTAGCTTTAATGTCATCTAGTACTGGACGGGGCCCAGGGTGGTGTATTGGTAGCGGCTCCGGTCTTCACACGACAGGATCGGTCCAGAATCCCCCGTGTGCGCAGAGCTTTTGATTATCCTCAGCAGCCTCAAGGACTGCTTGAGGTTGTTGGTGTCGATAAAGAAGATGTAACTGCAAAATTCAAATCACGCTCGGTCTTTAATTTGATATGCGCAGGTAGTAGAACAGGCAGTCCCTGAGATACGCGGTTTTTGGAAATTTGACAGCTAAGCTAGTTTATAGCACAAAATTTAGGCAAAATGGTGAAAAATTGGTCGAAAACACCTTTTATGTCACATAAAACATTTGTTTTTAACTTATTTTATTGTAATCTTTCTTAAAATCGCCTGATTCGCTGCACAAATTAAATGCAGAGATGGAAGTAAGTCGACTCTGTGACTTTGAGGTATAGACGAAATTGCACCAGGATTCGACGTACGCGGAAATTCGAGTTACGCGGTTTTTTTCCCGGGTTATAGCGGTACGCTATAATAGCGTATCTCGGGGACTGTCTGTACTTCCTTTCCTCCATGCAATAGGGTTGGGAGGTAATTTTGAACAAGGCTCTCACCGTTGTGCAGGTTTTATAGTAACTTTATAGCACGCGTAATTTGTAAAGCATTTTGGATTGGAAGAGATTGATGAGCTCCCAACATACTTTCCGGTAATTTTAATACAAAGAACAACTTAACAGAACTACTGCCAGAATCGAAGATCGTAATAAGGCCATCACAATCTTTCTCAATAAATGCAATACTAGTACCAACATACTAATAATTTCTCTTTCTACCTTCTGCTTTGTTAGGTGCGGATAATGAAAATGCTCGATCACCCGAACATTGTGAAGCTGTTTCAGGTGATCGAAACGGAGAAGACACTTTACCTGGTGATGGAGTACGCGTCCGGTGGCGAAGTGTTTGACTATCTGGTCGCCCACGGCAAGATGAAGGAAAAGGAGGCCCGCGCCAAGTTCCGACAGATCGTGTCCGCCGTACAGTACTGCCATCAGAAGCGAATTATACACAGGTAAGAAGGATGGCCGTACTATTTACTCACCGTGCCCTAACCATTGCTGATCATTTTGCAGAGATTTGAAAGCGGAAAACCTGCTGCTCGATAGTGAGATGAACATTAAGATAGCGGACTTTGGTTTCTCGAATGAGTTCACGCCCGGTTCGAAGCTGGACACGTTCTGCGGTTCGCCCCCGTACGCTGCGCCCGAACTGTTCCAAGGCCGCAAGTACGACGGTCCGGAGGTGGACGTGTGGTCGCTTGGCGTCATCCTCTACACCCTGGTCAGCGGTTCACTGCCATTCGATGGCGCCACCCTGAAGGAGCTGCGCGAGCGCGTCCTGCGGGGCAAGTACCGGTAAGTATGGCTGTGTGTTCGAGAGTGACAATCCAGCGACAATCGTTTGCGATGCAAAAAATGCAAGTGATTTAAAGTTTGTAAAAAAAAGAAACTGAAGTGATTCTAAACATCACCATTATTTGCTCTTGGCACACTCCTCCATGTGGCTGTTTTCGCGGGCAGCATTCCCTTCTACATGTCTACCGACTGTGAGGTCCTGCTGAAGAAGTTCCTCGTCCTCAACCCATCGAAGCGCGCCAACCTCGAAACGATCATGAAGGATAAATGGATGAACATGGGCTATGAGGACGATGAGCTGAAGCCGTACGTCGAACCGTTGCCCGATCTGAAAGATCAGAAACGGATAGGTAAGACGGGTACTGTATGCTCCACTAACTACTCAACTTGTACACTTTGCTGTGGCGTGTTGTTGTTGTTGATGTTTGTCATTTGTCGTTTTGTTGTTCTTTCTTCTGAAATCTCTCTCACGTACATTCGCCCATTAGTTTTCCTCGTTTCGGAACGTTTGTTCGACGTTCCATTTTGCAAAAAAAAGGATCGTTGCATTCGATCAAGAAATATTATTTCCGTCAGATGTGTTTTCGCAAGCGATAAAGTGCATCGTTTTGGGATGCATTTAATGCATTTGACGGATGCGATTATGTTTCAGTTTTCACTCATATTACGCTCATTCATCAAAAAGATTTCTCAAGTTACCATTTTCTCTTTATTCAAATATGTGCGACCTGTACAAAACGAGATAATTCATGCTACTAGCCGCTACTAGGGATAATTCATGATAACTCGTGGTGTAAATGAAATGCATAATTTTGTATCTTTGTCATTTTTAATTCTGAAAAGTATAATGTGCCCATCCGTACTGCTAAACTACACCATCTTAAGATGGTTCAGACAAGATTTTTGATTTTTTGCGTTGTACCACTCAAACACATCTAATTTATCATGCTTGTATCTCTTTCATCGCATCGGCGCTTTACTATCTTATCAGCGCACCATTTCAAGCGTGCACACAAGCATCAAGTCATGAATTTTATTGCGGTTTCTTAGAAGACTCATTACGTGGTGTATTTTTTTGCTGTTGTTGTTGACAATAAACAGTGGCAAATAATATTTGCCATTTGTCGTTTCGTGGACATTTTGATACTTTGCAATTTTTTTCTCAAGCAATCACAATCACGCGTGCAAGCAGAATTGAGTAAGAAATCTTCTCACAATCGATTTCGCACCCGGTTCGATTCTAGTACGGCCACTTTAGTTTGCACATTTCTTTAAAAAATTCCAACTGTTTTGTTTTTCAGTGCATATCTCCTGCAATTTCTCATATTTGTTACAATGTTTATATCCTGTTTTACATGTCCTTCAGCAATTTCAACCACCTTTAATTTGTTTTCAAGCCATATATGTGTTTATTTTTCTTTTTTAGTTTATCGTTCCCAACTGTCACCAGAAATGTGCTCTTTCTTTAGATTTTTGACTTTCATTGCCTTCATCCTGTCCATTCGTACGCGAATTATCTCGTTTTGTTGTGATGTCGTAGAGCGTAGAATTTGCAAAGCAACTTTGAGCCCTTTCATTACCATCTCTTCTCGTATGTGGTGGAATGAAGAACGGCTCCCGATTGGATGTACGACATATTGCCATTTTCAAATATTACAAAATTTGTTAATAATAATGTTTTCAATCTTTTTCTCAAATTGATTTGAAGTAGTTAATTCCTTTTCTTATGTGCATGTATTTTGCTGTTCTCGTAGATTTAAAAGTGTCGAACGCCTTGAAAAGCTTACCACGTCATTCAATCGCTCCCGGATAGTAAACGAAGATTATGATCATTCCATAAGTATTGCTCCAGTTTCAATGTTACATGAAATTTTATTTATTTTTTCATGCATTAAAGAATACAATACATTTTTGACTGTTGTTCGATTTCGATTGATACAATGAGGAAAGAACGTAGTAAATATAAATTTGTGTGATATTTATTCGCGCAATCTTTTTTTAATATTAAACGTGCGCGAAAAGAACCGGGCAGAGAATTAGCGAGTACGTGTTTTCGGTTTTTGGTTTTTTGATATGTATTGTTGTGGAATGTTGTTTTTTCTTGATACTCGTTGTTGTTAAATGTTCCGGTCTTGGTGTTTTATGAGTAATTCGAACACGATGCGATTGACTGAAGATATATGAATCTGAAGAGAACCAAACGTCACCATTCAACTCAACACGATCAAATTGGCCGAAGTAATTGCGTCTCATTCATATCCTTCACTCGAGTGCTACTAATAATGCCCCGTATTCTCCCGAAAAGAAAAAAGAAACCTAACAACTCCTTTGTAACGTAAATAGTGTGTATGTCTAACATAAATATATGTGTTCAACAGTCTGTTACGCATTCGCATCCTATAATGATTTTTTCTGCTTTCTTTCTTTCTCTTGTTTCTCGTTTCATTTGATTTTCTCATCATACAAATATTGTCCGTGCCCGTGCGCTGTCCATAAACCTGCCCGCGATCTGTCGCACAATGCTCTAACAACGATCCATGTGCACCTCTGTATCCACGCGCGCGTACGTGTGTATGTGTTGGGTGTGCTGGGCCCAACGAAACCGATGCAATTCCGTGGCGTTGCAATCTCTGTGCACACACTCTTCGCTATTCGGATGTCGCTTGATTTGCACAAAAATCAAAACCGCGAAAAACAAAACAATAATATTATCAAACACCAATCACCACCAACCAACTAAACCTTCTTCTCCCGGCCACAATTCGAAACCTCACACATACGTGCGTGCAGAAGCGCTAGTCGCGATGGGCTACAATAGGCAAGATATTGAAGATTCATTGGCAAACACCATGTACGATGACGTATTCGCCACTTATCTACTGCTCGGAAGAAAAAGCACCGACGTAAGTTTGGGTTTTTGCGTTCTTTTTTCATGTTACGTTAAGTTTTCCTTTTCGCCAACACGTTTCTGTCCAGCAGAAATCTACTATCTATCCTTACTTTCTAAAACACCAGCTCTCTTAGAACACCATTCATATATGGTGGTACTCTTGTTGTTTTCCTACCATCTATTAAAACCTCGTAGGATATTTTCCAATTCCAATTTTCCATTTTCCCTTCACTATCCTTCCTGAACCGTGCTGTTGCTTTCTGGATCCTTTTACATCCTTTATTTCCCCCTAACGTATTGTGCGGAGTCTCGTATGTATCAGTAATCGAAGAAATCCGACACAATTTCATCCTAATTTAATTCGGTTTTCATTGCAAACCGTTGACATGGCGCTAACTAAGCAATTCCCCTTCTTCTGTTGCTCGCAATTTTTCCCCACCTCAGTTTGATTACTTTAGTGTCTCGTTTTTTTTTCTCTTACACTTCACAAAAACAAAATGCACATTCACCGGAAAATTCTTCTTTTCAACGTTTACTCTCACCTGAAAAAGCTGTATTTAAAGCTGTTAATTTAATTGCGAAACTCATGCAACATTTATCTCGGATACAGCTGATCTGTTTTGTGTTTTATCAGTTATTGAACGTTTCAATCGCGTAGTTGAACGTGCAGTTATTTTCTAGTTCTTTTCGTCTGACTTTGTTCTACTTTTTTCTTGTCTATTCGATTTTTTACTATTCCTTCCTTTCTTAGTTTCGCTTATCGCCGCTGATCTTACAAAAACCAGCACGTAGCAATACAAATTCAATCAGTCTCCCGTTTAGTTTCATTTCGAAGCTCATCGTCTTCCTGTCATATAGCGTTTATATTTTAAAAACATCATAATTCAGTGAAATTTGTACAGAATAGTCAGAAAAACGATGCTCGTTCAATTCACCGGCGCTGGAATGTTTGTTTTGGAACGGTTACGTATTCAGGACGCAATGAACATGCAGGAAAAAAAGGAAAAACTGGAAAAACACAAACAACTTGTACTAAATTCATAAACTACAATGCTTCGGACACGCACAATATTCGCGCACGAAACGATACCGCATTTTATGAAACGTGAGAAATTACCCAAAGAAAGCGGCCGTGTACATTGATTCGGAAACGGTTAAGAAGATGGCGTATCTCACATGAACACAAATGATAAGGAACCACGGTCGTCGCGTCCATCCATCTTACCAAGCACCGTCATCGTCGAAAGTGGAGAACGGCTGTGTATTGTAGATTGCTGCACTGCGCCGTCATTGCTCGGGTGTGATAAATATTTGCACTTGCTTGCCGTGCGGCACTCACAGTAGCATCTCGTTACGGCGACACCATGTCCTTCCGTGCAAACGACCGATCATGGAACCACTCGGATGTGGTGTACCGCATATAGGCAGGGCAATAAATTCCAATTAATGAAACTGGCAGTCAGACGCGCACCTAAACCAAACAACCGACCACAAGGTCCCGGGACCGGGCTGTCGTGCGGATATTGTCATCTCGCGGCATGATGATACTACGCTCACGTGTTCAGCACGTATGTGTGATTGAACTGCGCCAACTTCACGGAAATACAGTAACCGTGCCAACTACTAGTGGACTTAATGTTTCCATAATCGTTCTGAGTTCCATTCCGGTGCCGGTGTAAAGAGCCGCTGCTACTATTTCCAAATACGTCCCTCCTTGTAAAACAACTGAATGTTTAAATAAGACTGAAGATTTTTGCTATTTTTTTTTTTTCGATCCATAAAGGCAACAGATTTGTCCGTGCTCTCTACTCATCCTGTGCATTATGTCGTTCAGCACCACACAATGGTACAAATGATGAATCACTAATGGATTAATTTCTTCTCTTTTTGCATTGCGCACGATGAACCGCTGTCCTATTGGCTGTTCGATGTAACAGTCCGAGTCGGACGGCTCCCGGTCCGGATCGTCCCTGTCGTTACGTAACATTGCCGGCAACGAGGGTGCCGCAGCCGGTAACTCCCAGGTGCAAAGCCCAACGCATCGCGGCGTGCATCGAAGCATATCCGCGTCCAGCACCAAACCAAGCCGGCGAGCCTCCAGCGGTGGCGAAACTCTGCGTAAGTATTGTACTTGGTTTATGATGTTACATATTTCCATAGACACACACACATACAAATACCTTCGATAAGGACGTCCCGGCAACATGTCTTTCAATGTAGAAATCTCTCTAAAGTCTATGTAGTTGTGTTGTATTAGTGTACCATGTCTAACAGTCACAGTCACATACCTTTTTTCGAATAAAAACCCTTCTGGTTAACAACAAAAACGCAGTGCAACATCAGAAATCCTTGATGAATTGTTCCTCTAGCATATTAGAGTGTTCACTGCATGGATACATATCTTCTACTAACACCCTGCGTTCCAAATATGACCCCGGGCGAACAGATCGGATGCGAACGTCCCGGGGCTCGACGGTATTGTCATGAAAAATTTAGAAATCTTCCAACGCTTCATTACAGGCGTCGGTCCAACGACGGCCGTGGCCGCAGCCGCAGCTGCCGCCGCTGTCGGTGCCGGTGGTGGTGGCGTGGGCGGCGGCGGTGGTGGCGGTGTCGTCGGCAATATTGCGGCAACAGGCGGTACCGGCACGGTGGTCGGCGGCGGTACCGGCGGTGGCGGTACGGCCGGTGTCACCGGCAACAGTGTTCACGCTGGAGCGAACAGCAACCACAGTTCAGGCACTGGCGGTAGTGGCGGCGGTGCATCTGAAAGAACATCGATGTAAGTATCGTTTATGGGTTTAATCAATGGGAAGTTTGAATATACTTATCCCGTGTTTTTATTTTTTGTTCACAGAAGCAGTAATTTCAAGCGTCAAAATACAATCGACTCGGCGACGATCAAGGAAAATACGGCACGGTTGGCCGCACAGAATCAGCGACCGGCATCGAGCATAACTAAACCGATTACCTCGGTAGACAACTGTAAGCGGAATCCTTTCGATTTGGCGTCATGGAATAGCATTGTAGCATCATCTTACTAATGTGGCAATTTTCTACTATCCCACTATGTCCAAAAACCCTGCAGCATCGATCTCCAGCCCGGCGAAAGCGCGTACTACCAGCAGCAGTACGAGTACCAAGTACGACCCGAGCAACGGCTCCCGGACAGTAGGCCCTAGTGCCGGCCTAATGCCCAGACGGTCCACGACGCTGTACGAGAAAACATCGTCCACAGAAAAGACAAACTCCACCACGGATCCAACGTAAGTGTGTCCGGCGATGGCAACACCTGACGGGTGTCCGCACAGTGGACAGTAACACCACTCTCACGAGGCGGTTCAGTTTTGTAGTAATCGACTTCCCCATTCACCACTCGAGTATCCTTCATTGTTGTTCTTACGTGGTTTAATAGTTTTCGTGCAGCAAATCTGAAATTAGAATGGAATGGAAATGTGAGAGCCAATCATCCTTATAACAGTTATCGGTTATTAGTTGTTGCGTACCGGTGTCTTTCTGATCTCAAGCAGCCATATCTAGACACGAACGCATTGCTGATCGATTAATTAACGTAGGCTAGTTTCTTGATCTCCACTGCTCCTCCCCATACTTATCATATTTAACCTCTTATAAACGCCTGTGTGTGTTTGCTGGGTTTTCAATTGTTTATCCCCAAGTTTGTTTTCTTTTCACAAACTGAAAAGCTGCACCACCGGTCAACTCCTTTATTTCGATTTTCACCTGTGCCCCTTGATCCATAGATATTTGCAAATGAGTTCTTGAAAGGATTAGAATATCTTTGGTTTCTTGAATGCGTGCGTGTATTCAACGGAAGTGGTATCGAATGTTCGATTACATTTTTAGCTAGGATAGAATTTTTCCAGGATTTTTGTTTCGTTCTTGTTTGACTTCCCTATTTCGTTTCGTAGTGAATCGAATTTTGCTCCTGGCGTGAAAAAGTATTTTACTCTGTTCCAATTTAGATAGAAGGAAGGCTATCGTTACACAAACAAACACTGTACAAACTTCGCTTTCGTCTGGTTGCATCTGTATACAAGATTTGTTAGTCACAGTTACCGTTTGAGAGGTTTTGCTTTGTTGGTGCTGGTTGTCTCTTTGTTTTGTTTTTGAGTGTTAGCATTATGATTTTTTTTTACATTTCCCCTCGAAGAAGAATACATTCACCATTCGCCGTGTTCACACTATTGGCTTGCAGGGTTATCATGCATCAGAACAGAAGAATTTAACTAAATTTGTCCATAATCCTGATATACATTTGTTTTCTCTGTTTTTTTTTTACTCTCTGTGCCCTGCAATACAATCGGCGACACGACATCTCTTCTCTTTCTCTCTTTCTCTCTTTCTTTACATTACGCTTGCTTTCATCGTACACAAAATTGTATTCCGTACTTGACGAAACATTGCGATGAAACTAATACTCCAAATTTGGGGACAAAAAACCAATATTATCCCCCTATACTCACCTTCCTCCGGTATGTAGTAGCAACAGTTTCGTCGCACCAATACCCGAATTCAACCGTGGCAACTCGGCATCGGCGGCTACTAGTGGTGTGGGTAGTGGCGGCGGAGGTGGTGGTAGTGGGGTCGCCAATAATGGCAGCGCTAACACCACCGGCACGGGAACCACCGGTGCCACAACCGGAAGCACTACCGGCACCACTGGCGGCACTACTGCCGGCAGTGGTGGTGTTAACGTTGGTGGTATGGGTGGTGGCAACGGTGGTGGTGGTGGTAGCGTTGGAGGAGGCGGTGGTGGTGGTGGTGGCGGCACCGGTAAGGGACATGTCAAGAGTGCATCCGTCTCCAGTCCCGGTCCGTCAGCCGACAGTACTACCAATAGTGCCGCCACGAACGATCCCCTCAGACAAAGGTATAAAACACAATGTTCTCTAGAATTGTTGTTTTGTTGTTTTCTGTTCTTCTTTTTTTTACTTTTTCGTTCTTTCATTGCCGTTGTTTGCTCGTTTTTCGCTGACTTGTCGAAAAACTGGCATTTCTTTTACATTTCATCAATCTTACCGAATCAATCACCCGTTTTCGGTTTTTCTTCTTTGAATTAAAATGTGCTATTCATTTACGCTCTATTTTCTGATGATGTGGATTTGTTTATATCATCATCAAACATTTCTTTCGCATTATTTCACCTTTTCTGCAACATGGTTCATGTTTTTATTTTCATGTACTTTTGTGTTGAAACAATTTTACATTTGTTTTCATATATTTGCATAAACCAAAAGAAACTTACTTAAACACTTCCTTATACATACTTACCTCCTATCGTTCCATTCATTGAGCTGGGAAACACGAAGTTTCTAACTGTGTGTGTGTGTTATCATACTGTGCTTTCCATTTTTTTCAATTGTTTGATTTTACTGATACATTACTGTTTCTTTTAAATTATCTATTGCGCTTTCTCGAACTGTGTACGTTCTGCGAAAGTTTGTGTTCAACATGCCAAGTGGCGCAAAACAGCCATAATTTGTATCAATGGTTATGTTTTCTATTATTGGTTTGCTTTCAATTTGACTACGTTTTATGTGCCGTTTAATACTTCTGTATTATTGGATTGCTTCTTATACAATTTCATTGTCCTCATTTATTTACTTTAAAATACTCATCATTCACATTTTTTCGGCATTGTATTCAAAGTTTCAAATTATCCCTACATAAATCGAATTGTACGAACGGAAGACATTCTGTTTCTTATCATTATCTTCTATATCTCTTTTTCTTTCCCATCTAAATCGTAATCTTTCTCAACGTCATGCCCGGTTCGGAATTTTCTCAATTCTTAAACAAACACCTGACCGCGACACAACCGTCTACCGGCTGACGGGTAATTTTTGGTTTGTTTTTGTCTCAATCCTCAACCACAACTGCGCGCGCACTGCACTCGGTCGCGTGGGCCAAAACTGTTTCGGCCCTGTTCGCGATTTGCCATTTGCGACCACAATAATGATGTCAACACTGCGTGGATCGCGGGAACCGTACGGGAAACTACCCGTTGGGTATATTTCCCGCCAAACGCATGCAATGATACTGAAATGGTTGAACCTTTCGTACTCGTATACTACTCGGTACCACCACGCAAACTTTTCGGTGAGTCACTACTTCCCACAAAACAAATTCGTTGGGTGAATTAATTTTGGGGATACTTTTTACGCCATTCCGTTGTTTCGTTAACGTCTTCTGTTAGTTTCGAGTAATGGTTTACCAATTTTGGGTTGTAAATGTTTCATTTTGATCTTAAATTTTATCTCTTTTCGCTTCAATGTATTCCCATCTCTCGTACGTTCAGTTTTTCGTTAGTCTTTGTTTTATCTACTATCGTCATACTTTTACACGGTCGCGCTTGCTGTCTAGTTCTGCTTCTTAAACACCGATTCGATACCTGTCTTCCTTCGAATTGTTTCGCTCTTACGCTGACGTTTGTTGATAGCTTGTGTGCACATCAACTCATTTTGCTATTTTACACGCATATAGTTTTCTTTCGTTTGTTTGTAAATCTCTTTCACTTTCGGAAAGAGATCTCTGCGTAGTCTCTTAACTTCGCCTTCTAATGGATGATTGTTTGGTGGTTCTATTTTGTCTCCAGAATATTGTTTTTTTTTGCATGAGAATGTAGTTATGTTTCCGTTGGTATGTCGAGCTTCACGATATGGTATAAGATTGTTTGACGGCTTAGCTCACCGAGGTGCCTTCCAGCTCATTCTCCTTCGAGCTTTGCTCTAGAAATTATATCATTTGTATGCATTAGTGGGATGTATATCCTTTACCTATTCACACGTCATCACTATAATTGATGCCGTTCGTGCGTCCTTCGACAGGAAGGACCTACAATAGACCCCGTAAAGCGGTCCTATTGGACATGAACATCTATGAATAGTCGCAGAACTTTGAAGGCGACTTCTTAGAACGTAGTCAAAGACGATGACGTACGTCGGGACCCAAATTGTACCATCGCCGTCGAGGCTAATGAGAACCGCCCGAGTCTTGGTCGACTTGCATGTTAGCTTTGCTGTGTCCAACTTATAAGCTATTTATAGACGCTCCGCCCATCGTTCGTACCGTTGACCAAAGGCGATTGGTTTTGAACGTTACGTTACATTGGGCAACATCTTCGAGCTCCAGTATTGACGTGTGAATGCGGTCTCATCGATTGCTGTGGAGCATGTACACAAAGATTAAGACACATAATATTCAATGTTTATTTTATGTTAAGTTCTTTTCGTGTACATACCACATTAGAACTCGTTCTTGTGCATGCTAGAATTGTTTGTATATATCCTTATCACTGTAATATTGTTCTTAAAGAACGACATCGTTCGCATAGTGGTTCCCCTCCAACACTTCCTTGTTCCGTTTACCACCGAAACCGTCCAACAAGAGGTCTACGCATTCTAAATACGCCCCGCAATTAATCCCAATTGCTCCTAGTGTTGCATGACAAATATGTACATGCTTCCAAAATACAAACATGTTGTTAATGCTACGGCGTGTTACAATTTCAAGCAACATAACCAACTGCATCTTTTGCATATGAGCGATAAATGGATGTGAGTCCTTGTTTGTCGGTACGGTAAATTGTTATTATGGCAAGACGATTAATACTTCCGCAGTGTTCCAACTGCGGTTAAGGAACGATCCCCCTTTTTTCACTGTATAGTTACCCCATATATGCGTGTTCCAACTTTTCTTCATCTGCTCCGATTTCCACAACGGTCATTACCTGCTTCTCCACGACATGGTTTGAATCGTTCGTTGAGTTTATGCTTTTCATACGGGTTGTTTGCGTTTGTTTGGAATCTTCTGTGGATTTTATTTTGTCGTTTTGGTTCCTTATTACGCCTTTCCAATGATTGTTTTGCTTCCCAGTTCTGTTCGGTCCCACGCTAAATGTTCGATTATTTCATGTTTTATTTATTTTCTTTTTCTTTTCATGTTCCCGTCCGTAATGTACCGAACTTTTGGCTTCGATCATGTTTCCGTTTCCTGTGACCGTTGTGTCGTGTGTCCCGTTTTCATTCCCGTGACGATCTGCGTCACGATTGGTCTGATCTTCGAATGGCCGTGTCAACGCGTTGACGTCCCCCAACCCAATATGATGTTGTCTGCGATGTTTTATCCTTTTTCTTATATTTTCTTTCTTTTATTACTCTTCCCAACACCAACACCACAATCCCCGTACATTGATTTCGTGGTTTTTCAACTCGAATTGTTTGTGTGCCACATTTTGTACGAACGATTTCACGTGCATATGTCTTCGGCTGCATCAAATGAACCGCTCAACTTATCTTCTTTTGCGAATTCATTCCTTCCCGAACGATGAAACATTCTTTATCCATATAACATATAACAAAAAAAAATCACGGACATATCCTCACCTTCCTACCGTCACTACCGTTCAATTTTCTACATATTACTATATCTATATATGCAAACACAAATACACAACCCTCCACAACCTTTACACACTCTCAACCCAAAACACTACACAGCATGGTGAATCGCAATAGTCTTACACCAGCCGTTAATTCTTCCAGACAACCGGTTGCATTTCCCAGGAATGTTCCATCGCGATCGACTTTCCATTCGGGTAAGTGTGTAGTGTGTGCGCGTGCGTTCATGACCAGGAGATTGTTTACTATTTACAACCCAGCTATTTCTTGCCTTCCCGTTTCACTCCCCTTTTTACCGGCTCGCTGTACCCTTTGCATCGCTGTATCCTTCGGTATATTTACCGCCTGTTTCTGACAACAGACGAACCGATGTTTGCCTTACTTTAGATTTCTGTTCGTTTAGATACATGTGGATGCTAAACTCTGGTGCTATCTATTTCTACCGTTTAATAACCGTAAGGAACGCATCTCCCTTAAAATCCGGTAGCGGAATAAAATCATTGTTGAACATAGTCAAAATGTAATCCTACTCCCATCGATGGATTCACTTAACTGTCCTTCTTTAATGTGCATTTCCTATCCCTGCCATCCATATATAGTTATCAATTGACCGTAAATCGCTCTTGACTCGTGCTTCTAGTGTATTATACATTTTGTTTCGTTCGGTTTTCGTTATTACTATTAAATTGGTTAATTATTTTGATTTTTTATTACAAAATTTAATATTGTGTTTATGAAGCGATTTAAAATAGTACAATTGTTTATTTCAAAAAGAGTTAAAATTCAACTTTGAATGGTGGGAAGGGGATGAAACGCAAATGGGAAAGGGAATAAGGGAAAGGGAGGGCAACAAAGGGTGTTTAGTGGACATCTCTCGCTCACAAGCCCAGATTGTTCGAAGACGATGGTACTAACTTTTCATTCATTTTCATGTTACACCGTGCCACGATGAACGACGACCTGCAGGACAAACCAGATCCCGAAACAGCACGGTATACGCCGGAACGGGCGGTAATGTCGGTGATTCGCCACACTCTGGCAAGACTTTCTTGCAAAGACTTACTACCAGATTTAGCAAACGGTAAGTACCCGAACCGTGTTCTTTCTCGTTCTCTGGTGCATCTCTTCCTCCAGCCTGTGTGTGTGTCTCTCTCTCCCTCTCTCTCTCTCTCTTTGTCTCTCTTTCTCGCTGTCTCTCTTTCTCCCTCTATCTGTCACTTGCACTTTCCTATCCACTTTCCTCAATGTGTTTCATGTTTCTAAGTTGTGGAACAGTTCCTTCCACACGCTGTCGCTTTTTACCGTGTTTCTGTTTGTTCACTAAGAGTATTGTTTTCTGATTTTCCTTTCTCGTTTCCATTTTCTGTTAACTGTTCGTATTTAATAAAGCTTCTAGTGTCCCATGTATCGCTTAAGTAACTTACAATCATTGTTAGGCTATCGATGGTGATTTTTTTAACAGTTTCACCGCTTTGTTCATGTGTTGTTTTCATGTAGTGTTTTTTTTTGTTTCAATTTGTGCGATCTCTCATTCTCATGACATCAAGGTACCTTGCTTCTCTGACACTTTACCTAAGTATTGCTACCAATAACAAAATAAACTTCCAATTATTGTAGTTACTGTTCGATAAACAATGGTTTGAATTAAACCATTTACACTAAACACATGCTTCTACCATATACAATTAACATGCTAACGTGTGGTGCACAAGAAAGTCCAAACTTTATTAGCTCACTCTGTACTTTGAATAAGATGATTGTATTCGTGTGTTGTCCGAGATGCTATGTGATTATGTTATATCGGTGCTGTGATGTGTTCATATGCTTGTTCGTTACGTAATTAATTTGACAGGGAAACAAAATATGCCTATAAAACATCAAATATACCAGAGGAAGCGTGAGAATTATATCTGAAACGCGTCTGATTTGTTGTGCGTGCCCAAATGAATAGACAGCATAGAGCATAGAGGTTGTTTTTATGTTTAGTGATAGTTTTTTTTTCTTCTTCACTTTCCTTGTCCTGTATTGTGTTTTCTTTAAAAAGTATCATTTTTCCGGAATGTTATAAATATGTTACCGGGCTTACTTTGTGTGTTTCGTCGTTCCCTTGGGAAAATTCGATTATAATTTTGTTTTCGTTTTTTTTCTTTCTTTTTTCCTACTTTCTAATTTGTTTTTGCCTTCCAATGGCAACATCTGTGGCGAAACTCGCTGTGGGTTTGCGTTTCACTGCGCTTACATGGTTTTACAGTTTTAGGGCTTTCCAATTCAAGGATACATCGGGAAAGGATTAAACCGTGCCTGGTGGATGTGTCCAGGGAAAATGGGGAGCAGGGAATGGGGGCTGGGGAAAAGCTGTATGCAGAACGGAACATCCAAACACAGGACACGATTTTGCAATTGCTAGTTAGTTTTCCACCTGTTCTATAAAATATTCAATAGTTTATTGTTTTTTCCATTTTTTAAACTGTTCCTTTTCCACTGGAGAATGATTATGTGTACGAACAACACGCAAGCACTATTAAGTGTGGATAGGCTATTAGCTGTTAGTAGGGCTATAGAACTGACAGATACACAATTTCTCGTTTATCAGGCTTAGTGGCTTAGTGCGGTCTGCTGGGTAGAGAAACTCTCAGACTCTAGTGATTAGGGGAACGTGTGGAACGTACATAGCAGCATGGAAAGGAAAGGAAAGAGCGGAGTTGGGTGGGGAAGGGAAGGACGTCTTTGTAATCAATTTTATGAACCAAGTGTAACTTGTTATTAGTGTTGTAGAGATACACCAAATCGTATTGGTAAACGATAAGAAACTTTATTCATTAGAAAGTTAGCGAATGATGTGCGTTAGAGGGAAGGCTGGACGGATCTAACAATATGAAACAAACTATAAATCGAACCAAAATAGCACTAACGAGCATAAACCTAGGGAAGAGTTAGCGAAAATCACAAATCCTTAATAAAACGTTAAGCAAAACAAATGGGAAAGATGGTTAGGAATCCAAAACACAACGAAAATGTGTTCTCGTTTTATTCTTACTCTTAATGTTATTCGTAAGACAACTAACCTTTGTATTAAGTAAAAAAAAATTCTCTATACAAGCAAAACGGTGTACTGGGTCTGGCCAATGTGCTATCTTCCTTTTCACGCTCGACTGCCCCTATGATATCACGCTGATAAAATTACGCACACATCTGTGGCGCTTGGCTAACATTTCTAATTAATACTTTTCGTTGTCCTTCATTTTGTTATAACTGAACACCATTTCTGTGCAACTGTGTTTGTTTTATGTCACTTGCCATATTTCTATGTGTTTCTATGTTTGTTTCTATGTGTCTTCCATCGATAACGTTTCCCTATATTTGCACCGCTATGGGCTTTACATCATTTACATCTTCATACGTGGCGAAAACATTGAATTCATTGTAAAAGAATAGAATGAGAAACCGCTGCACAATGATAAACTTTCATGAGCAATTTCTTAGCAAGTATTCATTTTCGGACCTCCCTTTGTTTTACGACCCCTAACACTGCTCGCTGTCAATATTTTTAGTTTGTTTCATTTACCTTCCTTTTAATTTACTGCCGTTCAGTACATTTTACTAATGACATATGAGTTTTGTTTTTAAATGTTCAATTTTATAATGGTTATTTAAATGCCGTTGAAGTTTTCACCGTTTATCAATTTAAATCTTTACACCAATGTGTCGCATGTGTTGTTGCTTAGTTTTTTTGTTTATTGGTTTCAATCGGTTTGTTTTATTTAGTTTCTTTTTGTGAAATACTAATATGTAATCAATACAAAAGGTTTGCATAAAAGCATTTGATGTTGCTTAGATAAATCGAAAGAATACTAGAACGTAAAACGTCATAGTAGTACAAATGTTACGGAAAATAGTGTAATGTATACAGTGGCAGGATACTTTTTTAGTATTTTTTTTCTATGCAGAGATAATTAAAGCAATTTTCTTTTTAATCTCATCGTTAACGAATTCCTTTCTCTTCCTCTATCGAGCTCGTAACAAAGTCAAAATTTCATTCAAAACGCAATAATATATATAAGCGAAGGCTTAGGAAATTTATGAAAGAGAGTTTTCTCTTCATACGTTGCTTCGTACTCTGGACACATTGTGCATCGCGCTACTCCTTCTGCTGACTATACCCCACACCGTAGCTTTGCTAAAAATGTGCAAACAATTGTTCCGCAATGAAGAATATTTTGTAATGCGTGTTGCATACTTGCAGACGCAAATGTCAAAGCACACTATCAGCTTGTTATGCAGATGATAACCGTATGATAAGTTTGCGGATTTTTAGCAAGAATGCTGTTAGGGATAGTTACATTTTCGGTTTGTCCACAACTGGGTTGTGTGTATGTGTTACGACTGTCCGATCTTACCTAAATTTAAAATTGATTTAATCTCTTTACATCATACCTTTGCTGTGGTGCGAAATGATCCGGTGTTCAAAACCAACTGTTAGTGGAAAAATTGGAGCCCAAAATAATGTTGTAACGCAGTGTTTTGTTTTATCCTGTTATGCTCCATGTTTCAAACTTGCTGCTAATTCACCACAAACGCAAGCGGTCATTATTCTCTACATTTTGCCTTCTGCTATTCGTTCCTCGTTGTGCAGCACCCAATTTGGCTCCGTTTATGCCTCATTGATTATGTTATATGAAGAATAAACTGTTCTTACAAAACTTGATGAAATTCTCCCGTTTGCAAACCGTTTCACCTTTTCGTATCTGCTATTTTTAAACACCGTTGGTTTTGTGCCATCATTCAAACCACCAGTCACCTACGCCACCCCCATTCGCCCAACCCGAATGTCCAGCTCCCTTTTGCCCTCCAGTTTTTATTTTGCCTTTGATTACATACACACGATACGATCAACCAAGTGTTTGTTTGAAAGTAAAATACTATTTGTTTCTTTCTCTCTCTCTCTCTCTTCTCTTCCACACTCTCACTCTCTGTCTCCGTTTTTCTCTTTCTCTTTGTCTACTTTTTCTCTACTTCTAGGCTCAATCAGTAGAGACTGAGATTGTGTTTTGTAATTATGAGAAAAGCGATACAGAGCAGAGTACGGTTTGAAAAAGGACAATTTGCAAAAACACAATGTGTGCCAGATGTCTGCAGCATTAGCAACATAAGAAAATTTGTAAAAAAAAACGATTAGAAAGAATCGGAGAATTCGTTTTTGATGTTTGAAATTATGATGAGATACAAGTAATGCAGAATGTAACAAAGGAAACGGAATAGAAGGAATGGTAGCAATGAGATCCCTTTTGTACAGTGTTGGAAACTCAAGCTTAACATAACAACAATGAATGAGAGATTGTAATTTAAGCTTTTAAAACCTAACCAGATGTGCGGTCCTGTTAAAACAGTGGAAAATTTTGTAAAAACTGCAGATGTGAGAAGCAAGCCGTTGCATACTTTTGGGCGTGTATATTCCATGCACATCGCAAACTTCACAAACCGCCTGAATGTATGCAAACGGAATGAAAACTCAGTAGATTTCCTTAGCACTCGCGGTATGTCATTTTTTAACAAGGCTATCATATGAAAACATGCGTATGATCGTTGTTCGTCTACCACCTAGGATGGCATACCACATTTATCCTCCAAACACCAAGCCGACCGACCGATGCGAGCGTCACAATCATTCCAAGCAATCAAACGAGAAAGGTAGCCGAATTCTCGCCGAATTCACATAGTGCTAGTCTTAACGGTTAGAAGCTAAACCTCATCAACTGAGCGTTACGGCAGGTTCCCGGTTCCCTATTGTGTTCTCCAACTGGGAGATGAAATACTTAAGGATCAAGATCCTGCTCTGCTGCTATACAGATTTCCCGTTGGCGTTACACGACTGACTTCTTGACGTGCACGTGCTGTTTCGTAGCTGTAATTTATTTCTAATCTAGTTTTATCGATTGTACATACGGTAGTATACGAAAAATCGGAAGTTAAACACGAATCGAACCATGCACGCACGCGTAAAGCAAACACACAAACCTCCACCCCACACCCTGGGCGGATTGTTCGAACTTAAAGTCTCGTAGAACCTTGTTTGTGTACAGATATAGTTGTGACCTTTAATGTTTTGTTTTGTCTTCATTCGAGGCATAATGGATGCCTTTAAGTGTACACCTTCTGAACATCGAGCGATACACACGAGTAATATTGTTTTTTCTATTTTCCTCCCAGCTTGCGTAGAATGCTACGTAGCGCGTAGCTCCCTAACCTGGTATGCGAAAATTAGTTTCTCCGTTCCATTTCGTACAACAATGATTCGTTACTTTCCTGTACTAGCGCTTTTCCAGCAACATCTGTTTCTACTTTACCAAACTTTTAATACACTTTCCCGTTTTTTTTGTTTGGCTGCAAGCATTAGTCTACTACGAACTAGTTTTCATATTAGTTTACCTATATATTTTTTTATAATGACTGTAATAATTGCATAATTTTACTTCATTTTTTCTGTTTACCATCCGCATATGCATTTCTATTTTTCTTTTGTTTTTTTCTTTCCTTTATTATTTTCTTTGTAATTTCTCATCTCTTTTCAACTGTTTTTTTCTTCCTACCTTCCTAATCATAAGCTCAATTATATCTCTGTGTAAGGTGGTATATTAGTATGCAGTGATTTGTTTTTCCATCATTTTTCCCCACTTACCCTCTCATTGCCCCGTTGTTGCCCCAGAAGTAATTGTTTGCGCTCATTTATTGTTTATTGGTTGTTTCTATCTTCTTTTTTTCTTTCTCTCTCCCTCTCTCTTTCCCTTTTTTATAGTTTCAAAATTAAAAATAATCGCGAACCAGATGGTGAGCTAAACGCACGCGTGTAATGGGGAAAGCGATGGCGCTCCTTGCCCTTTCTATATAGGAAGCACACGAACATAGATACACACACACACACTCCCATCACACACACAAGAGAGAGAGTTTGTTGTATACGTTACAACTTCGTTACAAAAAAATATTCCCATCACTTCCGACCGTACTTCGTGTCCCGTACATGCTGTGACATGTAACGGCCTGTTAACATAGAACTCCTTCTGGGAATGTGTTGATATGCTGCATCAGGGCAGTGGCAGAGATGTTTTAACACGAATCGTGTACGAAGATGGCATAAATCGGCGTCGAATGTTATTAATTTATAGTTTTCTTTTTACTTGAACGGTAGATAATTGCTTTTTTACTACACCCGTCGATAGGGAAGAGAGGTATTAATTTATTCTCGAAGGATAATGAGCTTACCGGCTGCATCCTGTCTAGTGTATCAACGTCGTTCCGGCGGCATTATATTACAAGTTTGTAATATCGGTTGTAAACGTGTGGACTCCAAATTCTAACCCTTCTTTTAACACCAATATTGGGAAGCTTTTGGTTCTTCCACACCCTGCCAGAGTATTAGCATTCATGCCTATGATCCATTTTATCGTTTTCCAGTATATTAGTATAAATTTCCATGCGTAGTATTAGCGCTTCATTTTTTGTGTCTCGATGATCGGTTGGGTCCATGTGCATTCTACTGCATGGTGGTGGCGAACGTACACCACTGTTCTCCGTCCCTTTTGGACTTGTGAACGATAAATCCGTCTGTGAAAAATGAACGATAAATCCATCTACTACGCTCGAACATCCAGCATTGTCACATAGTGTGTGTGTGTGTGTGTGGGTATGTGATAGAGTATCCTTCTAGTAAAATTGCGACCATTTACACTTGAGGACAATTCAATGCAGAATCAGGAGAGTAAAAATTACCACACAGAAGACAGCCACAGATAAACACACCAACCCCTACTCTTCCACGAAATGAATAAACAAAAATACACGGAGAGAAAGATGAACAGGATGATGAGGATGGTGATGATGGTAAAACTTCGAACCTGTCATGTAAATGCGTATCGGAAGAGAAAAGAAAAAGTTTCCTCTTAAGAATTACTGTTAGTAAACACATAAATATTGTATGCAACATTTTAGCAATAAACATAAAAACGAAGAAAAAAAAAATGAACAGATTAAAACAAACCACACTGACAAGTTTTGGGTACATTTGATTAGAGTAATTTGGATAATTTATATGTGTAAACAAGTAATAATAGATGTACCATGATGTACCACCTAAAACTAGAGTCGAACTGTCTCCTGCAACGGGCTTAGTGAACGGTGGGCTCCGAAATCCTGTAACTTCTTACATTCAAACAGCTGATATTACAGGTGGCTTAAGTGACAGGAAGAGAAAGAGCTAAGAATGTACACTATAGGAGAAGCACGGGGGGAAGCATCTGTTAAGGTTTATTTGTACTTATTCTCAGCATAAGCAGTAACCCAACCCAACGCGCACAGCATTACACGGTGTGTGGCACTAGAATATATGCTTTCGGCCACGACTGTACAAAAAACACCACGCTACCACAACACACGAGAGCGGCCAGTTGCGATGCAAAGGTTTCGAATTAATCGCTCCAGCATTACACCATCCTTCACGCTTCAAACAAAATACGATCAGTCGTCTACACAGTGCACCTACTGCACCCGCACCAGAAGGTTTGGCTTTTGAAGGTTGTCGTTTTTATCCCGCTAACACCGTTATGCTGGCTGCAACCCTGGTGTGTGTGTGTGTGTGGTTATGAAGGGTCTTGTACTTTATCCATCTTTTTTCTTCTACCAACACCCTCTAACCCCCCCAACCAGTTAACTTCTTCACAACGTAAAGCAGAACCCTATTAGCAATTAACCGATGGTTGTTTTCACTTTCAGTTTTACTCACAAGTTACCTAATTGGCTAAAATTGGTTGTTTCATTGTCGTGTGGTGGAGAAAGTGACTTACCAAACTATATGACCGCACCATACACAGGCTCCTTCCCAAAATCCGTTGCTCGTATTATTATACTAAAACCCACCATAAACTCAAAAAATTGCACATAATCCTTAAAAGTGTGTGCGCATGTTTGCGCAATCGACACATTTAACGCATTTAACAGCGCGGTTTAACGCATGTCTCATGTTTGCCGTCGTGTTATTATGTGTACGCCGTGATCGTTTACCAGTTTGGATCGTTTTTATTGAACTGTTTTTTTTCTGTAATTTTGTTTTCTTCCCTTTTTTATGTATTTGCTCCATTTTTCTCATCGGAATGCCCGAAACGCAGGGACAATTTGCGGCTGCCATCCGAAAGGTGTTTAGCTAAATAAGTTTTTTTTTCTATCTCAACAAGCACTCACCACCCTTCCCCACCTATCTTTCCCACTTTTTCTTTTCTTTTTCTTCTTCTTTTATTGATTTTTTGTTTCTTTTGTTTTCTTCTTTGTTTGCTGATGCCATTAATTACTTTTTACTTTTTATTTCCTTTTTCTTATCATTTCTTTTCAACTATTTCTTCCCTTCTTTCACTATGCTAATGTTTATTTTCGTATATTTTAACTCCTTGTTTTTTCCCTCCCCTTCCTCCCACCCGTTTTTCGATTCCCGCACTTTTCTTACCAACTTGCATGTCCCCTCTTCCCGTTCCTTGTTGATTTCTTTAACACCCGCCCTCAACACTCTCACCATCTCTGTCGTTTGGTTTTGATTTTGTTTTATTCTCCTGTTTACTTTTTTTTAGGCCCAACGATGGCCAAGCAAATACTTCAACAAGTACGGCTAGGTAAATATATCAATCTTCAATATTAGTTGTCCTTTCCTGCTCTTTCTCTCTGTCTCTCTTTTTCTCTCTTTTTCGATGGTTTTTTTTCAAACTATCTTTAAGATATACCACATCTTTGGAATCGAAGCAAAGCAACAAACAAAATTTTGTAATTTAAGCTAAATAATATAAACTAGCAAGCGGTTAATGTTTCAACGAAAGGATTATGCAAACCATCTCCATCGTGCATATGTTTTTAGAATTTTTTTTTCTTTTTGTGGCGTTAAGTTTTTTTTTGCAAAGTCTGCAATAAGCTGCCTATTCATTTTTGTTGTTATTTTTTCCACTTTGTTTTTGTGTTGCGCACAGTATTAAGTTGCGTTTCCTTGCTGGTGGCACGTGTATGTTTATGTACCGCGTCCTTTGAAGGCAGAAAAAATAGGCAAACCTACACGGTTATCATTTGTTAGTGTTTATAGCTGTTGTTTCCTTATGTCCTTACTCGTTTCGTAAATAATTTGCTACACTATTATTGTTTTCCTATACATGTATGTTTGTGTGTATGTGTATGTGTGTGTTTGTGCGTGTTTCCACACTCCATGATGCACTTTCTGTTACATTCTTCTCGCTCTGTATTCCCCCCCCCCCTGTTCGTGTTCATTTGTTATAAATGTATGTTTACTCTTGTGCAAACAAAACAAAATACACACGTGGGGAATAGTTAAAAACCAACAACAGATTATAAGCATTAGCTGGATAAAGTTTGTGGGTCGACATAGAGGAAATAGAAATAAAATTTTGTCCATCGCATACCCCGCATTTAAGCGATTCTATTGTTCAGTTTGTTGCCTTTGGTTTCGAAGCAGCATCGAGTAGCGCGTGCCAACAGTACAAATAATGCGTATTTTTATTCTTTTTTCTTCCCTAACTCTTTTCTCTCCCTTTCTCTTTCTCTCTCTCTCTCTCTCTCTCTCTCTCTCTCTATCTATCTATACAATTGAAATATTAACATCCACCTCGTAAAACAATTCCCTTCAAAACAAAACAACTTCGTACGTGTGTGTATGTTTGGGTGTGTGTGTGTGTGTACGCGCGCGTGTGTTTGTGTCGCCCAAATCGTGTACAGTACGAACACGGAGGAACCGGTAAAGCCACGTGTGCTGCGCTTCACCTGGTCGATGAAGACAACCTCCCCCCGGCTGCCGGACGAGATAATGGCCGAGATTCGGTCCGTGCTGGACAAGAACAATTGTGATTATGAACAGCGAGAACGGTAAGCGAGTTAATAATGATTGTAATTGTTGTTTGAAGATTCGCGAATCTCGCAAGATTTGGAGATCTTTGGAGAATTTTGAATTTCGGAGACTTTAGAATTTTTCGAAGTTCATTAATCTTTGAAGATCCAGCAATATCAAGGTTCATCAATCTTATGAGAGTCGAGTTATGGTCCAATACTTAACCTTTATCCATTTTAAATTTCTTGTCTCCTTCCACGTTTAGATTCGTGCTGCTGTGTGTGCATGGTGACCCAAACACGGACTCGCTAGTGCAGTGGGAAATCGAAGTCTGCAAGCTTCCCCGGCTATCGCTGAACGGTGTCCGGTTTAAGAGAATATCGGGTAAGCGTTGGGTGCATAATTTTTTCATCATAATTGGAATACCCACTAATGCTATTCTTCTCCTCTTGCAACAGGCACCAGCATCGGCTTCAAGAACATTGCGTCGAAGATCGCGTACGATCTACGCCTGTGACTCGATACAAAATCGGAAGAGTATCACTCGGTCGGGAGCGATACGACCCAGGACGACGGCGACGGCGATGGGCACGACGATGACGGTGGCGATGACGACGGGACAGCTGGCGGTGGTGTTGGTGGTATGGCAGAAGCAGAATCAGAATCGGAACAAAAGCGCAGCAATCATACAAGGAAAGATGGAAGCGGAAGCAGCGGTGGTAGTGGTGGTAGTGGTGGTGGTGGTGATGGTAATGGTAAAGGTGACACGAGATGTGACGAAGCTGGTACCTTCAAGGAACGCAACTACGTCACCGTCGTCCCGACCGATGTAACGATGCGTGCGAAATTATCCTCCGCAAATGTCGCCGGCAAACAGCGTTGGTCACTGGTGGTCGTGGATGGACGGTCTTCGTTGCGACGCAAGGACAAAGAAAGGGCCGGCCACCATCAGCAATCTCCGCGCCATCCGAAGGGTGGTGGCAGGAGGGAAAAGGAAAGCGACAACGGGGTCGGTACAACCCCCCGGACCGAGGCTGCTACTTCCGGTGATGGAGGTGGTTGTCAACCCGCTGGTTACAACAGCATTTTCGCATCGCTGCTGCGTACCACCACGCTGTGAGCAGCCAAGAGCGGGCAGAGAGAAAAAAAAAAACAAAATCAACAACCACCCCAATATTGACTGTTAGTTAAATCAATTATAGTTGTACACTACCTATCTACCTACCTACCTACTACCTAACAACCTACCTATGAGGGCGAGATCGACAAGAGGAGACAGCAGCTCGGCCACGATAGGTGTATGCATCGGATGTTAGCCAGCTCCCGTTTTAGATGCACGATCTCCAGCTCATCGGGGAAGATGCTGCTACTGTGGGACGGTTAGAAACCGAACGAGGACACTTGATATAAATTCCCACGGTACTACGCGATTGTGTGCGATTGTTAAGCACATAGTTTTTTCTCCCTCCCCCTAGTGTTGCGAACAACATTTTCTATCTCAAAAGCAAAGAACAAAACAAAATCATACATTGCCTTTACCCTTTTGCGAAGATGGAACTCGTTAATGCCGATCATGGGAAGGTGTGAAACTATGAATCATCCTATATAAAGCACACATCTAATTCGAGGAAGAAACCCCTAACCGTTACAACCTACCAGAGGACAAGTGGGTTGTTGCAATATTGTAAACAAAAGTTATCGTAATGAAAAAAGAAAAACTGTGTAAACGAAAGCGAGCGTAACGTGCAACAGTGATGCGTACGAAAGTTGGCATTTTTTGCGCGCGCGCGCGCGTGTGTGTGTGTTTGTTAGGACACGATGAACAAAAACCGAACCGGAAAGGAACTTACTCTGGGCACGCGCGACCTATGTAAACACGGCTATTTAAAGCACTACTATTTTATCGGTGAACGAAACAAAGGAAGGCGACCCTTAAACCAAAACGCGAAAGCGAGACGACGGCGGTGTTGCTGTTGTTTTGTGAGGCTGGCTAGCAGACAGCAGCTCGTAAATGGTCGACATGATGTAGATGAATGACGCTAACAGGCATCCGTGACTGATTTTACTAGCTAATGTTGTGGGGGATAGTGGTGTAAACAGGGAAGCGGAACCACAGCGGACTTCCTAATGGCCTGTTGCAGTAATGTTTAAGCATCTTCTACAAGCATTTTATATATAATATCACGTGCCGTTTTTTCTCGCGCATGAATCGTAGTTATTGCACAGAACAGGAGAAGGGAAGAAAAAGAACAAACACATTCTACCACACACACACACAGCCACACACCACGTTATCGTTGTTATCGATGTTGCCCGGTTTTACAGTGTTGTTGACGCCGGCCGCTTCCTATCACAACCGTGTGCCCGCACACCACGTTACGGCGGTGTACAACAGTAGAAACATCGCTCTAGCAGTGTATCCCTTTCGATCGGTAGCGAAACTGTCTGAAATGATATGCGTTTTGGCGTTAGATTCTGTAACCTCTAAGCCTCCTGTCCCCACGCCTCGCCCCCTCCCAAAAGTGATCGTGCCGTAGGTCATAGTCTTAATAACAAGCCCGTTTGCTGGATAAACTCTGGCGTAGGCCGCGGTTTCCCTTGCACGATTGTTGACTACAGTTGGCAACGGGCAAATCGAGCCACAAACGAGCCAGCCAGGGAGAGGCTGGACAGCGTCACGTCCGACGGCAATTGTACAGCCTAGTAAGAAGCAAATTTGTGTTGTGTTTTGTTTAGGTGTTTTGTTAGGCAAGGATACAAAACACTGTGTGTTGTTGTTGGGCTTTACTATGATTTTTGCTCACCCCGACTAGCTTTGGGATTTTTTTCAGTAGAGATTAAACTGTTGAAAATTAAAAAAAAACAACAAGAAGTGGTTTCTATCCTACGGTCGATCGGCATTCGGTTTTACCGGATGTGTGTGCGGAAGTTTTTCGTCCTTTCTGTTCTTAACCAAAAAAAAAGAACTTCTAAATGGACGCATGAATGTGTAAATTACCGGACGCATGAAGCCCCCGTATTCTCTCCCCGTTTTATATATTGTGTAAAGAATTGAACAGCATCAGCTATATACATATATGCATTACACATATTATCGTCGTTCGAGTATAGATGCTAAACGTATGAGAGGAAAACTTCCACCACGAGCGTTCGAAGTAGAGTTGGCCTCGGTTGCACAAGAACGGCCAATCAATCCCGCTGATGCAGAAGCGACAGCGAGCATGAGTGGGAATGTGTGGTGGTGTGCTTGACGAGAGAAAGAACACAGCATAACAAAACAAAACAAAAATGCAACAGCAAATCTCGAAGGAGTCCTAAACATAGATGTGCTTCTGAATGTGAATGTCAAAATGGTCAATCAATATTGTGCCGAAGTGCAACAATTATTTATTATGCAACCGTGGATCGTGGGAAACACACTCACACACACACAGGAAAGTGCGTTGTAAAGAGGGCAAAAAAAAAGGTTGAATGAACACGCCTGCAAATAATATTGCATAGTAGTGAAATATTCGAAACCCAACATGTAACTGCACAGAAAGGTAAATGTAAAGAGTAAAGGACGAGATAGTCTAGAAAGAAAAAAATCGAATATAGACAATGTAGGGAGAGAGACCATTTAAAGCAAGCAAACGATAGAGTAGTGTAGCACGCGATGCAACAGTGATGCATCATCAGATAATGCGAGTACGGGAACGAACGAACACAATGGCAAAAGAAAGGCTAATTATTATTATTATTTCTATTTGCAGAGCAGCACACAGTATGAAGATGTAGGAGCAGTGGTAAAACAAACAAGAAATTAAAAGAAAACGTATATATTGCTAGTTATTTGTTAGTGTAAATGAAGAAAACGGAAAAACAGAAACTAAACAAAAAAAGAAGAAAAACGAACATGGAAAGATAAGTAGTTTGGAGTGGAGAATGAAGACAACAAAAACGCGTACAGAGTAGGCTGCGAATGTACGCGGCGAATGGGGTGGTGAAAATACGCAAAAGGAAACTCTAAGAAAGTCAGAAGCAGTAAGTAATATTAATAAACAACTATCGATAAGGAACAACTTTACGAGCATTGGATGAAGCAGCAGAGAATAACCAAAATTTACCGCATACACATACAGTCACAAAACAATACACACACACACGTAACACGGACACATCCACACGAATGCTCACCATACATGCATACCAATCGTACAGGCGACGCTCATACACAAGCATTAAACGTTCATATACTTCACTAGTGCGTGCTCTGAATATAAACATAAGTAGTTACATCTCGTTGTTAAAGTGAATGCAGTAAAGGAAAGAGCAAGTAAAAGTACGAACAATGGAAAAACAAATCAGAAGAGCAAGGTTCTTCCCATTAGCTAAACACACAAGTGGAAAACAAGCGGAAGAGAGTAGTACGAGTAAAACAAACAAAAAAAAAAACATCCATCAACAGCATCCTTCCCAAGCATCGAAAGTAATCCGTTCCACCGCGAAGAGGGTGGAATTTCTAAAACATGAAATATTATCTATTCCTTCCTCCTTCCCCTCGGCCTCTCCTTCTCCTCTCCCTGCAACCCATTGCAATAATCTCACTCATACATTTACACAGAAACACATAAGCAAAGGAACAGAACACAACATACATGCATCGTTTTCTAGCTTAGTAAGGTTGAACAGAATTAGAAACATTAATATAGAATGGAGAAAAATAAAATGCAAAAAATGATATCCCCCCAAAAAAGTAAAACAAAAATCTGTTACAATTTTTTGTTTTAATCACGGAGAAAACATTGCTACTGTTGTTATATTCTCATAAATAATGGTAAGATATTTGATAGGTATTACATCAAGTTAAAACAATTTTTCACCAAAACTCTTAAACGGTTTTTGTTTGTGTTTTCTTCGTTTTCTACTTGGTCCGTTTACAGTTGAACACGTGCTCATATAGCCAGCTGACCAATCCGGCTTTAAGAAACACGGTCCTATTCGATTCTTCGAGTAGAGCCCATAGCAGTAGGCTTTGGTTGTTATCCCAAATTAGGATCAAGGTGGTTGAACCCCTGTGCTACCTCGAGACCGTTGCCGTCAACTGATATTCTGTTCTCCAGGAGAACCGTTTTGGTAACGGATTGGTTCTTTGATACATTCATCCCCTCTAACTCCCCGCCAGCTGATACAAAATCCCATACAAACGAGCTGTTTTCCGATTCCTGATACCAGGCGAGCATGCTGCCAGGAGGTCACATTCTTTCCCATCTAGCGTGCTCATAACTGCAAAAAGCATCCTCCTGCATTGGATGCTCTCCTGGTATCAGAGTTTGAAAAACTGGTCATTTTTGGCGCGTGTTCTGGCTCGATTGACACGGAAAAAGCATCCTCCTGCGTTGGATGCTCTCCTGGTATCAGGAGGTTGACAAACTGGTAATTTTTGGCGCGTTTTCTGGCTCAATCGACACAGAAAAAACATCCTCCTGCGTTGGATGCTCTCCTGGTATCAGAGCTTGACAAACTGGTAATTTTTGTGCGCGTTTTCTGGCTCAATCGACACAGAAAAAACATCCTCCTGCGTTGGATACTCTCCTGGTATCAGGAGCTTGAAAAACTGGTCATTTTTAGCGCGTTTTCTGGCATACTTCAGCAAACCAACAAGCTGTTTTCAGATTTCCGATGCCAGGAGAGCATGGTTTTCAAGAGGTGACACCCTGTTATTACATGAAATGTTTCATGAAATATTTCATGAAAAGTTTCATGAAATATTTCATGAAATTTTCAATGTTCCATGAAATATTTCATGAAAAGTTTCATTAAATTTTTCATGAAACATTTCATGAAATACCAGGTGTTACCACTTGAAAACCATGCTCTCCTGGTATCGGAAACCTGAAAAATCTGGTTTGTATGGAATTTTGCACCAGTTGCTATCAGGAGCTTGAAAAACTGGTCATGTATAGCTTTTTTTCTGGCTTGATTGACACGGAAAAAGCATCCTTCTGCGTTGGATGCTCTCCTGGTATCAGGAGGTTGACAAACTGGTCATTTCTGGCTCGTTTTCTGGCTCGATCGACACGGCAAAAGCATCCTCCTGCGTTGGATGCTCTCCTGGTATCAGGAGGTTGACAAACTGGTCATTTTTGGCGCGTTTCCTGGCTCAATCGACACGGAAAAAGCATCCTCCTGCGTTGGATGCTCTCCTGGTATCAGGAGGTTGACAAACTGGTCATTTTTGGCGCGTTTTCTGGCTCGATCGCTACGGAAAAAGCATCCTCCTGCGATGGATGCTCTCCTGGTATCAGGAGCTTGACAAACTGGTCATTTATGGCGCGTTTTCTGGCTCGATTGACACGGAAAAAGCATCCTCTTGCGTTGGATGCTCTCCTGGTATCAGAGCTTGAAAAACTGGTCATTTCTGGCGCGTTTTCTGGCTCGATCGACACGGAAAAAGCATCCTTCTGCATTGGATGCTCTCCTGGTATCAGCGCTTGAAAAACTGGTCATTTCTGGCTCGTTTTCTGGCTCGATTGACACGGAAAAAGCATCCTCTTGCGTTGGATGCTCTCCTGGTATCAGAGCTTGAAAAACTGGTCATTTTTAGCGCGTTTTCTGGCTCGATCGACACGGCAAAAGCATCCTCCTGCGTTGGATGCTCTCCTGGTATCAGAGCTTGAAAAACTAAACATGTATAGCTTTTTTTCTGGCTCGATTGACACGGAAAAAGCATCCTCCTGCGTTGGATGCTCTCCTGGTATCAGAGCTTGACAAACTGGTCATTTTTGGCGCGTTTTCTGGCTCAATCGACACGGAAAAAGCATCCTCCTGCGTTGGATGCTCTCCTGGTATCAGAGCTTGAAAAACTGGTCATTTATGGCGCGTTTTCTGGCTCGATCGCTACGGAAAAAGCATCCTCCTGCGATGGATGCTCTCCTGGTATCAGGAGCTTGACAAACTGGTCATTTTTGGCGCGTTTTCTGGCTCGATCGCTACGGAAAAAGCATCCTCCTGCGATGGATGCTCTCCTGGTATCAGGAGCTTGACAAACTGGTCATTTTTGGCGCGTTTTTTATCTCGCGAGATTTTATCCCGAATATCGAAAAAGTAACAGGAGCGAAGAACACGCGTGGAGGTAACATTTCATTAATTTTCAAAACAACTTCAGCAAACCAACAAACTGTTTTCAGATTTCCGATGCCAGGAGAGCATGTTTTCAAGAGGTGACACCCTGGTATTACATAAAATGTTTCATGAAATATTTCATGAAAAGTTTCATGAAATATTTCATGAAATTTTCAATGTTCCATGAAATATTTCATGAAAAGTTTCATGAAATTTTTCATGAAACATTTCATGAAATACCAGGTGTTACCTCTTGAAAACCATGCTCTCCTGTTATCGGAAATCTGAAAAAATCTGGTTTGTATGGAATTTTGCACCAGTTGCTCAACATTTCACACGAAGTTGCTTGCTCAGTGAGTACTAGGTGTCACCTCTTGAAAATCATGCTCTCCTGGTATCAGGAGCTTGAAAAACTGGTCAATTTTAGCGCGTTTTCTGGCTCGATTGACACGGAAAAAGTATCCTCCTGCGTTGGATGCTCTCCTGGTATCAGGAGGTTGAAAAACTGGTCATTTTTTGGCGCGTTTTCTGGCTCAATCAACACGGAAAAAGCATCCTCTTGCATTGGATGCTCTCCTGGTATCAGGAGGTTGAAAAACTGGTCATTTTTTGGCGTGTTTTCTGGCTCGATCGACACGGAAAAAGCATCCTCCTGCATTGGATGCTCTCCTGGTATCAGGAGGTTAAAAAACTGGTCATTTTTAGCGCATTTTCTGGCTCGATTGACACGGAAAAAGTATCCTCCTGCGTTGGATGCTCTCCTGGTATCAGAGCTAGAAAAACTTATCATTTATAGCGCGTTTTCTGGCTCGATTGACACGGAAAAAGTATCCTCCTGCGTTGGATGCTCTCCTGGTATCAGGAGGTTGACAAACTGGTCATTTTTAGCGCATTTTCTGGCTCGATTGACACGGAAAAAGCATCCTCCTGCGTTGGATGCTCTCCTGGTATCAGGAGGTTGAAAAACTGGTCATTTTTTGGCGTGTTTTCTGGCTCGATCGACACGGAAAAAGCATCCTCCTGCATTGGATGCTCTCCTGGTATCAGGAGGTTGACAAACTGGTCATTTTTAGCGCATTTTCTGGCTCGATTGATACGGAAAAAGTATCCTCCTGCGTTGGATGCTCTCCTGGTATCAGAGCTTGAAAAACTTGTCATTTATAGCGCGTTTTCTGGCTCGATTGACACGGAAAAAGTATCCTCCTGCGTTGGATGCTCTCCTGGTATCAGGAGGTTGACAAACTGGTCATTTTTAGCGCGTTTTCTGGCTCGATCGACACGGAAAAAGCTTCCTCCTGCGTTGGATGCTCTCCTGGTATCAGCAGTTTGACAAACTGGTCATTTTTGGCGCGTTTTCTGGCTCAATCGACACGGAAAAAGCATCCTCCTGCGTTGGATGCTCTCCTGGTATCAGGAGCTTGACAAACTGGTCATTTTTGGCGCGTTTTCTGGCTCAATCGACACGGAAAAAGCATCCTCCTGCATTGGATGCTCTCCTGGTATCAGCAGCTTGACAAACTGGTCATTTTTGGCGCGTTTGCTGGCTCGATTGACACGGAAAAAGCATCCTCCTGCATTGGATGCTCTCCTGGTATCAGAGCTTGAAAAACTCCTGCGTTGGATGCTCTCCTGGTATCAGGAGCTTGACAAACTGGTCATTTTTGGCGCGTTTTCTGGCTCAATCGACACGGAAAAAGCATCCTCCTGCGTTGGATGCTCTCCTGGTATCAGGAGCTTGACAAACTGGTCATTTTTGGCGCGTTTTCTGGCTCAATCGACACGGAAAAAGCATCCTCCTGCATTGGATGCTCTCCTGGTATCAGCAGCTTGAAAAACTGGTCATTTTTGGCGCGTTTGCTGGCTCGATTGACACGGAAAAAGCATCCTCCTGCATTGGATGCTCTCCTGGTATCAGAGCTTGACAAACTGGTCATTTTTGGCGCGTTTTCTGGCTCGATTGACACGGGAAAAGCATCCTCCTGCATTGGATGCTCTCCTGGTATCAGAGCTTGACAAACTGGTCATTTTTGGCGCGTTTTCTGGCTCGATTGACACGGAAAAGGCATCCTCCTGCGTTGGATGCTCTCCTGGTATCAGGAGCTTGACAAACTGGTCATTTTTGGCGCGTTTTCTAGCTCGATCGCTACGGAAAAAGCATCCTCTTGCGTTGGATGCTCTCCTGGTATCAGAGCTTGAAAAACTGGTCATTTTTAGCGCGTTTTCTGGCTCGATCGACACGGCAAAAGCATCCTCCTGCGTTGGATGCTCTCCTGGTATCAGAGCTTGAAAAACTAAACATGTATAGCTTTTTTTCTGGCTCGATTGACACGGAAAAAGCATCCTCCTGCGTTGGATGCTCTCCTGGTATCAGAGCTTGACAAACTGGTCATTTATGGCGCGTTTTCTGGCTCGATCGCTACGGAAAAAGCATCCTCCTGCGATGGATGCTCTCCTGGTATCAGGAGCTTGACAAACTGGTCATTTTTGGCGCGTTTTCTGGCTCGATCGCTACGGAAAAAGCATCCTCCTGCGATGGATGCTCTCCTGGTATCAGGAGCTTGACAAACTGGTCATTTTTGGCGCGTTTTTTATCTCGCGAGATTTTATCCCGAATATCGAAAAAGTAACAGGAGCGAAGAACACGCGTGGAGGTAACATTTCATTAATTTTCAAAACAACTTCAGCAAACCAACAAACTGTTTTCAGATTTCCGATGCCAGGAGAGCATGTTTTCAAGAGGTGAGACCCTGGTATTACATAAAATGTTTCATGAAATATTTCATGAAAAGTTTCATGAAATATTTCATGAAATTTTCAATGTTCCATGAAATATTTCATGAAAAGTTTCATGAAATTTTTCATGAAACATTTCATGAAATACCAGGTGTTACCTCTTGAAAACCATGCTCTCCTGTTATCGGAAATCTGAAAAAATCTGGTTTGTATGGAATTTTGCACCAGTTGCTCAACATTTCACACGAAGTTGCTTGCTCAGTGAGTACTAGGTGTCACCTCTTGAAAATCATGCTCTCCTGGTATCAGGAGCTTGAAAAACTGGTCAATTTTAGCGCGTTTTCTGGCTCGATTGACACGGAAAAAGTATCCTCCTGCGTTGGATGCTCTCCTGGTATCAGGAGGTTGAAAAACTGGTCATTTTTTGGCGCGTTTTCTGGCTCAATCATCACGGAAAAAGCATCCTCTTGCATTGGATGCTCTCCTGGTATCAGGAGGTTGAAAAACTGGTCATTTTTTGGCGTGTTTTCTGGCTCGATCGACACGGAAAAAGCATCCTCCTGCATTGGATGCTCTCCTGGTATCAGGAGGTTAAAAAACTGGTCATTTTTAGCGCATTTTCTGGCTCGATTGACACGGAAAAAGTATCCTCCTGCGTTGGATGCTCTCCTGGTATCAGAGCTAGAAAAACTTATCATTTATAGCGCGTTTTCTGGCTCGATTGACACGGAAAAAGTATCCTCCTGCGTTGGATGCTCTCCTGGTATCAGGAGGTTGACAAACTGGTCATTTTTAGCGCATTTTCTGGCTCGATTGACACGGAAAAAGCATCCTCCTGCGTTGGATGCTCTCCTGGTATCAGGAGGTTGAAAAACTGGTCATTTTTTGGCGTGTTTTCTGGCTCGATCGACACGGAAAAAGCATCCTCCTGCATTGGATGCTCTCCTGGTATCAGGAGGTTGAAAAACTGGTCATTTTTAGCGCATTTTCTGGCTCGATTGACACGGAAAAAGTATCCTCCTGCGTTGGATGCTCTCCTGGTATCAGAGCTTGAAAAACTTGTCATTTATAGCGCGTTTTCTGGCTCGATTGACACGGAAAAAGTATCCTCCTGCGTTGGATGCTCTCCTGGTATCAGGAGGTTGACAAACTGGTCATTTTTAGCGCGTTTTCTGGCTCGATCGACACGGAAAAAGCTTCCTCCTGCGTTGGATGCTCTCCTGGTATCAGGAGCTTGACAAACTGGTCATTTTTGGCGCGTTTTCTGGCTCAATCGACACGGAAAAAGCATCCTCCTGCATTGGATGCTCTCCTGGTATCAGCAGCTTGAAAAACTGGTCATTTTTGGCGCGTTTGCTGGCTCGATTGACACGGAAAAAGCATCCTCCTGCATTGGATGCTCTCCTGGTATCAGAGCTTGACAAACTGGTCATTTTTGGCGCGTTTTCTGGCTCGATTGACACGGGAAAAGCATCCTCCTGCATTGGATGCTCTCCTGGTATCAGAGCTTGACAAACTGGTCATTTTTGGCGCGTTTTCTGGCTCGATTGACACGGAAAAGGCATCCTCCTGCGTTGGATGCTCTCCTGGTATCAGGAGCTTGACAAACTGGTCATTTTTGGCGCGTTTTCTAGCTCGATCGCTACGGAAAAAGCATCCTCTTGCGTTGGATGCTCTCCTGGTATCAGAGCTTGAAAAACTGGTCATTTTTAGCGCGTTTTCTGGCTCGATCGACACGGCAAAAGCATCCTCCTGCGTTGGATGCTCTCCTGGTATCAGAGCTTGAAAAACTAAACATGTATAGCTTTTTTTCTGGCTCGATTGACACGGAAAAAGCATCCTCCTGCGTTGGATGCTCTCCTGGTATCAGAGCTTGACAAACTGGTCATTTTTGGCGCGTTTTCTGGCTCAATCGACACGGAAAAAGCATCCTCCTGCGTTGGATGCTCTCCTGGTATCGGAGCTTGAAAAACTGGTCATTTATGGCGCGTTTTCTGGCTCGATCGCTACGGAAAAAGCATCCTCCTGCGATGGATGCTCTCCTGGTATCAGGAGCTTGACAAACTGGTCATTTTTGGCGCGTTTTCTGGCTCGATCGCTACGGAAAAAGCATCCTCCTGCGATGGATGCTCTCCTGGTATCAGGAGCTTGACAAACTGGTCATTTTTGGCGCGTTTTTTATCTCGCGAGATTTTATCCCGAATATCGAAAAAGTAACAGGAGCGAAGAACACGCGTGGAGGTAACATTTCATTAATTTTCAAAACAACTTCAGCAAACCAACAAACTGTTTTCAGATTTCCGATGCCAGGAGAGCATGTTTTCAAGAGGTGACACCCTGGTATTACATAAAATGTTTCATGAAATATTTCATGAAAAGTTTCATGAAATATTTCATGAAATTTTCAATGTTCCATGAAATATTTCATGAAAAGTTTCATGAAATTTTTCATGAAACATTTCATGAAATACCAGGTGTTACCTCTTGAAAACCATGCTCTCCTGGTATCGGAAATCTGAAAAAATCTGGTTTTTATGGAATTTTGCACCAGTTGCTCAACATTTCACACGAAGTTGCTTGCTCAGTGAGTACTAGGTGTCACCTCTTGAAAATCATGCTCTCCTGGTATCAGGAGCTTGAAAAACTGGTCATTTTTGGCGCGTTTTCTGGCTCGATTGACACGGAAAAGGCATCCTCCTGCGTTGGATGCTCTCCTGGTATCAGGAGGTTGACAAACTGGTCATTTTTAGCGCGTTTTCTGGCTCGATTGACACGGAAAAAGCATCCTCCTGCGTTGGATGCTCTCCTGGTATCAGGAGGTTGAAAAACTGGTCATTTTTTGGCGTGTTTTCTGGCTCGATCGACACGGAAAAAGCATCCTCCTGCATTGGATGCTCTCCTGGTATCAGGAGGTTGAAAAACTGGTCATTTTTAGCGCATTTTCTGGCTCGATTGACACGGAAAAAGTATCCTCCTGCGTTGGATGCTCTCCTGGTATCAGAGCTTGAAAAACTTGTCATTTATAGCGCGTTTTCTGGCTCGATTGACACGGAAAAGGCATCCTCCTGCGTTGGATGCTCTCCTGGTATCAGAGTATGACAAACTGGTCATTTTTAGCGCGTTTTCTGGCTCGATTGATACGGAAAAAGCATCCTCCTGCATTGGATGCTCTCCTGGTATCAGCAGCTTGAAAAACTGGTCATTTTTAGCGCGTTTTCTGGCTCGATTGACACGGAAAAAGCTTCCTCCTGCGTTGGATGCTCTCCTGGTATCAGGAGCTTGACAAACTGGTCATTTTTGGCGCGTTTTCTGGCTCAATCGACACGGAAAAAGCATCCTCATGCATTGGATGCTCTCCTGGTATCAGCAGCTTGAAAAACTGGTCATTTTTGGCGCGTTTTCTGGCTCGATTGACACGGAAAAAGCATCCTCCTGCATTGGATGCTCTCCTGGTATCAGAGCTTGACAAACTGGTCATTTTTGGCGCGTTTTCTGGCTCGATTGACACGGGAAAAGCATCCTCCTGCATTGGATGCTCTCCTGGTATCAGAGCTTGACAAACTGGTCATTTTTGGCGCGTTTTCTGGCTCGATTGACACGGAAAAGGCATCCTCCTGCGTTGGATGCTCTCCTGGTATCAGGAGCTTGACAAACTGGTCATTTTTGGCGCGTTTTCTGGCTCGATCGCTACGGAAAAAGCATCCTCCTGCATTGGATTCTCTCCTGGTATCAGGAGCTTGACAAACTGGTCATTTTTGGCGCGTTTTCTGGCTCAATCGACACGGAAAAAGCATCCTCCTGCGTTGGATGCTCTCCAGGTATCAGGAAGTTGACAAACTGGTCATTTTTGGCGCGTTTTCTGGCTCGATCGCTACGGAAAAAGCATCCTCCTGCGTTGAATGCTCTCCAGGTATCAGGAGCTTGACAAACTGGTCATTTTTGGCGCGTTTTCTAGCTCGATCGCTACGGAAAAAGCATCCTCCTGCATTGGATGCTCTCCTGGTATCAGCGCTTGAAAAACTGGTCATTTCTGGCTCGTTTTCTGGCTCGATTGACACGGAAAAAGCATCCTCTTGCGTTGGATGCTCTCCTGGTATCAGAGCTTGAAAAACTGGTCATTTTTAGCGCGTTTTCTGGCTCGATCGACACGGCAAAAGCATCCTCCTGCGTTGGATGCTCTCCTGGTATCAGAGCTTGAAAAACTAAACATGTATAGCTTTTTTTCTGGCTCGATTGACACGGAAAAAGCATCCTCCTGCGTTGGATGCTCTCCTGGTATCAGAGCTTGACAAACTGGTCATTTTTGGCGCGTTTTCTGGCTCAATCGACACGGAAAAAGCATCCTCCTGCGTTGGATGCTCTCCTGGTATCAGAGCTTGAAAAACTGGTCATTTATGGCGCGTTTTCTGGCTCGATCGCTACGGAAAAAGCATCCTCCTGCGATGGATGCTCTCCTGGTATCAGGAGCTTGACAAACTGGTCATTTTTGGCGCGTTTTCTGGCTCGATCGCTACGGAAAAAGCATCCTCCTGCGATGGATGCTCTCCTGGTATCAGGAGCTTGACAAACTGGTCATTTTTGGCGCGTTTTTTATCTCGCGAGATTTTATCCCGAATATCGAAAAAGTAACAGGAGCGAAGAACACGCGTGGAGGTAACATTTCATTAATTTTCAAAACAACTTCAGCAAACCAACAAACTGTTTTCAGATTTCCGATGCCAGGAGAGCATGTTTTCAAGAGGTGACACCCTGGTATTACATAAAATGTTTCATGAAATATTTCATGAAAAGTTTCATGAAATATTTCATGAAATTTTCAATGTTCCATGAAATATTTCATGAAAAGTTTCATGAAATTTTTCATGAAACATTTCATGAAATACCAGGTGTTACCTCTTGAAAACCATGCTCTCCTGTTATCGGAAATCTGAAAAAATCTGGTTTGTATGGAATTTTGCACCAGTTGCTCAACATTTCACACGAAGTTGCTTGCTCAGTGAGTACTAGGTGTCACCTCTTGAAAATCATGCTCTCCTGGTATCAGGAGCTTGAAAAACTGGTCAATTTTAGCGCGTTTTCTGGCTCGATTGACACGGAAAAAGTATCCTCCTGCGTTGGATGCTCTCCTGGTATCAGGAGGTTGAAAAACTGGTCATTTTTTGGCGCGTTTTCTGGCTCAATCAACACGGAAAAAGCATCCTCTTGCATTGGATGCTCTCCTGGTATCAGGAGGTTGAAAAACTGGTCATTTTTTGGCGTGTTTTCTGGCTCGATCGACACGGAAAAAGCATCCTCCTGCATTGGATGCTCTCCTGGTATCAGGAGGTTAAAAAACTGGTCATTTTTAGCGCATTTTCTGGCTCGATTGACACGGAAAAAGTATCCTCCTGCGTTGGATGCTCTCCTGGTATCAGAGCTAGAAAAACTTATCATTTATAGCGCGTTTTCTGGCTCGATTGACACGGAAAAAGTATCCTCCTGCGTTGGATGCTCTCCTGGTATCAGGAGGTTGACAAACTGGTCATTTTTAGCGCATTTTCTGGCTCGATTGACACGGAAAAAGCATCCTCCTGCGTTGGATGCTCTCCTGGTATCAGGAGGTTGAAAAACTGGTCATTTTTTGGCGTGTTTTCTGGCTCGATCGACACGGAAAAAGCATCCTCCTGCATTGGATGCTCTCCTGGTATCAGGAGGTTGAAAAACTGGTCATTTTTAGCGCATTTTCTGGCTCGATTGACACGGAAAAAGTATCCTCCTGCGTTGGATGCTCTCCTGGTATCAGAGCTTGAAAAACTTGTCATTTATAGCGCGTTTTCTGGCTCGATTGACACGGAAAAAGTATCCTCCTGCGTTGGATGCTCTCCTGGTATCAGGAGGTTGACAAACTGGTCATTTTTAGCGCGTTTTCTGGCTCGATCGACACGGAAAAAGCTTCCTCCTGCGTTGGATGCTCTCCTGGTATCAGGAGCTTGACAAACTGGTCATTTTTGGCGCGTTTTCTGGCTCAATCGACACGGAAAAAGCATCCTCCTGCATTGGATGCTCTCCTGGTATCAGCAGCTTGAAAAACTGGTCATTTTTGGCGCGTTTGCTGGCTCGATTGACACGGAAAAAGCATCCTCCTGCATTGGATGCTCTCCTGGTATCAGAGCTTGACAAACTGGTCATTTTTGGCGCGTTTTCTGGCTCGATTGACACGGGAAAAGCATCCTCCTGCATTGGATGCTCTCCTGGTATCAGAGCTTGACAAACTGGTCATTTTTGGCGCGTTTTCTGGCTCGATTGACACGGAAAAGGCATCCTCCTGCGTTGGATGCTCTCCTGGTATCAGGAGCTTGACAAACTGGTCATTTTTGGCGCGTTTTCTAGCTCGATCGCTACGGAAAAAGCATCCTCTTGCGTTGGATGCTCTCCTGGTATCAGAGCTTGAAAAACTGGTCATTTTTAGCGCGTTTTCTGGCTCGATCGACACGGCAAAAGCATCCTCCTGCGTTGGATGCTCTCCTGGTATCAGAGCTTGAAAAACTAAACATGTATAGCTTTTTTTCTGGCTCGATTGACACGGAAAAAGCATCCTCCTGCGTTGGATGCTCTCCTGGTATCAGAGCTTGACAAACTGGTCATTTTTGGCGCGTTTTCTGGCTCAATCGACACGGAAAAAGCATCCTCCTGCGTTGGATGCTCTCCTGGTATCAGAGCTTGAAAAACTGGTCATTTATGGCGCGTTTTCTGGCTCGATCGCTACGGAAAAAGCATCCTCCTGCGATGGATGCTCTCCTGGTATCAGGAGCTTGACAAACTGGTCATTTTTGGCGCGTTTTCTGGCTCGATCGCTACGGAAAAAGCATCCTCCTGCGATGGATGCTCTCCTGGTATCAGGAGCTTGACAAACTGGTCATTTTTGGCTCGTTTTTTATCTCGCGAGATTTTATCCCGAATATCGAAAAAGTAACAGGAGCGAAGAACACGCGTGGAGGTAACATTTCATTAATTTTCAAAACAACTTCAGCAAACCAACAAACTGTTTTCAGATTTCCGATGCCAGGAGAGCATGTTTTCAAGAGGTGACACCCTGGTATTACATAAAATGTTTCATGAAATATTTCATGAAAAGTTTCATGAAATATTTCATGAAATTTTCAATGTTCCATGAAATATTTCATGAAAAGTTTCATGAAATTTTTCATGAAACATTTCATGAAATACCAGGTGTTACCTCTTGAAAACCATGCTCTCCTGGTATCGGAAATCTGAAAAAATCTGGTTTTTATGGAATTTTGCACCAGTTGCTCAACATTTCACACGAAGTTGCTTGCTCAGTGAGTACTAGGTGTCACCTCTTGAAAATCATGCTCTCCTGGTATCAGGAGCTTGAAAAACTGGTCATTTTTGGCGCGTTTTCTGGCTCGATTGACACGGAAAAGGCATCCTCCTGCGTTGGATGCTCTCCTGGTATCAGGAGGTTGACAAACTGGTCATTTTTGGCGCGTTTTCTGGCTCGATTGACACGGAAAAAGCATCCTCCTGCGTTGGATGCTCTCCTGGTATCAGGAGGTTGAAAAACTGGTCATTTTTTGGCGTGTTTTCTGGCTCGATCGACACGGAAAAAGCATCCTCCTGCATTGGATGCTCTCCTGGTATCAGGAGGTTGAAAAACTGGTCATTTTTAGCGCATTTTCTGGCTCGATTGACACGGAAAAAGTATCCTCCTGCGTTGGATGCTCTCCTGGTATCAGAGCTTGAAAAACTTGTCATTTATAGCGCGTTTTCTGGCTCGATTGACACGGAAAAGGCATCCTCCTGCGTTGGATGCTCTCCTGGTATCAGAGTATGACAAACTGGTCATTTTTAGCGCGTTTTCTGGCTCGATTGACACGGAAAAAGCATCCTCCTGCATTGGATGCTCTCCTGGTATCAGCAGCTTGAAAAACTGGTCATTTTTAGCGCGTTTTCTGGCTCGATTGACACGGAAAAAGCTTCCTCCTGCGTTGGATGCTCTCCTGGTATCAGGAGCTTGACAAACTGGTCATTTTTAGCGCGTTTTCTGGCTCAATCGACACGGAAAAAGCATCCTCCTGCATTGGATGCTCTCCTGGTATCAGCAGCTTGAAAAACTGGTCATTTTTGGCGCGTTTTCTGGCTCGATTGACACGGAAAAAGCATCCTCCTGCATTGGATGCTCTCCTGGTATCAGAGCTTGACAAACTGGTCATTTATGGCGCGTTTTCTGGCTCGATTGACACGGGAAAAGCATCCTCCTGCATTGGATGCTCTCCTGGTATCAGAGCTTGACAAACTGGTCATTTTTGGCGCGTTTTCTGGCTCGATTGACACGGAAAAGGCATCCTCCTGCGTTGGATGCTCTCCTGGTATCAGGAGCTTGACAAACTGGTCATTTTTGGCGCGTTTTCTGGCTCGATCGCTACGGAAAAAGCATCCTCCTGCATTGGATTCTCTCCTGGTATCAGGAGCTTGACAAACTGGTCATTTTTGGCGCGTTTTCTGGCTCAATCGACACGGAAAAAGCATCCTCCTGCGTTGGATGCTCTCCAGGTATCAGGAAGTTGACAAACTGGTCATTTTTGGCGCGTTTTCTGGCTCGATCGCTACGGAAAAAGCATCCTCCTGCGTTGAATGCTCTCCAGGTATCAGGAGCTTGACAAACTGGTCATTTTTGGCGCGTTTTCTAGCTCGATCGCTACGGAAAAAGCATCCTCCTGCGTTGGATGCTCTCCTGGTATCAGGAGCTTGACAAACTGGTCATTTTTGGTGAGTTCTCTATCTCGATCAACACGGAAAAAGCTTCCTCCTGCGTTGGATGCTCTCCTGGTATCAGGAGGTTGAAAAACTGGTCATTTTTGGCACGTTTTCTGGCTCGATCGACACGGAAAAAGCATCCTCCTGCGATGGATGCTCTCCTGGTATCAGCAGCTTGACAAACTGGTCATTTTTGGCGCGTTTTCTGGCTCGATCGACACGGAAAAAGCATCCTCCTGCATTGGATGCTCTCCTGGTATCAGAGCTTGACAAACTGGTCATGTATAGCTCTTTTTCTGGCTCGATTGACACGGAAAAAGCATCCTCCTGCGTTGGATGCTCTCCTGGTATCAGGAGCTTGAAAAACTGGTTATTTTTGGCGCGTTTTCTGGCTCAATCGACACGGAAAAAGCATCCTCCTGCATTGGATGCTCTCTTGGTATCAGCAGCTTGAAAAACTGGTTATTTTTGGCGCGTTTTCTGGCTCGATCGACACGGAAAAAGCATCCTCCTGCGATGGATGCTCTCCTGGTATCAGCAGCTTGACAAACTGGTCATTTTTAGGGCGTTTTCTGGCTCGATCGACACGGAAAAAGCTTCCTCCTGCGTTGGATGCTCTCCTGGTATCAGAGCTTGAAAAACTGGTCATTTTTGGCACGTTTTCTGGCTCGATCGACACGGAAAAAGCATCCTCCTGCGATGGATGCTCTCCTGGTATCAGCAGCTTGACAAACTGGTCATTTTTAGGGCGTTTTCTGGCTCGATCGACACGGAAAAAGCATCCTCCTGCATTGGATGCTCTCTTGGTATCAGCAGCTTGAAAAACTGGTTATTTTTGGCGCGTTTTCTGGCTCGATCGACACGGAAAAAGCATCCTCCTGCGATGGATGCTCTCCTGGTATCAGCAGCTTGACAAACTGGTCATTTTTAGGGCGTTTTCTGGCTCGATTGACACGGAAAAAGCTTCCTCCTGCGTTGGATGCTCTCCTGGTATCAGAGCTAGAAAAACTGGTCATTTTTGGCACGTTTTCTGGCTCGATCGACACGGAAAAAGCATCCTCCTGCGATGGATGCTCTCCTGGTATCAGCAGCTTGACAAACTGGTCATTTTTAGGGCGTTTTCTGGCTCGATCGACACGGAAAAAGCATCCTCCTGCATTGGATGCTCTCCTGGTATCAGAGCTAGAAAAACTGGTCATTTTTAGCGCGTTTTCTGGCTCGATTGACACGGAAAAGGCATCTTCCTGCGTTGGATGCTCTCCTGGTATCAGGAGCTTGACAAACTGGTCATTTTTGGCGCGTTTTCTGGCTCGATTGACACGAAAAAAGCATCCTCCTGCGTTGGATGCTCTCCTGGTATCAGAGCTTGACAAACTGGTCATGTATAGCTCTTTTTCTGGCTCGATTGACACGGAAAAAGCATCCTCCTGCGTTGGATGCTCTCCTGGTATCAGGAGCTTGAAAAACTGGTTATTTTTGGCGCGTTTTCTGGCTCAATCGACACGGAAAAAGCATCCTCCTGCATTGGATGCTCTCTTGGTATCAGCAGCTTGAAAAACTGGTTATTTTTGGCGCGTTTTCTGGCTCGATCGACACGGAAAAAGCATCCTCCTTCGTTGGATGCTCTCCTGGTATCAGGAGCTTGAAATACTGGTTATTTTTTGCACGTTTTCTGGCTCGATCGCTACGGAAAAAGCATCCTCCTGCATTGGATGCTCTCCTGGTATCAGAGCTTGACAAACTGGTCATTTTTGGCGCGTTTTCTGGCTCGATTGACACGGAAAAAGCATCCTCCTGCATTGGATGCTCTCCTGGTATCAGAGCTTGACAAACTGGTTATTTTTGGCGCGTTTTCTGGCTCGATTGACACGGGAAAAGCATCCTCCTGCATTGGATGCTCTCCTGGTATCAGAGCTTGACAAACTGGTCATTTTTGGCGCGTTTTCTGGCTCAATCGACACGGAAAAAGCATCCTCCTGCGTTGGATGCTCTCCTGGTATCAGAGCTTGAAAAACTGGTCATTTATGGCGCGTTTTCTGGCTCGATCGCTACGGAAAAAGCATCCTCCTGCGATGGATGCTCTCCTGGTATCAGGAGCTTGACAAACTGGTCATTTTTGGCGCGTTTTCTGGCTCGATCGCTACGGAAAAAGCATCCTCCTGCGATGGATGCTCTCCTGGTATCAGGAGCTTGACAAACTGGTCATTTTTGGCGCGTTTTTTATCTCGCGAGATTTTATCCCGAATATCGAAAAAGTAACAGGAGCGAAGAACACGCGTGGAGGTAACATTTCATTAATTTTCAAAACAACTTCAGCAAACCAACAAACTGTTTTCAGATTTCCGATGCCAGGAGAGCATGTTTTCAAGAGGTGACACCCTGGTATTACATAAAATGTTTCATGAAATATTTCATGAAAAGTTTCATGAAATATTTCATGAAATTTTCAATGTTCCATGAAATATTTCATGAAAAGTTTCATGAAATTTTTCATGAAACATTTCATGAAATACCAGGTGTTACCTCTTGAAAACCATGCTCTCCTGTTATCGGAAATCTGAAAAAATCTGGTTTGTATGGAATTTTGCACCAGTTGCTCAACATTTCACACGAAGTTGCTTGCTCAGTGAGTACTAGGTGTCACCTCTTGAAAATCATGCTCTCCTGGTATCAGGAGCTTGAAAAACTGGTCAATTTTAGCGCGTTTTCTGGCTCGATTGACACGGAAAAAGTATCCTCCTGCGTTGGATGCTCTCCTGGTATCAGGAGGTTGAAAAACTGGTCATTTTTTGGCGCGTTTTCTGGCTCAATCAACACGGAAAAAGCATCCTCTTGCATTGGATGCTCTCCTGGTATCAGGAGGTTGAAAAACTGGTCATTTTTTGGCGTGTTTTCTGGCTCGATCGACACGGAAAAAGCATCCTCCTGCATTGGATGCTCTCCTGGTATCAGGAGGTTAAAAAACTGGTCATTTTTAGCGCATTTTCTGGCTCGATTGACACGGAAAAAGTATCCTCCTGCGTTGGATGCTCTCCTGGTATCAGAGCTAGAAAAACTTATCATTTATAGCGCGTTTTCTGGCTCGATTGACACGGAAAAAGTATCCTCCTGCGTTGGATGCTCTCCTGGTATCAGGAGGTTGACAAACTGGTCATTTTTAGCGCATTTTCTGGCTCGATTGACACGGAAAAAGCATCCTCCTGCGTTGGATGCTCTCCTGGTATCAGGAGGTTGAAAAACTGGTCATTTTTTGGCGTGTTTTCTGGCTCGATCGACACGGAAAAAGCATCCTCCTGCATTGGATGCTCTCCTGGTATCAGGAGGTTGAAAAACTGGTCATTTTTAGCGCATTTTCTGGCTCGATTGACACGGAAAAAGTATCCTCCTGCGTTGGATGCTCTCCTGGTATCAGAGCTTGAAAAACTTGTCATTTATAGCGCGTTTTCTGGCTCGATTGACACGGAAAAAGTATCCTCCTGCGTTGGATGCTCTCCTGGTATCAGGAGGTTGACAAACTGGTCATTTTTAGCGCGTTTTCTGGCTCGATCGACACGGAAAAAGCTTCCTCCTGCGTTGGATGCTCTCCTGGTATCAGGAGCTTGACAAACTGGTCATTTTTGGCGCGTTTTCTGGCTCAATCGACACGGAAAAAGCATCCTCCTGCATTGGATGCTCTCCTGGTATCAGCAGCTTGAAAAACTGGTCATTTTTGGCGCGTTTGCTGGCTCGATTGACACGGAAAAAGCATCCTCCTGCATTGGATGCTCTCCTGGTATCAGAGCTTGACAAACTGGTCATTTTTGGCGCGTTTTCTGGCTCGATTGACACGGGAAAAGCATCCTCCTGCATTGGATGCTCTCCTGGTATCAGAGCTTGACAAACTGGTCATTTTTGGCGCGTTTTCTGGCTCGATTGACACGGAAAAGGCATCCTCCTGCGTTGGATGCTCTCCTGGTATCAGGAGCTTGACAAACTGGTCATTTTTGGCGCGTTTTCTAGCTCGATCGCTACGGAAAAAGCATCCTCTTGCGTTGGATGCTCTCCTGGTATCAGAGCTTGAAAAACTGGTCATTTTTAGCGCGTTTTCTGGCTCGATCGACACGGCAAAAGCATCCTCCTGCGTTGGATGCTCTCCTGGTATCAGAGCTTTTAAAACTAAACATGTATAGCTTTTTTTCTGGCTCGATTGACACGGAAAAAGCATCCTCCTGCGTTGGATGCTCTCCTGGTATCAGAGCTTGACAAACTGGTCATTTTTGGCGCGTTTTCTGGCTCAATCGACACGGAAAAAGCATCCTCCTGCGTTGGATGCTCTCCTGGTATCAGAGCTTGAAAAACTGGTCATTTATGGCGCGTTTTCTGGCTCGATCGCTACGGAAAAAGCATCCTCCTGCGATGGATGCTCTCCTGGTATCAGGAGCTTGACAAACTGGTCATTTTTGGCGCGTTTTCTGGCTCGATCGCTACGGAAAAAGCATCCTCCTGCGATGGATGCTCTCCTGGTATCAGGAGCTTGACAAACTGGTCATTTTTGGCGCGTTTTTTATCTCGCGAGATTTTATCCCGAATATCGAAAAAGTAACAGGAGCGAAGAACACGCGTGGAGGTAACATTTCATTAATTTTCAAAACAACTTCAGCAAACCAACAAACTGTTTTCAGATTTCCGATGCCAGGAGAGCATGTTTTCAAGAGGTGACACCCTGGTATTACATAAAATGTTTCATGAAATATTTCATGAAAAGTTTCATGAAATATTTCATGAAATTTTCAATGTTCCATGAAATATTTCATGAAAAGTTTCATGAAATTTTTCATGAAACATTTCATGAAATACCAGGTGTTACCTCTTGAAAACCATGCTCTCCTGGTATCGGAAATCTGAAAAAATCTGGTTTTTATGGAATTTTGCACCAGTTGCTCAACATTTCACACGAAGTTGCTTGCTCAGTGAGTACTAGGTGTCACCTCTTGAAAATCATGCTCTCCTGGTATCAGGAGCTTGAAAAACTGGTCATTTTTGGCGCGTTTTCTGGCTCGATTGACACGGAAAAGGCATCCTCCTGCGTTGGATGCTCTCCTGGTATCAGGAGGTTGACAAACTGGTCATTTTTGGCGCGTTTTCTGGCTCGATTGACACGGAAAAAGCATCCTCCTGCGTTGGATGCTCTCCTGGTATCAGGAGGTTGAAAAACTGGTCATTTTTTGGCGTGTTTTCTGGCTCGATCGACACGGAAAAAGCATCCTCCTGCATTGGATGCTCTCCTGGTATCAGGAGGTTGAAAAACTGGTCATTTTTAGCGCATTTTCTGGCTCGATTGACACGGAAAAAGTATCCTCCTGCGTTGGATGCTCTCCTGGTATCAGAGCTTGAAAAACTTGTCATTTATAGCGCGTTTTCTGGCTCGATTGACACGGAAAAGGCATCCTCCTGCGTTGGATGCTCTCCTGGTATCAGAGTATGACAAACTGGTCATTTTTAGCGCGTTTTCTGGCTCGATTGACACGGAAAAAGCATCCTCCTGCATTGGATGCTCTCCTGGTATCAGCAGCTTGAAAAACTGGTCATTTTTAGCGCGTTTTCTGGCTCGATTGACACGGAAAAAGCTTCCTCCTGCGTTGGATGCTCTCCTGGTATCAGGAGCTTGACAAACTGGTCATTTTTAGCGCGTTTTCTGGCTCAATCGACACGGAAAAAGCATCCTCCTGCATTGGATGCTCTCCTGGTATCAGCAGCTTGAAAAACTGGTCATTTTTGGCGCGTTTTCTGGCTCGATTGACACGGAAAAAGCATCCTCCTGCATTGGATGCTCTCCTGGTATCAGAGCTTGACAAACTGGTCATTTATGGCGCGTTTTCTGGCTCGATTGACACGGGAAAAGCATCCTCCTGCATTGGATGCTCTCCTGGTATCAGAGCTTGACAAACTGGTCATTTTTGGCGCGTTTTCTGGCTCGATTGACACGGAAAAGGCATCCTCCTGCGTTGGATGCTCTCCTGGTATCAGGAGCTTGACAAACTGGTCATTTTTGGCGCGTTTTCTGGCTCGATCGCTACGGAAAAAGCATCCTCCTGCATTGGATTCTCTCCTGGTATCAGGAGCTTGACAAACTGGTCATTTTTGGCGCGTTTTCTGGCTCAATCGACACGGAAAAAGCATCCTCCTGCGTTGGATGCTCTCCAGGTATCAGGAAGTTGACAAACTGGTCATTTTTGGCGCGTTTTCTGGCTCGATCGCTACGGAAAAAGCATCCTCCTGCGTTGAATGCTCTCCAGGTATCAGGAGCTTGACAAACTGGTCATTTTTGGCGCGTTTTCTAGCTCGATCGCTACGGAAAAAGCATCCTCCTGCGTTGGATGCTCTCCTGGTATCAGGAGCTTGACAAACTGGTCATTTTTGGTGAGTTCTCTATCTCGATCAACACGGAAAAAGCTTCCTCCTGCGTTGGATGCTCTCCTGGTATCAGGAGGTTGAAAAACTGGTCATTTTTGGCACGTTTTCTGGCTCGATCGACACGGAAAAAGCATCCTCCTGCGATGGATGCTCTCCTGGTATCAGCAGCTTGACAAACTGGTCATTTTTGGCGCGTTTTCTGGCTCGATCGACACGGAAAAAGCATCCTCCTGCATTGGATGCTCTCCTGGTATCAGAGCTTGACAAACTGGTCATGTATAGCTCTTTTTCTGGCTCGATTGACACGGAAAAAGCATCCTCCTGCGTTGGATGCTCTCCTGGTATCAGGAGCTTGAAAAACTGGTTATTTTTGGCGCGTTTTCTGGCTCAATCGACACGGAAAAAGCATCCTCCTGCATTGGATGCTCTCTTGGTATCAGCAGCTTGAAAAACTGGTTATTTTTGGCGCGTTTTCTGGCTCGATCGACACGGAAAAAGCATCCTCCTGCGATGGATGCTCTCCTGGTATCAGCAGCTTGACAAACTGGTCATTTTTAGGGCGTTTTCTGGCTCGATCGACACGGAAAAAGCTTCCTCCTGCGTTGGATGCTCTCCTGGTATCAGAGCTTGAAAAACTGGTCATTTTTGGCACGTTTTCTGGCTCGATCGACACGGAAAAAGCATCCTCCTGCGATGGATGCTCTCCTGGTATCAGCAGCTTGACAAACTGGTCATTTTTAGGGCGTTTTCTGGCTCGATCGACACGGAAAAAGCATCCTCCTGCATTGGATGCTCTCTTGGTATCAGCAGCTTGAAAAACTGGTTATTTTTGGCGCGTTTTCTGGCTCGATCGACACGGAAAAAGCATCCTCCTGCGATGGATGCTCTCCTGGTATCAGCAGCTTGACAAACTGGTCATTTTTAGGGCGTTTTCTGGCTCGATTGACACGGAAAAAGCTTCCTCCTGCGTTGGATGCTCTCCTGGTATCAGAGCTAGAAAAACTGGTCATTTTTGGCACGTTTTCTGGCTCGATCGACACGGAAAAAGCATCCTCCTGCGATGGATGCTCTCCTGGTATCAGCAGCTTGACAAACTGGTCATTTTTAGGGCGTTTTCTGGCTCGATCGACACGGAAAAAGCATCCTCCTGCATTGGATGCTCTCCTGGTATCAGAGCTAGAAAAACTGGTCATTTTTAGCGCGTTTTCTGGCTCGATTGACACGGAAAAGGCATCTTCCTGCGTTGGATGCTCTCCTGGTATCAGGAGCTTGACAAACTGGTCATTTTTGGCGCGTTTTCTGGCTCGATTGACACGGAAAAAGCATCCTCCTGCGTTGGATGCTCTCCTGGTATCAGAGCTTGACAAACTGGTCATGTATAGCTCTTTTTCTGGCTCGATTGACACGGAAAAAGCATCCTCCTGCGTTGGATGCTCTCCTGGTATCAGGAGCTTGAAAAACTGGTTATTTTTGGCGCGTTTTCTGGCTCAATCGACACGGAAAAAGCATCCTCCTGCATTGGATGCTCTCTTGGTATCAGCAGCTTGAAAAACTGGTTATTTTTGGCGCGTTTTCTGGCTCGATCGACACGGAAAAAGCATCCTCCTTCGTTGGATGCTCTCCTGGTATCAGGAGCTTGAAATACTGGTTATTTTTTGCACGTTTTCTGGCTCGATCGCTACGGAAAAAGCATCCTCCTGCATTGGATGCTCTCCTGGTATCAGAGCTTGACAAACTGGTCATTTTTGGCGCGTTTTCTGGCTCGATTGACACGGAAAAAGCATCCTCCTGCATTGGATGCTCTCCTGGTATCAGAGCTTGACAAACTGGTTATTTTTGGCGCGTTTTCTGGCTCGATTGACACGGGAAAAGCATCCTCCTGCATTGGATGCTCTCCTGGTATCAGAGCTTGACAAACTGGTCATTTTTGGCGCGTTTTCTGGCTCGATTGACACGGAAAAGGCATCCTCCTGCGTTGGATGCTCTCCTGGTATCAGGAGCTTGACAAACTGGTCATTTTTGGCGCGTTTTCTAGCTCGATCGCTACGGAAAAAGCATCCTCTTGCGTTGGATGCTCTCCTGGTATCAGAGCTTGAAAAACTGGTCATTTTTAGCGCGTTTTCTGGCTCGATCGACACGGCAAAAGCATCCTCCTGCGTTGGATGCTCTCCTGGTATCAGAGCTTGAAAAACTAAACATGTATAGCTTTTTTTCTGGCTCGATTGACACGGAAAAAGCATCCTCCTGCGTTGGATGCTCTCCTGGTATCAGAGCTTGACAAACTGGTCATTTTTGGCGCGTTTTCTGGCTCAATCGACACGGAAAAAGCATCCTCCTGCGTTGGATGCTCTCCTGGTATCAGAGCTTGAAAAACTGGTCATTTATGGCGCGTTTTCTGGCTCGATCGCTACGGAAAAAGCATCCTCCTGCGATGGATGCTCTCCTGGTATCAGGAGCTTGACAAACTGGTCATTTTTGGCGCGTTTTCTGGCTCGATCGCTACGGAAAAAGCATCCTCCTGCGATGGATGCTCTCCTGGTATCAGGAGCTTGACAAACTGGTCATTTTTGGCGCGTTTTTTATCTCGCGAGATTTTATCCCGAATATCGAAAAAGTAACAGGAGCGAAGAACACGCGTGAAGGTAACATTTCATTAATTTTCAAAACAACTTCAGCAAACCAACAAACTGTTTTCAGATTTCCGATGCCAGGAGAGCATGTTTTCAAGAGGTGACACCCTGGTATTACATAAAATGTTTCATGAAATATTTCATGAAAAGTTTCATGAAATATTTCATGAAATTTTCAATGTTCCATGAAATATTTCATGAAAAGTTTCATGAAATTTTTCATGAAACATTTCATGAAATACCAGGTGTTACCTCTTGAAAACCATGCTCTCCTGGTATCGGAAATCTGAAAAAATCTGGTTTTTATGGAATTTTGCACCAGTTGCTCAACATTTCACACGAAGTTGCTTGCTCAGTGAGTACTAGGTGTCACCTCTTGAAAATCATGCTCTCCTGGTATCAGGAGCTTGAAAAACTGGTCAATTTTAGCGCGTTTTCTGGCTCGATTGACACGGAAAAAGTATCCTCCTGCGTTGGATGCTCTCCTGGTATCAGGAGGTTGAAAAACTGGTCATTTTTTGGCGCGTTATCTGGCTCAATCAACACGGAAAAAGCATCCTCTTGCATTGGATGCTCTCCTGGTATCAGGAGGTTGAAAAACTGGTCATTTTTTGGCGTGTTTTCTGGCTCGATCGACACGGAAAAAGCATCCTCCTGCATTGGATGCTCTCCTGGTATCAGGAGGTTAAAAAACTGGTCATTTTTAGCGCATTTTCTGGCTCGATTGACACGGAAAAAGTATCCTCCTGCGTTGGATGCTCTCCTGGTATCAGAGCTAGAAAAACTTATCATTTATAGCGCGTTTTCTGGCTCGATTGACACGGAAAAAGTATCCTCCTGCGTTGGATGCTCTCCTGGTATCAGGAGGTTGACAAACTGGTCATTTTTAGCGCATTTTCTGGCTCGATTGACACGGAAAAAGCATCCTCCTGCGTTGGATGCTCTCCTGGTATCAGGAGGTTGAAAAACTGGTCATTTTTTGGCGTGTTTTCTGGCTCGATCGACACGGAAAAAGCATCCTCCTGCATTGGATGCTCTCCTGGTATCAGGAGGTTGAAAAACTGGTCATTTTTAGCGCATTTTCTGGCTCGATTGACACGGAAAAAGTATCCTCCTGCGTTGGATGCTCTCCTGGTATCAGAGCTTGAAAAACTTGTCATTTATAGCGCGTTTTCTGGCTCGATTGACACGGAAAAAGTATCCTCCTGCGTTGGATGCTCTCCTGGTATCAGGAGGTTGACAAACTGGTCATTTTTGGCGCGTTTTCTGGCTCGATCGACACGGAAAAAGCTTCCTCCTGCGTTGGATGCTCTCCTGGTATCAGGAGCTTGACAAACTGGTCATTTTTGGCGCGTTTTCTGGCTCAATCGACACGGAAAAAGCATCCTCCTGCATTGGATGCTCTCCTGGTATCAGCAGCTTGAAAAACTGGTCATTTTTGGCGCGTTTGCTGGCTCGATTGACACGGAAAAAGCATCCTCCTGCATTGGATGCTCTCCTGGTATCAGAGCTTGACAAACTGGTCATTTTTGGCGCGTTTTCTGGCTCGATTGACACGGGAAAAGCATCCTCCTGCATTGGATGCTCTCCTGGTATCAGAGCTTGACAAACTGGTCATTTTTGGCGCGTTTTCTGGCTCGATTGACACGGAAAAGGCATCCTCCTGCGTTGGATGCTCTCCTGGTATCAGGAGCTTGACAAACTGGTCATTTTTGGCGCGTTTTCTAGCTCGATCGCTACGGAAAAAGCATCCTCTTGCGTTGGATGCTCTCCTGGTATCAGAGCTTGAAAAACTGGTCATTTTTAGCGCGTTTTCTGGCTCGATCGACACGGCAAAAGCATCCTCCTGCGTTGGATGCTCTCCTGGTATCAGAGCTTGAAAAACTAAACATGTATAGCTTTTTTTCTGGCTCGATTGACACGGAAAAAGCATCCTCCTGCGTTGGATGCTCTCCTGGTATCAGAGCTTGACAAACTGGTCATTTTTGGCGCGTTTTCTGGCTCAATCGACACGGAAAAAGCATCCTCCTGCGTTGGATGCTCTCCTGGTATCAGAGCTTGAAAAACTGGTCATTTATGGCGCGTTTTCTGGCTCGATCGCTACGGAAAAAGCATCCTCCTGCGATGGATGCTCTCCTGGTATCAGGAGCTTGACAAACTGGTCATTTTTGGCGCGTTTTCTGGCTCGATCGCTACGGAAAAAGCATCCTCCTGCGATGGATGCTCTCCTGGTATCAGGAGCTTGACAAACTGGTCATTTTTGGCGCGTTTTTTATCTCGCGAGATTTTATCCCGAATATCGAAAAAGTAACAGGAGCGAAGAACACGCGTGGAGGTAACATTTCATTAATTTTCAAAACAACTTCAGCAAACCAACAAACTGTTTTCAGATTTCCGATGCCAGGAGAGCATGTTTTCAAGAGGTGACACCCTGGTATTACATAAAATGTTTCATGAAATATTTCATGAAAAGTTTCATGAAATATTTCATGAAATTTTCAATGTTCCATGAAATATTTCATGAAAAGTTTCATGAAATTTTTCATGAAACATTTCATGAAATACCAGGTGTTACCTCTTGAAAACCATGCTCTCCTGGTATCGGAAATCTGAAAAAATCTGGTTTTTATGGAATTTTGCACCAGTTGCTCAACATTTCACACGAAGTTGCTTGCTCAGTGAGTACTAGGTGTCACCTCTTGAAAATCATGCTCTCCTGGTATCAGGAGCTTGAAAAACTGGTCATTTTTGGCGCGTTTTCTGGCTCGATTGACACGGAAAAGGCATCCTCCTGCGTTGGATGCTCTCCTGGTATCAGGAGGTTGACAAACTGGTCATTTTTAGCGCGTTTTCTGGCTCGATTGACACGGAAAAAGCATCCTCCTGCGTTGGATGCTCTCCTGGTATCAGGAGGTTGAAAAACTGGTCATTTTTTGGCGTGTTTTCTGGCTCGATCGACACGGAAAAAGCATCCTCCTGCATTGGATGCTCTCCTGGTATCAGGAGGTTGAAAAACTGGTCATTTTTAGCGCATTTTCTGGCTCGATTGACACGGAAAAAGTATCCTCCTGCGTTGGATGCTCTCCTGGTATCAGAGCTAGAAAAACTTATCATTTATAGCGCGTTTTCTGGCTCGATTGACACGGAAAAGGCATCCTCCTGCGTTGGATGCTCTCCTGGTATCAGAGTATGACAAACTGGTCATTTTTAGCGCGTTTTCTGGCTCGATTGACACGGAAAAAGCATCCTCCTGCATTGGATGCTCTCCTGGTATCAGCAGCTTGAAAAACTGGTCATTTTTAGCGCGTTTTCTGGCTCGATTGACACGGAAAAAGCTTCCTCCTGCGTTGGATGCTCTCCTGGTATCAGGAGCTTGACAAACTGGTCATTTTTGGCGCGTTTTCTGGCTCAATCGACACGGAAAAAGCATCCTCCTGCATTGGATGCTCTCCTGGTATCAGCAGCTTGAAAAACTGGTCATTTTTGGCGCGTTTTCTGGCTCGATTGACACGGAAAAAGCATCCTCCTGCGTTGGATGCTCTCCTGGTATCAGAGCTTGAAAAACTGGTCATTTATAGCGCGTTTTCTGGCTCGATTGACACGGAAAAAGTATCCTCCTGCGTTGGATGCTCTCCTGGTATCAGAGCTTGACAAACTGGTCATTTTTGGCGCGTTTTCTGGCTCGATTGACTCGGAAAAAGTATCCTCCTGCGTTGGATGCTCTCCTGGTATCAGAGCTTGAAAAACTGGTCATTTATAGCGCGTTTTCTGGCTCGATTGACTCGGAAAAAGTATCCTCCTGCGTTGGATGCTCTCCTGGTATCAGAGCTTGAAAAACTGGTCATTTTTAGCGCGTTTTCTGGCTCGATTGACTCGGAAAAAGTATCCTCCTGCGTTGGATGCTCTCCTGGTATCAGAGCTTGAAAAACTGGTCATTTATAGCGCGTTTTCTGGCTCGATTGACACGGAAAAAGTATCCTCCTGCGTTGGATGCTCTCCTGGTATCAGGAGGTTGAAAAACTGGTCATTTTTTGGCGTGTTTTCTGGCTCGATTGACACGGAAAAAGTATCCTCCTGCGTTGGATGCTCTCCTGGTATCAGAGCTTGACAAACTGGTCATTTTTGGCGCGTTTTCTGGCTCGATTGACTCGGAAAAAGTATCCTCCTGCGTTGGATGCTCTCCTGGTATCAGAGCTTGAAAAACTGGTCATTTATAGCGCGTTTTCTGGCTCGATTGACACGGAAAAAGTATCCTCCTGCGTTGGATGCTCTCCTGGTATCAGGAGCTTGACAAACTGGTCATTTTTGGCGCGTTTTCTGGCTCAATCGAAACGGAAAAAGCATCCTCCTGCGTTGGATGCTCTCCTGGTATCAGAGCTTGACAAACTGGTCATTTATGGCGCGTTTTCTGGCTCGATTGACACGGAAAAAGTATCCTCCTGCGTTGGATGCTCTCCTGGTATCAGAGCTTGACAAACTGGTCATTTTTGGCGCGTTTTCTGGCTCGATTGACACGGAAAAAGCATCCTCCTGCGTTGGATGCTCTCCTGGTATCAGAGCTTGACAAACTGGTCATTTTTGGCGCGTTTTCTGGCTCGATTGACACGGAAAAAGTATCCTCCTGCGTTGGATGCTCTCCTGGTATCAGAGCTTGAAAAACTGGTCATTTATAGCGCGTTTTCTGGCTCGATTGACACGGAAAAAGTATCCTCCTGCGTTGGATGCTCTCCTGGTATCAGAGCTTGAAAAACTGGTCATTTTTAGCGCGTTTTCTGGCTCGATTGACTCGGAAAAAGTATCCTCCTGCGTTGGATGCTCTCCTGGTATCAGAGCTTGAAAAACTGGTCATTTATAGCGCGTTTTCTGGCTCGATTGACACGGAAAAAGTATCCTCCTGCGTTGGATGCTCTCCTGGTATCAGAGCTTGACAAACTGGTCATTTTTGGCGCGTTTTCTGGCTCGATTGACTCGGAAAAAGTATCCTCCTGCGTTGGATGCTCTCCTGGTATCAGAGCTTGAAAAACTGGTCATTTATAGCGCGTTTTCTGGCTCGATTGACACGGAAAAAGTATCCTCCTGCGATGGATGCTCTCCTGGTATCAGGAAGTTGAAAAACTGGTCATTTTTTGGCGTGTTTTCTGGCTCGATCGACACGGAAAAAGCATCCTCCTGCGTTGGATGCTCTCCTGGTATCAGAGCTTGACAAACTGGTCATTTTTGGCGCGTTTTCTGGCTCGATTGACTCGGAAAAAGTATCCTCCTGCGTTGGATGCTCTCCTGGTATCAGAGCTTGAAAAACTGGTCATTTATAGCGCGTTTTCTGGCTCGATTGACTCGGAAAAAGTATCCTCCTGCGTTGGATGCTCTCCTGGTATCAGAGCTTGAAAAACTGGTCATTTTTAGCGCGTTTTCTGGCTCGATTGACTCGGAAAAAGTATCCTCCTGCGTTGGATGCTCTCCTGGTATCAGAGCTTGAAAAACTGGTCATTTATAGCGCGTTTTCTGGCTCGATTGACACGGAAAAAGTATCCTCCTGCGTTGGATGCTCTCCTGGTATCAGAGCTTGACAAACTGGTCATTTTTGGCGCGTTTTCTGGCTCGATTGACTCGGAAAAAGTATCCTCCTGCGTTGGATGCTCTCCTGGTATCAGAGCTTGAAAAACTGGTCATTTATAGCGCGTTTTCTGGCTCGATTGACACGGAAAAAGTATCCTCCTGCGATGGATGCTCTCCTGGTATCAGGAGGTTGAAAAACTGGTCATTTTTTGGCGTGTTTTCTGGCTCGATCGACACGGAAAAAGCATCCTCCTGCGTTGGATGCTCTCCTGGTATCAGAGCTTGACAAACTGGTCATTTTTAGCGCGTTTTCTGGCTCGATTGACAAGGAAAAAGTATCCTCCTGCGTTGGATGCTCTCCTGGTATCAGAGCTTGACAAACTGGTCATTTTTAGCGCGTTTTCTGGCTCGATTGACTCGGAAAAAGTATCCTCCTGCGTTGGATGCTCTCCTGGTATCAGAGCTTGACAAACTGGTCATTTTTAGCGCGTTTTCTGGCTCGATTGACTCGGAAAAAGTATCCTCCTGCGTTGGATGCTCTCCTGGTATCAGGAGGTTGAAAAACTGGTCATTTTTTGGCGCGTTTTCTGGCTCGATCGACACGGAAAAAGCATCCTCCTGCGTTGGATGCTCTCCTGGTATCAGAGCTTGACAAACTGGTCATTTTTAGCGCGTTTTCTGGCTCGATTGACAAGGAAAAAGTATCCTCCTGCGTTGGATGCTCTCCTGGTATCAGAGCTTGAAAAACTGGTCATTTTTAGCGCGTTTTCTGGCTCGATTGACTCGGAAAAAGTATCCTCCTGCGTTGGATGCTCTCCTGGTATCAGAGCTTGACAAACTGGTCATTTTTAGCGCGTTTTCTGGCTCGATTGACTCGGAAAAAGTATCCTCCTGCGTTGGATGCTCTCCTGGTATCAGAGCTTGACAAACTGGTCATTTATGGCGCGTTTTCTGGCTCGATTGACACGGAAAAAGTATCCTCCTGCGTTGGATGCTCTCCTGGTATCAGAGCTTGACAAACTGGTCATTTTTGGCGCGTTTTCTGGCTCGATTGACACGGAAAAAGCATCCTCCTGCGTTGGATGCTCTCCTGGTATCAGAAGCTTGAAAAACTGGTCATTTATAGCGCGTTTTCTGGCTCGATTGACACGGAAAAAGTATCCTCCTGCGTTGGATGCTCTCCTGGTATCAGAGCTTGACAAACTGGTCATTTTTGGCGCGTTTTCTGGCTCGATTGACACGGAAAAAGCATCCTCCTGCGTTGGATGCTCTCCTGGTATCAGAGCTTGAAAAACTGGTCATTTATAGCGCGTTTTCTGGCTCGATTGACACGGAAAAAGTATCCTCCTGCGTTGGATGCTCTCCTGGTATCAGAGCTTGACAAACTGGTCATTTTTGGCGCGTTTTCTGGCTCGATTGACTCGGAAAAAGTATCCTCCTGCGTTGGATGCTCTCCTGGTATCAGAGCTTGAAAAACTGGTCATTTATAGCGCGTTTTCTGGCTCGATTGACACGGAAAAAGTATCCTCCTGCGTTGGATGCTCTCCTGGTATCAGGAGCTTGACAAACTGGTCATTTTTGGCGCGTTTTCTGGCTCAATCGAAACGGAAAAAGCATCCTCCTGCGTTGGATGCTCTCCTGGTATCAGAGCTTGACAAACTGGTCATTTATGGCGCGTTTTCTGGCTCGATTGACACGGAAAAAGCATCCTCCTGCGTTGGATGCTCTCCTGGTATCAGAGCTTGAAAAACTGGTCATTTATAGCGCGTTTTCTGGCTCGATTGACACGGAAAAAGTATCCTCCTGCGTTGGATGCTCTCCTGGTATCAGAGCTTGACAAACTGGTCATTTTTGGCGCGTTTTCTGGCTCGATTGACTCGGAAAAAGTATCCTCCTGCGTTGGATGCTCTCCTGGTATCAGAGCTTGAAAAACTGGTCATTTATAGCGCGTTTTCTGGCTCGATTGACACGGAAAAAGTATCCTCCTGCGTTGGATGCTCTCCTGGTATCAGGAGCTTGACAAACTGGTCATTTTTGGCGCGTTTTCTGGCTCAATCGAAACGGAAAAAGCATCCTCCTGCGTTGGATGCTCTCCTGGTATCAGAGCTTGACAAACTGGTCATTTATGGCGCGTTTTCTGGCTCGATTGACACGGAAAAAGTATCCTCCTGCGTTGGATGCTCTCCTGGTATCAGAGCTTGACAAACTGGTCATTTTTGGCGCGTTTTCTGGCTCGATTGACACGGAAAAAGCATCCTCCTGCGTTGGATGCTCTCCTGGTATCAGAAGCTTGAAAAACTGGTCATTTATAGCGCGTTTTCTGGCTCGATTGACACGGAAAAAGTATCCTCCTGCGTTGGATGCTCTCCTGGTATCAGAGCTTGACAAACTGGTCATTTTTGGCGCGTTTTCTGGCTCGATTGACACGGAAAAAGCATCCTCCTGCGTTGGATGCTCTCCTGGTATCAGAGCTTGAAAAACTGGTCATTTATAGCGCGTTTTCTGGCTCGATTGACACGGAAAAAGTATCCTCCTGCGTTGGATGCTCTCCTGGTATCAGAGCTTGACAAACTGGTCATTTTTGGCGCGTTTTCTGGCTCGATTGACTCGGAAAAAGTATCCTCCTGCGTTGGATGCTCTCCTGGTATCAGAGCTTGAAAAACTGGTCATTTATAGCGCGTTTTCTGGCTCGATTGACACGGAAAAAGTATCCTCCTGCGTTGGATGCTCTCCTGGTATCAGAGCTTGACAAACTGGTCATTTTTGGCGCGTTTTCTGGCTCGATCGACACGGAAAAAGCATCCTCCTGCGTTGGATGCTCTCCTGGTATCAGGAGCTTGACAAACTGGTCATTTTTGGCGCGTTTTCTGGCTCGATTGACACGGAAAAAGCATCCTCCTGCATTAGATGCTCTCCTGGTATCATGAGGTTGACAAACTGGTTATTTTTGGCGCGTTTTCTGGCTCGATCGATACGGAAAAAGCATCCTCCTGCGTTGGATGCTCTCCTGGTATCAGAGGTTGACAAACTGGTCATTTTTGGTGAGTTCTCTGTCTCGATCAACACGGAAAAAGCATCCTCCTGCATTGGATGCTCTCCTGGTATCAGGAGCTTGACAAACTGGTCATTTTTGGCGCGTTTTCTGGCTCAATCGACACGGAAAAAGCATCCTCCTGCGATGGATGCTCTCCTGGTATCAGAGCTTGACAAACTGGTCAGTTTTGGCGCGTTTTTTATCGCGCGAAATTTTATCCCGAATATCGAAAAAGTAACAGGAGCGAAGAACACGTGTGGAGGTAACATTTCATTAATTTTCAAAACAACTTCAGCAAACCAACAAGCTGTTTTCAGATTTCCGATGCCAGGAGAGCATGTTTTTCAAAAGGTGACACCTGGTATTTCATGAAAAGTTTCATGAAATATTTCATGAAAAGTTTCATGAAATATTTCATGAAATTTTCAATGTTCCATGAAATATTTCATGAAAAGTTTCATGAAATCTTTCATGAAACATTTCATGAAATACCAGGTGTTACCTCTTGAAAACCATGCTCTCCTGGTATTGGAAATTTGAAAAAATCTGGTTTGTATGGAATTTTGCACCAGTTGCTCAACATTTCACACGAAGTTGCTTGCTCAGTGAGTACTAGGTGTCACCTCTTGAAAATCATGCTCTCCTGGTATCAGGAGCTTGACAAACTGGTCATGTCTAGCTCTTTTTCTGGCTCGATTGACACGGAAAAAGCATCCTCCTGCATTGGATGCTCTCCTGGTATCAGGAGCTTGACAAACTGGTCATTTTTGGCGCGTTTTCTGGCTCAATCGACACGGAAAAAGCATCCTCCTGCGTTGGATGCTCTCCTGGTATCAGAGCTTGAAAAACTTGTCATTTATAGCGCGTTTTCTGGCTCGATTGACACGGAAAAAGCATCCTCCTGCAATGGATGCTCTCCTGGTATCAGGAGCTTGACAAACTGGTCATTTTTGGCGCGTTTTCTGGCTCAATCGACACGGAAAAAGCATCCTCCTGCGTTGGATGCTCTCCTGGTATCAGAGGTTGACAAACTGGTCATTTTTGGCGCGTTTTCTGGCTCGATTGACACGGAAAAAGCATCCTCCTGCGTTGGATGCTCTCCTGGTATCAGAGCTTGACAAACTGGTCATTTTTGGCGCGTTTTCTGGCTCGATTGACACGGAAAAAGCATCCTCCTGCGTTGGATGCTCTCCTGGTATCAGAGCTTGACAAACTGGTCATTTTTAGCGCGTTTTCTGGCTCGATCGACACGGAAAAAGCATCCTCCTGCGTTGGATGCTCTCCTGGTATCAGAGCTTGACAAACTGGTCATTTTTAGCGCGTTTTCTGGCTCGATTGACACGGAAAAAGCATCCTCCTGCGTTGGATGCTCTCCTGGTATCAGAGCTTGACAAACTGGTCATTTTTAGCGCGTTTTCTGGCTCGATTGACAAGGAAAAAGTATCCTCCTGCGTTGGATGCTCTCCTGGTATCAGAGCTTGACAAACTGGTCATTTTTAGCGCGTTTTCTGGCTCGATTGACTCGGAAAAAGTATCCTCCTGCGTTGGATGCTCTCCTGGTATCAGAGCTTGACAAACTGGTCATTTTTAGCGCGTTTTCTGGCTCGATTGACACGGAAAAAGCATCCTCCTGCGTTGGATGCTCTCCTGGTATCAGAGCTTGAAAAACTGGTCATTTTTAGCGCGTTTTCTGGCTCGATTGACTCGGAAAAAGCATCCTCCTGCGTTGGATGCTCTCCTGGTATCAGAGCTTGACAAACTGGTCATTTTTAGCGCGTTTTCTGGCTCGATTGACAAGGAAAAAGTATCCTCCTGCGTTGGATGCTCTCCTGGTATCAGAGCTTGACAAACTGGTCATTTTTAGCGCGTTTTCTGGCTCGATTGACTCGGAAAAAGTATCCTCCTGCGTTGGATGCTCTCCTGGTATCAGAGCTTGAAAAACTGGTCATTTATAGCGCGTTTTCTGGCTCGATTGACACGGAAAAAGTATCCTCCTGCGTTGGATGCTCTCCTGGTATCAGAGCTTGACAAACTGGTCATTTTTGGCGCGTTTTCTGGCTCGATTGACTCGGAAAAAGTATCCTCCTGCGTTGGATGCTCTCCTGGTATCAGAGCTTGAAAAACTGGTCATTTATAGCGCGTTTTCTGGCTCGATTGACTCGGAAAAAGTATCCTCCTGCGTTGGATGCTCTCCTGGTATCAGAGCTTGAAAAACTGGTCATTTTTAGCGCGTTTTCTGGCTCGATTGACTCGGAAAAAGTATCCTCCTGCGTTGGATGCTCTCCTGGTATCAGAGCTTGAAAAACTGGTCATTTATAGCGCGTTTTCTGGCTCGATTGACACGGAAAAAGTATCCTCCTGCGTTGGATGCTCTCCTGGTATCAGAGCTTGACAAACTGGTCATTTTTGGCGCGTTTTCTGGCTCGATTGACTCGGAAAAAGTATCCTCCTGCGTTGGATGCTCTCCTGGTATCAGAGCTTGAAAAACTGGTCATTTATAGCGCGTTTTCTGGCTCGATTGACACGGAAAAAGTATCCTCCTGCGATGGATGCTCTCCTGGTATCAGGAGGTTGAAAAACTGGTCATTTTTTGGCGTGTTTTCTGGCTCGATCGACACGGAAAAAGCATCCTCCTGCGTTGGATGCTCTCCTGGTATCAGAGCTTGACAAACTGGTCATTTTTAGCGCGTTTTCTGGCTCGATTGACAAGGAAAAAGTATCCTCCTGCGTTGGATGCTCTCCTGGTATCAGAGCTTGACAAACTGGTCATTTTTAGCGCGTTTTCTGGCTCGATTGACTCGGAAAAAGTATCCTCCTGCGTTGGATGCTCTCCTGGTATCAGAGCTTGACAAACTGGCCATTTTTAGCGCGTTTTCTGGCTCGATTGACTCGGAAAAAGTATCCTCCTGCGTTGGATGCTCTCCTGGTATCAGAGCTTGACAAACTGGTCATTTTTGGCGCGTTTTCTGGCTCGATTGACTCGGAAAAAGTATCCTCCTGCGTTGGATGCTCTCCTGGTATCAGAGCTTGAAAAACTGGTCATTTATAGCGCGTTTTCTGGCTCGATTGACTCGGAAAAAGTATCCTCCTGCGTTGGATGCTCTCCTGGTATCAGAGCTTGAAAAACTGGTCATTTTTAGCGCGTTTTCTGGCTCGATTGACTCGGAAAAAGTATCCTCCTGCGTTGGATGCTCTCCTGGTATCAGGAGCTTGACAAACTGGTCATTTTTGGCGCGTTTTCTGGCTCAATCGAAACGGAAAAAGCATCCTCCTGCGTTGGATGCTCTCCTGGTATCAGAGCTTGACAAACTGGTCATTTATGGCGCGTTTTCTGGCTCGATTGACACGGAAAAAGTATCCTCCTGCGTTGGATGCTCTCCTGGTATCAGAGCTTGACAAACTGGTCATTTTTGGCGCGTTTTCTGGCTCGATTGACACGGAAAAAGCATCCTCCTGCGTTGGATGCTCTCCTGGTATCAGAAGCTTGAAAAACTGGTCATTTATAGCGCGTTTTCTGGCTCGATTGACACGGAAAAAGTATCCTCCTGCGTTGGATGCTCTCCTGGTATCAGAGCTTGACAAACTGGTCATTTTTGGCGCGTTTTCTGGCTCGATTGACACGGAAAAAGCATCCTCCTGCGTTGGATGCTCTCCTGGTATCAGAGCTTGACAAACTGGTCATTTTTAGCGCGTTTTCTGGCTCGATTGACACGGAAAAAGTATCCTCCTGCGTTGGATGCTCTCCTGGTATCAGAGCTTGACAAACTGGTCATTTTTGGCGCGTTTTCTGGCTCGATTGACACGGAAAAAGCATCCTCCTGCGATGGATGCTCTCCTGGTATCAGGAGGTTGAAAAACTGGTCATTTTTTGGCGTGTTTTCTGGCTCGATCGACACGGAAAAAGCATCCTCCTGCGTTGGATGCTCTCCTGGTATCAGAGCTTGACAAACTGGTCATTTTTAGCGCGTTTTCTGGCTCGATTGACACGGAAAAAGCATCCTCCTGCGTTGGATGCTCTCCTGGTATCAGAGCTTGACAAACTGGTCATTTTTAGCGCGTTTTCTGGCTCGATTGACTCGGAAAAAGCATCCTCCTGCGTTGGATGCTCTCCTGGTATCAGAGCTTGACAAACTGGTCATTTTTGGCGCGTTTTCTGGCTCGATTGACTCGGAAAAAGTATCCTCCTGCGTTGGATGCTCTCCTGGTATCAGAGCTTGAAAAACTGGTCATTTATAGCGCGTTTTCTGGCTCGATTGACTCGGAAAAAGTATCCTCCTGCGTTGGATGCTCTCCTGGTATCAGAGCTTGAAAAACTGGTCATTTTTAGCGCGTTTTCTGGCTCGATTGACTCGGAAAAAGTATCCTCCTGCGTTGGATGCTCTCCTGGTATCAGAGCTTGAAAAACTGGTCATTTATAGCGCGTTTTCTGGCTCGATTGACACGGAAAAAGTATCCTCCTGCGTTGGATGCTCTCCTGGTATCAGAGCTTGACAAACTGGTCATTTTTGGCGCGTTTTCTGGCTCGATTGACTCGGAAAAAGTATCCTCCTGCGTTGGATGCTCTCCTGGTATCAGAGCTTGAAAAACTGGTCATTTATAGCGCGTTTTCTGGCTCGATTGACACGGAAAAAGTATCCTCCTGCGATGGATGCTCTCCTGGTATCAGGAGGTTGAAAAACTGGTCATTTTTGGCGCGTTTTCTGGCTCGATTGACACGGAAAAAGCATCCTCCTGCGTTGGATGCTCTTCTGGTATCAGAGCTTGACAAACTGGTCATTTTTAGCGCGTTTTCTGGCTCGATTGACAAGGAAAAAGTATCCTCCTGCGTTGGATGCTCTCCTGGTATCAGAGCTTGACAAACTGGTCATTTTTAGCGCGTTTTCTGGCTCGATTGACTCGGAAAAAGTATCCTCCTGCGTTGGATGCTCTCCTGGTATTAGAGCTTGACAAACTGGTCATTTTTAGCGCGTTTTCTGGCTCGATTGACTCGGAAAAAGTATCCTCCTGCGTTGGATGCTCTCCTGGTATCAGAGCTTGACAAACTGGTCATTTTTGGCGCGTTTTCTGGCTCGATTGACTCGGAAAAAGTATCCTCCTGCGTTGGATGCTCTCCTGGTATCAGAGCTTGAAAAACTGGTCATTTATAGCGCGTTTTCTGGCTCGATTGACTCGGAAAAAGTATCCTCCTGCGTTGGATGCTCTCCTGGTATCAGAGCTTGAAAAACTGGTCATTTTTAGCGCGTTTTCTGGCTCGATTGACTCGGAAAAAGTATCCTCCTGCGTTGGATGCTCTCCTGGTATCAGGAGCTTGACAAACTGGTCATTTTTGGCGCGTTTTCTGGCTCAATCGAAACGGAAAAAGCATCCTCCTGCGTTGGATGCTCTCCTGGTATCAGAGCTTGACAAACTGGTCATTTATGGCGCGTTTTCTGGCTCGATTGACACGGAAAAAGTATCCTCCTGCGTTGGATGCTCTCCTGGTATCAGAGCTTGACAAACTGGTCATTTTTGGCGCGTTTTCTGGCTCGATTGACACGGAAAAAGCATCCTCCTGCGTTGGATGCTCTCCTGGTATCAGAAGCTTGAAAAACTGGTCATTTATAGCGCGTTTTCTGGCTCGATTGACACGGAAAAAGTATCCTCCTGCGTTGGATGCTCTCCTGGTATCAGAGCTTGACAAACTGGTCATTTTTGGCGCGTTTTCTGGCTCGATTGACACGGAAAAAGCATCCTCCTGCGTTGGATGCTCTCCTGGTATCAGAGCTTGAAAAACTGGTCATTTATAGCGCGTTTTCTGGCTCGATTGACACGGAAAAAGTATCCTCCTGCGTTGGATGCTCTCCTGGTATCAGAGCTTGACAAACTGGTCATTTTTGGCGCGTTTTCTGGCTCGATTGACTCGGAAAAAGTATCCTCCTGCGTTGGATGCTCTCCTGGTATCAGAGCTTGAAAAACTGGTCATTTATAGCGCGTTTTCTGGCTCGATTGACACGGAAAAAGTATCCTCCTGCGTTGGATGCTCTCCTGGTATCAGGAGCTTGACAAACTGGTCATTTTTGGCGCGTTTTCTGGCTCAATCGAAACGGAAAAAGCATCCTCCTGCGTTGGATGCTCTCCTGGTATCAGAGCTTGACAAACTGGTCATTTATGGCGCGTTTTCTGGCTCGATTGACACGGAAAAAGTATCCTCCTGCGTTGGATGCTCTCCTGGTATCAGAAGCTTGACAAACTGGTCATTTTTGGCGCGTTTTCTGGCTCGATTGACACGGAAAAAGCATCCTCCTGCATTAGATGCTCTCCTGGTATCAGAGCTTGACAAACTGGTCATTTTTGGCGCGTTTTCTGGCTCGATCGATACGGAAAAAGCATCCTCCTGCGTTGGATGCTCTCCTGGTATCAGAGGTTGACAAACTGGTCATTTATAGCGCGTTTTCTGGCTCGATTGACACGGAAAAAGCATCCTCCTGCGTTGGATGCTCTCCTGGTATCAGAAGCTTGAAAAACTGGTCATTTATAGCGCGTTTTCTGGCTCGATTGACACGGAAAAAGTATCCTCCTGCGTTGGATGCTCTCCTGGTATCAGAGCTTGACAAACTGGTCATTTTTGGCGCGTTTTCTGGCTCGATTGACACGGAAAAAGCATCCTCCTGCGTTGGATGCTCTCCTGGTATCAGAGCTTGAAAAACTGGTCATTTATAGCGCGTTTTCTGGCTCGATTGATACGGAAAAAGTATCCTCCTGCGTTGGATGCTCTCCTGGTATCAGAGCTTGACAAACTGGTCATTTTTGGCGCGTTTTCTGGCTCGATTGACTCGGAAAAAGTATCCTCCTGCGTTGGATGCTCTCCTGGTATCAGAGCTTGAAAAACTGGTCATTTATAGCGCGTTTTCTGGCTCGATTGACACGGAAAAAGTATCCTCCTGCGCTGGATGCTCTCCTGGTATCAGGAGCTTGACAAACTGGTCATTTTTGGCGCGTTTTCTGGCTCAATCGAAACGGAAAAAGCATCCTCCTGCGTTGGATGCTCTCCTGGTATCAGAGCTTGACAAACTGGTCATTTATGGCGCGTTTTCTGGCTCGATTGACACGGAAAAAGTATCCTCCTGCGTTGGATGCTCTCCTGGTATCAGAGCTTGACAAACTGGTCATTTTTGGCGCGTTTTCTGGCTCGATTGACACGGAAAAAGCATCCTCCTGCGTTGGATGCTCTCCTGGTATCAGAAGCTTGAAAAACTGGTCATTTATAGCGCGTTTTCTGGCTCGATTGACACGGAAAAAGTATCCTCCTGCGTTGGATGCTCTCCTGGTATCAGAGCTTGACAAACTGGTCATTTTTGGCGCGTTTTCTGGCTCGATTGACACGGAAAAAGCATCCTCCTGCGTTGGATGCTCTCCTGGTATCAGAGCTTGAAAAACTGGTCATTTATAGCGCGTTTTCTGGCTCGATTGACACGGAAAAAGTATCCTCCTGCGTTGGATGCTCTCCTGGTATCAGAGCTTGACAAACTGGTCATTTTTGGCGCGTTTTCTGGCTCGATTGACTCGGAAAAAGTATCCTCCTGCGTTGGATGCTCTCCTGGTATCAGAGCTTGAAAAACTGGTCATTTATAGCGCGTTTTCTGGCTCGATTGACACGGAAAAAGTATCCTCCTGCGTTGGATGCTCTCCTGGTATCAGAGCTTGACAAACTGGTCATTTTTGGCGCGTTTTCTGGCTCGATTGACACGGAAAAAGCATCCTCCTGCGTTGGATGCTCTCCTGGTATCAGAAGCTTGACAAACTGGTCATTTTTGGCGCGTTTTCTGGCTCGATTGACACGGAAAAAGCATCCTCCTGCATTAGATGCTCTCCTGGTATCATGAGGTTGACAAACTGGTTATTTTTGGCGCGTTTTCTGGCTCGATCGATACGGAAAAAGCATCCTCCTGCGTTGGATGCTCTCCTGGTATCAGAGGTTGACAAACTGGTCATTTTTGGTGAGTTCTCTGTCTCGATCAACACGGAAAAAGCATCCTCCTGCATTGGATGCTCTCCTGGTATCAGGAGCTTGACAAACTGGTCATTTTTGGCGCGTTTTCTGGCTCAATCGACACGGAAAAAGCATCCTCCTGCGATGGATGCTCTCCTGGTATCAGAGCTTGACAAACTGGTCAGTTTTGGCGCGTTTTTTATCGCGCGAAATTTTATCCCGAATATCGAAAAAGTAACAGGAGCGAAGAACACGTGTGGAGGTAACATTTCATTAATTTTCAAAACAACTTCAGCAAACCAACAAGCTGTTTTCAGATTTCCGATGCCAGGAGAGCATGTTTTTCAAAAGGTGACACCTGGTATTTCATGAAAAGTTTCATGAAATATTTCATGAAAAGTTTCATGAAATATTTCATGAAATTTTCAATGTTCCATGAAATATTTCATGAAAAGTTTCATGAAATCTTTCATGAAACATTTCATGAAATACCAGGTGTTACCTCTTGAAAACCATGCTCTCCTGGTATTGGAAATTTGAAAAAATCTGGTTTGTATGGAATTTTGCACCAGTTGCTCAACATTTCACACGAAGTTGCTTGCTCAGTGAGTACTAGGTGTCACCTCTTGAAAATCATGCTCTCCTGGTATCAGGAGCTTGAAAAACTGGTCATGTCTAGCTCTTTTTCTGGCTCGATTGACACGGAAAAAGCATCCTCCTGCATTGGATGCTCTCCTGGTATCAGAGCTTGAAAAACTGGTCATTTATAGCGCGTTTTCTGGCTCGATTGACACGGAAAAAGCATCCTCCTGCAATGGATGCTCTCCTGGTATCAGGAGCTTGACAAACTGGTCATTTTTGGCGCGTTTTCTGGCTCAATCGACACGGAAAAAGCATCCTCCTGCGTTGGATGCTCTCCTGGTATCAGAGGTTGACAAACTGGTCATTTTTGGCGCGTTTTCTGGCTCGATTGACACGGAAAAAGCATCCTCCTGCGTTGGATGCTCTCCTGGTATCAGAGCTTGACAAACTGGTCATTTTTGGCGCGTTTTCTGGCTCGATTGACACGGAAAAAGCATCCTCCTGCGTTGGATGCTCTCCTGGTATCAGAGGTTGACAAACTGGTTATTTTTGGCGCGTTTTCTGGCTCGATTGACACGGAAAAAGCATCCTCCTGCGTTGGATGCTCTCCTGGTATCAGCAGTTTGACAAACTGGTCATTTTTAGCGCGTTTTCTGGCTCAATCGACACGGAAAAAGCATCCTCCTGCAATGGATGCTCTCCTGGTATCAGGAGCTTGACAAACTGGTCATTTTTGGCGCGTTTTCTGGCTCGATTGACACGGAAAAAGCATCCTCCGGCGTTGGATGCTCTCCTGGTATCATGAGGTTGACAAACTGGTCATTTTTGGCGCGTTTTCTGGCTCGATTGACACGGAAAAAGCATCCTCCTGCGTTGGATGCTCTCCTGGTATCAGAGCTTGACAAACTGGTCATTTTTGGCGCGTTTTCTGGCTCGATCGATACGGAAAAAGCATCCTCCTGCGTTGGATGCTCTCCTGGTATCAGCAGTTTGACAAACTGGTCATTTTTAGCGCGTTTTCTGGCTCAATCGACACGGAAAATGCATCCTCCTGCGATGGATGCTCTCCTGGTATCAGAGGTTGAAAAACTGGTTATTTTTGGCGCGTTTTCTGGCTCGATTGACACGGAAAAAGCATCCTCCTGCATTGGATGCTCTCCTGGTATCAGAGCTTGACAAACTGGTTATTTTTGGCGCGTTTTCTAGCTCGATCGCTACGGAAAAAGCATCCTCCTGCGTTGGATGCTCTCCTGGTATCAGAGCTTGAAATACTGGTTATTTTTGGCGCGTTTTCTGGCTCGATCGACACGGAAAAAGCATCCTCCTGCATTGGATGCTCTCCTGGTATCAGAGGTTGACAAACTGGTCATTTTTGGCGCGTTTTCTGGCTCGATTGACACGGAAAAAGCATCCTCCTGCGTTGGATGCTCTCCTGGTATCATGAGGTTGACAAACTGGTTATTTTTGGCGCGTTTTCTGGCTCGATCGACTCGGAAAAAGCATCCTCCTGCGTTGGATGCTCTCCTGGTATCAGAAGCTTGACAAACTGGTCATTTTTAGCGCGTTTTCTGGCTCGATTGACACGGAAAAAGCATCCTCCTGCGTTGGATGCTCTCCTGGTATCAGCAGTTTGACAAACTGGTTTTTTTTGGCGCGTTTTCTGGCTCGATTGACACGGAAAAAGCATCCTCCTGCGTTGGATGCTCTCCTGGTATCAGAGCTTGAAAAACTGGTTATTTTTGGCGCGTTTTCTAGCTCGATCGCTACGGAAAAAGCATCCTCCTGCGTTGGATGCTCTCCTGGTATCAGGAGCTTGAAATACTGGTTATTTTTGGCGCGTTTTCTGGCTCGATCGCTACGGAAAAAGCATCCTCCTGAGTTGGATGCTCTCCTGGTATCAGGAGCTTGAAATACTGGTTATTTTTAGCGCGTTTTCTGGCTCGATTGACACGGAAAAAGCATCCTCCTGCATTGGATGCTCTCCTGGTATCAGGAGCTGGAAATACTGGTCATTTTTGGCGCGTTTTCTGGCTCGATCGATACGGGAAAAGCATCCTGCTGCGATGAATGCTCTCCTGGTATCAGAGCTTGACAAACTGGTCATTTTTGGCGCGTTTTCTGGCTCGATCGATACGGGAAAAGCATCCTCCTGCATTGGATGCTCTCCTGGTATCAGAGCTTGACAAACTGGTCAGTTTTGGCGCGTTTTTTATCGCGCGAAATTTTATCCCGAATATAAAAAAAGTAACAGGAGCGAAGAACACGTGTGGAGGTAACATTTCATTAATTTTCAAAACAACTTCAGCAAACCAACAAGCTGTTGGTTTCCGATGCCAGGAGAGCATGTTTTTCAAGAGGTGACACCTGGTATTTCATGAAAAGTTTCATGAAATATTTCATGAAAAGTTTCATGAAATATTTCATTAAATTTTCAATGTTCCTGCGATGGATGCTCTCCTGGTATCAGAGGTTGACAAACTGGTTATTTTTGGCGCGTTTTCTGGCTCGATTGACACGGAAAAAGCATCCTCCTGCGTTGGATGCTCTCCTGGTATCAGAGGTTGACAAACTGGTCATTTTTGGCGCGTTTTCTGGCTCGATTGACACGGAAAAAGCATCCTCCTGCGTTGCATGCTCTCCTGGTATCAGAGCTTGACAAACTGGTCATTTTTGGCGCGTTTTCTGGCTCGATCGATACGGAAAAAGCATCCTCCTGCGTTGGATGCTCTCCTGGTATCAGCAGTTTGACAAACTGGTCATTTTTAGCGCGTTTTCTGGCTCAATCGACACGGAAAAAGCATCCTCCTGCGATGGATGCTCTCCTGGTATCAGAGGTTGACAAACTGGTTATTTTTGGCGCGTTTTCTGGCTCGATTGACACGGAAAAAGCATCCTCCTGCGTTGGATGCTCTCCTGGTATCAGGAGGTTGACAAACTGGTCATTTTTGGCGCGTTTTCTGGCTCGATCGATACGGAAAAAGCATCCTCCTGCGTTGGATGCTCTCCTGGTATCAGCAGTTTGACAAACTGGTTTTTTTTTGGCGCGTTTTCTGGCTCAATCGACACGGAAAAAGCATCCTCCTGCGTTGGATGCTCTCCTGGTATCAGAAGCTTGACAAACTGGTCATTTTTAGCGCGTTTTCTGGCTCGATTGACACGGAAAAAGCATCCTCCTGCGTTGGATGCTCTCCTGGTATCAGAGGTTGACAAACTGTTCATTTTTGGCGCGTTTTCTGGCTCGATTGACACGGAAAAAGCATCCTCCTGCGTTGGATGCTCTCCTGGTATCAGAGCTTGACAAACTGGTCATTTTTGGCGCGTTTTCTGGCTCGATCGATACGGAAAAAGCATCCTCCTGCGTTGGATGCTCTCCTGGTATCAGAGGTTGACAAACTGGTCATTTTTGGTGGGTTCTCTGTCTCGATCAACACGGAAAAAGCATCCTCCTGCATTGGATGCTCTCCTGGTATCAGGAGCTTGACAAACTGGTCATTTTTGGCGCGTTTTCTAGCTCGATTGACACGGAAAAAGCATCCTCCTGCATTAGATGCTCTCCTGGTATCATGAGGTTGACAAACTGGTTATTTTTGGCGCGTTTTCTGGCTCGATTGACACGGAAAAAGCATCCTCCTGCGTTGGATGCTCTCCTGGTATCAGAGCTTGACAAACTGGTCATTTTTAGCGCGTTTTCTGGCTCGATCGATACGGAAAAAGCATCCTCCTGCGTTGGATGCTCTCCTGGTATCAGGAGCTTGAAAAACTGGTCATTTTTGGCGCGTTTTCTGGCTCGATTGACACGGAAAAAGCATCCTCCTGCATTAGATGCTCTCCTGGTATCATGAGGTTGACAAACTGGTCATTTTTGGCGCGTTTTCTGGCTCGATTGACACGGAAAAAGCATCCTCCTGCGTTGGATGCTCTCCTGGTATCAGAGCTTGACAAACTGGTCATTTTTGGCGCGTTTTCTGGCTCGATCGATACGGAAAAAGCATCCTCCTGCGTTGGATGCTCTCCTGGTATCAGAAGCTTGACAAACTGGTCATTTTTAGCGCGTTTTCTGGCTCGATTGACACGGAAAAAGCATCCTCCTGCGTTGGATGCTCTCCTGGTATCAGAGGTTGACAAACTGGTTATTTTTGGCGCGTTTTCTGGCTCGATTGACACGGAAAAAGCATCCTCCTGCGTTGGATGCTCTCCTGGTATCAGCAGTTTGACAAACTGGTCATTTTTAGCGCGTTTTCTGGCTCAATCGACACGGAAAAAGCATCCTCCTGCGTTGGATGCTCTCCTGGTATCAGAGCTTGACAAACTGGTCATTTTTGGCGCGTTTTCTGGCTCGATTGACACGGAAAAAGCATCCTCCGGCGTTGGATGCTCTCCTGGTATCATGAGGTTGACAAACTGGTCATTTTTGGCGCGTTTTCTGGCTCGATTGACACGGAAAAAGCATCCTCCTGCGTTGGATGCTCTCCTGGTATCAGAGCTTGACAAACTGGTCATTTTTGGCGCGTTTTCTGGCTCGATCGATACGGAAAAAGCATCCTCCTGCGTTGGATGCTCTCCTGGTATCAGCAGTTTGACAAACTGGTCATTTTTAGCGCGTTTTCTGGCTCAATCGACACGGAAAATGCATCCTCCTGCGATGGATGCTCTCCTGGTATCAGAGGTTGAAAAACTGGTTATTTTTGGCGCGTTTTCTGGCTCGATTGACACGGAAAAAGCATCCTCCTGCATTGGATGCTCTCCTGGTATCAGGAGCTTGACAAACTGGTCATTTTTGGCGCGTTTTCTGGCTCGATCGATACGGAAAAAGCATCCTCCTGCGTTGGATGCTCTCCTGGTATCAGAGCTTGACAAACTGGTTATTGTTGGCGCGTTTTCTGGCTCAATCGACACGGAAAAAGTATCCTCCTGCGTTGGATGCTCTCCTGGTATCAGGAGCTTGAAATACTGGTTATTTTTGGCGCGTTTTCTGGCTCGATCGACACGGAAAAAGCATCCTCCTGCGTTGGATGCTCTCCTGGTATCAGAGCTTGACAAACTGGTCATTTTTGGCGCGTTTTCTGGCTCAATCGACACGGAAAAAGCATCCTCCTGCGTTGGATGCTCTCCTGGTATCAGAGCTTGAAAAACTGGTCATTTTTGGCGCGTTTTCTGGCTCAATCGACACGGAAAAAGCATCCTCCTGCGTTGGATGCTCTCCTGGTATCATGAGGTTGACAAACTGGTTATTGTTGGCGCGTTTTCTGGCTCAATCGACACGGAAAAAGCATCCTCCTGCGTTGGATGCTCTCCTGGTATCAGAGCTTGACAAACTGATCATTATTGGCGCGTTTTCTGGCTCAATCGAAACGGAAAAAGCATCCTCCTGCGTTGGATGCTCTCCTGGTATCAGAGCTTGAAAATCTGGTCATTTTTGGCGCGTTTTCTGGCTCAATCGACACGGAAAAAGCATCCTCCTGCATTGGATGCTCTCCTGGTATCAGAAGCTTGACAAACTGGTCATTTTTGGCGCGTTTTCTGGCTCGATTGACACGGAAAAAGCATCCTCCTGCGTTGGATGCTCTCCTGGTATCAGAGCTTGAATTACTGGTTATTGTTGGCGCGTTTTCTGGCTCGATTGACACGAAAAAAGCATCCTCCTGCGTTGGATGCTCTCCTGGTATCAGAGCTTGAATTACTGGTTATTGTTGGCGCGTTTTCTGGCTCGATCGATACGGAAAAAGCATCCTCCTGCGTTGGATGCTCTCCTGGTATCAGAGCTTGAAAAAACTGGTCAGTTTTGGCGCGTTTTCTGGCTCGATTGACACGGAAAAAGCATCCTCCTGCGTTGGATGCTCTCCTGGTATCAGAGCTTGAAAAACTGGTTATTTTTGGCGCGTTTTCTAGCTCGATCGCTACGGAAAAAGCATCCTCCTGCGTTGGATGCTCTCCTGGTATCAGAGCTTGAAATACTGGTTATTTTTGGCGCGTTTTCTGGCTCGATTGACACGGAAAAAGTATCCTCCTGCGATGGATGCTCTCCTGGTATCATGAGGTTGACAAACTGGTTATTGTTGGCGCGGTTTTCTGGCTCGATCGATACGGAAAAAGCATCCTCCTGCGTTGGATGCTCTCCTGGTATCAGAGGTTGAAAAACTGGTCATTTTTAGCGCGTTTTCTGGCTCGATTGACACGGAAAAAGCATCCTCCTGCGTTGGATGCTCTCCTGGTATCAGAGCTTGAAATACTGGTTATTTTTGGCGCGTTTTCTGGCTCGATCGATACGGAAAAAGCATCCTCCTGCGTTGGATGCTCTCCTGGTATCAGCGGTTGATAAACTGGTCATTTTTAGCGCGTTTTCTGGCTCGATTGACACGGAAAAAGCATCCTCCTGCGTTGGATGCTCTCCTGGTATCAGAGCTTGAAATACTGGTTATTGTTGGCGCGTTTTCTGGCTCGATCGATACGGAAAAAGCATCCTCCTGCGTTGGATGCTCTCCTGGTATCAGAGCTTGAAATACTGGTTATTTTTGGCGCGTTTTTTTGGCTCGATCGATACGGAAAAAGCATCCTCCTGCGTTGGATGCTCTCTTGACAAACTGGTTTTTTTTGGCGCGTTTTCTGGCTCAATCGACACGGAAAAAGCATCCTCCTGCGTTGGATGCTCTCCTGGTATCAGAGCTTGAATTACTGGTTATTGTTGGCGCGTTTTCTGGCTCGATTGACACGGAAAAAGCATCCTCCTGCGTTGGATGCTCTCCTGGTATCAGAGGTTGACAAACTGGTCATTTTTAGCGCGTTTTCTGGCTCGATTGACACGGAAAAAGCATCCTCCTGCGTTGGATGCTCTCCTGGTATCAGAGGTTGACAAACTGGTCATTTTTGGCGCGTTTTCTGGCTCGATTGACACGGAAAAAGCATCCTCCTGCGTTGGATGCTCTCCTGGTATCAGAGCTTGAAAAACTGGTTATTTTTGGCGCGTTTTCTAGCTCGATCGCTACGGAAAAAGCATCCTCCTGCGTTGGATGCTCTCCTGGTATCAGAGCTTGACAAACTGGTCATTTTTGGCGCGTTTTTCTGGCTCGATTGACACGGAAAAAGCATCCTCCTGCGTTGGATGCTCTCCTGTATCAGAGCTTGAAATACTGGTCATTTTTAGCGCGTTTTCTGGCTCGATTGACACGGAAAAAGCATCCTCCTGCGTTGGATGCTCTCCTGGTATCAGAGCTTGACAAACTGGTCATTTTTGGCGCATTTTCTGGCTCGATTGACACGGAAAAAGCATCCTCCTGCGTTGGATGTTCTCCTGGTATCAGAGCTTGAAATACTGGTTATTTTTGCGTGTTTTCTGGCTCGATTGACACGGAAAAAGTATCCTCCTGCGTTGGATGCTCTCCTGGTATCAGGAGCTTGTAAAACTGGTCATTTTTGGCGAGTTTTCTGCCTCGAAAAACACGGAAAAAGCATCCTCCTGTGTTGGATGCTCTCCTGGTATGAGGAGCTTGACAAACTGGTCATTTTTGGCGCGTTTTCTGGCTCGATTGACACGGAAAAAGCATCCTCCTGCGTTGGATGCTCTCCTGGTATCAGCAGTTTGACAAACTGGTCATTTTTAGCGCGTTTTCTGGCTCGATCGATACGGAAAAAGCATCCTCCTGCGTTGGATGCTCTCCTGGTATCAGAGGTTGACAAACTGGTTATTTTTGGCGCGTTTTCTGGCTCGATTGACACGGAAAAAGCATCCTCCTGCGTTGGATGCTCTCCTGGTATCAGAGGTTGACAAACTGGTCATTTTTGGCGCGTTTTCTGGCTCACGGAAAAACACGGAAAAAGCATCCTCCTGCGTTGGATGCTCTCCTGGTATCAGAGCTTGACAAACTGGTCATTTTTGGCGCGTTTTCTGGCTCGATCGACACGGAAAAAGCATCCTCCTGCGTTGGATGCTCTCCTGGTATCAGAGGTTGACAAACTGGTCATTTTTAGCGCGTTTTCTGGCTCAATCGACACGGAAAAAGCATCCTCCTGCGATGGATGCTCTCCTGGTATCAGAGGTTGACAAACTGGTTATTTTTGGCGCGTTTTCTGGCTCGATTGACACGGAAAAAGCATCCTCCTGCGTTGGATGCTCTCCTGGTATCAGGAGCTTGACAAACTGGTCATTTTTGGCGCGTTTTCTGGCTCAATCGACACGGAAAAAGCGTCCTCCTGCGTTGGATGCTCTCCTGGTATCAGAAGCTTGACAAACTGGTCATTTTTAGCGCGTTTTCTGGCTCGATTGACACGGAAAAAGCATCCTCCTGCGTTGGATGCTCTCCTGGTATCAGAGCTTGACAAACTGGTCATTTTTGGCGCGTTTTCTGGCTCGATTGACACGGAAAAAGCATCCTCCTGCGTTGGATGCTCTCCTGGTATCAGAGCTTGACAAACTGGTCATTTTTGGCGCGTTTTCTGGCTCGATCGATACGGAAAAAGCATCTTCCTGCGTTGGATGCTCTCCTGGTATCAGAGGTTGACAAACTGGTCATTTTTGGTGGGTTCTCTGTCTCGATCAACACGGAAAAAGCATCCTCCTGCATTGGATGCTCTCCTGGTATCAGGAGCTTGAAAAACTGGTCATTTTTGGCGCGTTTTCTGGCTCGATTGACACGGAAAAAGCATCCTCCTGCATTAGATGCTCTCCTGGTATCAGAGCTTGAAAAACTGGTTATTGTTGGCGCGTTTTCTGGCTCGATTGACACGGAAAAAGCATCCTCCTGCGTTGGATGCTCCCCTGGTATCAGAGCTTGACAAACTGGTCATTTTTGGCGCGTTTTCTGGCTCGATCGATACGGAAAAAGCATCCTCCTGCGTTGGATGCTCTCCTGGTATCAGAGCTTGAATTACTGGTTATTGTTGGCGCGTTTTCTGGCTCAATCGACACGGAAAAAGCATCCTCCTGCGATGGATGCTCTCCTGGTATCAGAGCTTGAAATACTGGTTATTTTTGGCGCGTTTTCTGGCTCGATTGACACGGAAAAAGCATCCTCCTGCGTTGGATGCTCTCCTGGTATCAGAGGTTGACAAACTGGTCATTTTTGGCGCGTTTTCTGGCTCGATTGACACGGAAAAAAGCATCCTCCTGCGTTGGATGCTCTCCTGGTATCAGAGCTTGACAAACTGGTCATTTTTGGCGCGTTTTCTGGCTCGATCGATACGGAAAAAGCATCCTCCTGCGTTGGATGCTCTCCTGGTATCAGCAGTTTGACAAACTGGTCATTTTTAGCGCGTTTTCTGGCACAATCGACACGGAAAAAGCATCCTCCTGCGATGGATGCTCTCCTGGTATCAGAGGTTGACAAACTGGTTATTTTTGGCGCGTTTTCTGGCTCGATCGATACGGAAAAAGCATCCTCCTGCGTTGGATGTTCTCCTGGTATCAGAGCTTGAAATACTGTTCATTTTTGGCGCGTTTTCTGGCTCAATCGATACGGAAAAAGCATCCTCCTGCGTTGGATGCTCTCCTGGTATCAGAGCTTGAAATACTGGTTATGTTTGGCGCGTTTTCTGGCTCGATTGACACGGAAAAAGCATCCTCCTGCGTTGGATGCTCTCCTGGTATCAGAGCTTGAAATACTGGTTATTTTTGGCGCGTTTTCTAGCTCGATCGCTACGGAAAAAGCATCCTCCTGCGTTGGATGCTCTCCTGGTATCAGAGCTTGAAAAACTGGTCATTTTTGGCGCGTTTTCTGGCTCGATTGACACGGAAAAAGTATCCTCCTGCGTTGGATGCTCTCCTGGTATCAGAGCTTGAAATACTGGTTATTTTTGGCGCGTTTTCTAGCTCGATCGATACGGAAAAAGCATCCTCCTGAGTTGGATGCTCTCCTGGTATCAGGAGCTTGAAATACTGGTCATTTTTGGCGCGTTTTCTGGCTCGATTGACACGGAAAAAGCATCCTCCTGCGTTGGATGCTCTCCTGGTATCAGGAGCTTGACAAACTGGTCATTTTTGGCGCGTTTTCTGGCTCGATCGAAACGGAAAAAGCATCCTCCTGCGTTGGATGCTCTCCTGGTATCAGAGCTTGAAATACTGGTTATTTTTGGCGCGTTTTCTAGCTCGATCGCTACGGAAAAAGCATCCTCCTGCGTTGGATGCTCTCCTGGTATCAGGAGCTTGAAATACTGGTCATTTTTGGCGCGTTTTCTGGCTCGATTGACACGGAAAAAGCATCCTCCTGCGTTGGATGCTCTCCTGGTATCAGAGCTTGAAATACTGTTCATTTTTGGCGCGTTTTCTGGCTCAATCGATACGGAAAAAGCATCCTCCTGCGTTGGATGCTCTCGTGGTATCAGAAGCTTGACAAACTGGTCATTTTTGGCGCGTTTTCTGGCTCGATTGACACGGAAAAAGCATCCTCCTGCGTTGAATGCTCTCCTGGTATCAGAGCTTGAAATACTGGTTATGTTTGGCGCGTTTTCTGGCTCGATTGACACGGAAAAAGCATCCTCCTGCGTTGGATGCTCTCCTGGTATCAGAGCTTGAAATACTGGTTATTTTTGGCGCGTTTTCTAGCTCGATCGCTACGGAAAAAGCATCCTCCTGCGTTGGATGCTCTCCTGGTATCAGAGCTTGACAAACTGGTCATTTTTGGCGCGTTTTCTGGCTCGACTGACACGGAAAAAGCATCCTCCTGCGTTGGATGCTCTCCTGGTATCAGGAGCTTGAAAAACTGGTCATTTTTGGCGCGTTTTCTGGCTCAATCGAAACGGAAAAAGCATCCTCCTGCGTTGGATGCTCTCCTGGTATCAGAGCTTGACAAACTGGTCATTTATGGCGCGTTTTCTGGCTCAATCGACACGGAAAAAGCATCCTCCTGCGTTGGATGCTCTCCTGGTATCAGGAGCTTGAAATACTGGTCATTTTTGGCGCGTTTTCTGGCTCGATTGACACGGAAAAAGCATCCTCCTGCGTTGGATGCTCTCCTGGTATCAGGAGCTTGAAATACTGGTTATTTTTGGCGCGTTTTCTAGCTCGATTGACACGGAAAAAGCATCCTCCTGAGTTGGATGCTCTCCTGGTATCAGGAGCTTGAAATACTGGTTATTTTTGGCGCGTTTTCTGGCTCGATTGACACGGAAAAAGCATCCTCCTGCGTTGGATGCTCTCCTGGTATCAGAGCTTGAAAAACTGGTCATTTTTGGCGCGTTTTCTGGCTCGATTGACACGGAAAAAGCATCCTCCTGCGATGGATGCTCTCCTGGTATCAGGAGCTTGAAATACTGGTCATTTTTGGCGCGTTTTCTGGCTCGATTGACACGGAAAAAGCATCCTCCTGCGTTGGATGCTCTCCTGGTATCAGGAGCTTGAAAAACTGCGTTGGATGCTCTCCTGGTATCAGAGGTTGACAAACTGGTCATTTTTGGTGGGTTCTCTGTCTCGATCAACACGGAAAAAGCATCCTCCTGCATTGGATGCTCTCCTGGTATCAGGAGCTTGACAAACTGGTCATTTTTGGCGCGTTTTCTGGCTCGATTGACACGGAAAAAGCATCCTCCTGCGTTGGATGCTCTCCTGGTATCAGAGCTTGACAAACTGATTATTTTTGGCGCGTTTTCTGGCTCGATTGACACGGAAAAAGCATCCTCCTGCGTTGGATGCTCCCCTGGTATCAGAGCTTGACAAACTGGTCATTTTTGGCGCGTTTTCTGGCTCGATCGATACGGAAAAAGCATCCTCCTGCGTTGGATGCTCTCCTGGTATCAGAGCTTGAATTACTGGTTATTGTTGGCGCGTTTTCTGGCTCAATCGACACGGAAAAAGCATCCTCCTGCGATGGATGCTCTCCTGGTATCAGAGCTTGACAAACTGGTTATTTTTGGCGCGTTTTCTGGCTCGATTGACACGGAAAAAGCATCCTCCTGCGTTGGATGCTCTCCTGGTATCAGAGGTTGACAAACTGGTCATTTTTGGCGCGTTTTCTGGCTCAATCGACACGGAAAAAGCATCCTCCTGCGTTGGATGCTCTCCTGGTATCAGAGCTTGACAAACTGGTCATTTTTGGCGCGTTTTCTGGCTCGATCGATACGGAAAAAGCATCCTCCTGCGTTGGATGCTCTCCTGGTATCAGCAGTTTGACAAACTGGTCATTTTTTAGCGCGTTTTCTGGCACAATCGACACGGAAAAAGCATCCTCCTGCGATGGATGCTCTCCTGGTATCAGAGGTTGACAAACTGGTTATTTTTGGCGCTTTTTCTGGCTCGATCGATACGGAAAAAGCATCCTCCTGCGTTGGATGCTCTCCTGGTATCAGAGCTTGAAATACTGTTCATTTTTGGCGCGTTTTCTGGCTCAATCGATACGGAAAAAGCATCCTCCTGCGTTGGATGCTCTCCTGGTATCAGAGCTTGAAATACTGGTTATGTTTGGCGCGTTTTCTGGCTCGATTGACACGGAAAAAGCATCCTCCTGCGTTGGATGCTCTCCTGGTATCAGAGCTTGAAATACTGGTTATTTTTGGCGCGTTTTCTAGCTCGATCGCTACGGAAAAAGCATCCTCCTGCGTTGGATGCTCTCCTGGTATCAGAGCTTGAAAAACTGGTTATTTTTGGCGCGTTTTCTGGCTCGATTGACACGGAAAAAGCATCCTCCTGCGTTGGATGCTCTCCTGGTATCAGAGCTTGAAATACTGGTTATTTTTGGCGCGTTTTCTAGCTCGATCGATACGGAAAAAGCATCCTCCTGAGTTGGATGCTCTCCTGGTATCAGGAGCTTGAAATACTGGTCATTTTTGGCGCGTTTTCTGGCTCGATTGACACGGAAAAAGCATCCTCCTGCGTTGGATGCTCTCCTGGTATCAGGAGCTTGACAAACTGGTCATTTTTGGCGCGTTTTCTGGCTCAATCGAAACGGAAAAAGCATCCTCCTGCGTTGGATGCTCTCCTGGTATCAGAGCTTGAAATACTGGTTATTTTTGGCGCGTTTTCTAGCTCGATCGCTACGGAAAAAGCATCCTCCTGCGTTGGATGCTCTCCTGGTATCAGGAGCTTGAAATACTGGTCATTTTTGGCGCGTTTTCTGGCTCGATTGACACGGAAAAAGCATCCTCCTGCGTTGGATGCTCTCCTGGTATCAGAGCTTGAAATACTGTTCATTTTTGGCGCGTTTTCTGGCTCAATCGATACGGAAAAAGCATCCTCCTGCGTTGGATGCTCTCGTGGTATCAGAAGCTTGACAAACTGGTCATTTTTGGCGCGTTTTCTGGCTCGATTGACACGGAAAAAGCATCCTCCTGCGTTGAATGCTCTCCTGGTATCAGAGCTTGAAATACTGGTTATGTTTGGCGCGTTTTCTGGCTCGATTGACACGGAAAAAGCATCCTCCTGCGTTGGATGCTCTCCTGGTATCAGAGCTTGAAATACTGGTTATTTTTGGCGCGTTTTCTAGCTCGATCGCTACGGAAAAAGCATCCTCCTGCGTTGGATGCTCTCCTGGTATCAGAGCTTGACGAACTGGTCATTTTTGGCGCGTTTTCTGGCTCGACTGACACGGAAAAAGCATCCTCCTGCGTTGGATGCTCTCCTGGTATCAGGAGCTTGAAAAACTGGTCATTTTTGGCGCGTTTTCTGGCTCAATCGAAACGGAAAAAGCATCCTCCTGCGTTGGATGCTCTCCTGGTATCAGAGCTTGACAAACTGGTCATTTATGGCGCGTTTTCTGGCTCAATCGACACGGAAAAAGCATCCTCCTGCGTTGGATGCGCTCCTGGTATCAGGAGCTTGAAATACTGGTCATTTTTGGCGCGTTTTCTGGCTCGATTGACACGGAAAAAGCATCCTCCTGCGTTGGATGCTCTCCTGGTATCAGGAGCTTGAAATACTGGTTATTTTTGGCGCGTTTTCTGGCTCGATTGACACGGAAAAAGCATCCTCCTGAGTTGGATGCTCTCCTGGTATCAGGAGCTTGAAATACTGGTTATTTTTGGCGCGTTTTCTGGCTCGATTGACACGGAAAAAGTATCCTCCTGCGTTGGATGCTCTCCTGGTATCAGAGCTTGAAAAACTGGTCATTTTTGGCGCGTTTTCTGGCTCGATTGACACGGAAAAAGCATCCTCCTGCGATGGATGCTCTCCTGGTATCAGGAGCTTGAAATACTGGTCATTTTTGGCGCGTTTTCTGGCTCGATTGACACGGAAAAAGCATCCTCCTGCGTTGGATGCTCTCCTGGTATCAGGAGCTTGAAAAACTGGTCATTTTTGGCGCGTTTTCTGGCTCAATCGAAACGGAAAAAGCATCCTCCTGCGTTGGATGCTCTCCTGGTATCAGAGCTTGAAATACTGGTTATTTTTGGCGCGTTTTCTAGCTCGATCGCTACGGAAAAAGCATCCTCCTGCGTTGGATGCTCTCCTGGTATCAGGAGCTTGAAAAACTGGTCATTTTTGGCGCGTTTTCTGGCTCGATTGACACGGAAAAAGCATCCTCCTGCGTTGGATGCTCTCCTGGTATCAGAGCTTGAAATACTGTTCATTTTTGGCGCGTTTTCTGGCTCAATCGATACGGAAAAAGCATCCTCCTGCGTTGGATGCTCTCGTGGTATCAGAAGCTTGACAAACTGGTCAGTTTTGGCGCGTTTTCTGGCTCGATTGACACGGAAAAAGCATCCTCCTGCGTTGGATGCTCTCCTGGTATCAGAGCTTGAAATACTGGTTATGTTTGGCGCGTTTTCTGGCTCGATTGACACGGAAAAAGCATCCTCCTGCGTTGAATGCTCTCCTGGTATCAGAGCTTGAAATACTGGTTATATTTGGCGCGTTTTCTAGCTCGATCGCTACGGAAAAAGCATCCTCCTGCGTTGGATGCTCTCCTGGTATCAGAGCTTGACGAACTGGTCATTTTTGGCGCGTTTTCTGGCTCGACTGACACGGAAAAAGCATCCTCCTGCGTTGGATGCTCTCCTGGTATCAGGAGCTTGACAAACTGGTCATTTTTGGCGCGTTTTCTGGCTCAATCGAAACGGAAAAAGCATCCTCCTGCGTTGGATGCTCTCCTGGTATCAGAGCTTGACAAACTGGTCATTTATGGCGCGTTTTCTGGCTCAATCGACACGGAAAAAGCATCCTCCTGCGTTGGATGCTCTCGTGGTATCAGAGCTTGAAATACTGGTCATTTTTGGCGCGTTTTCTGGCTCGATTGACACGGAAAAAGCATCCTCCTGCGTTGGATGCTCTCCTGGTATCAGAGCTTGAAAAACTGGTCATTTTTGGCGCGTTTTCTGGCTCAATCGAAACGGAAAAAGCATCCTCCTGCGTTGGATGCTCTCCTGGTATCAGAGCTTGACAAACTGGTCATTTATGGCGCGTTTTCTGGCTCAATCGACACGGAAAAAGCATCCTCCTGCGTTGGATGCTCTCCTGGTATCAGAGCTTGAAATACTGGTCATTTTTGGCGCGTTTTCTGGCTCGATTGACACGGAAAAAGCATCCTCCTGCGTTGGATGCTCTCCTGGTATCAGAGCTTGAAAAACTGGTCATTTTTGGCGCGTTTTCTGGCTCGATTGACACGGAAAAAGCATCCTCCTGCGATGGATGCTCTCCTGGTATCAGAGCTTGAAAAACTGGTCATTTTTGGCGCGTTTTCTGGCTCGATTGACACGGAAAAAGCATCCTCCTGCGTTGGATGCTCTCCTGGTATCAGAGCTTGAAAAACTGGTCATTTTTGGCGCGTTTTCTGGCTCGATCGACACGGAAAAAGCATCCTCCTGCGTTGGATGCTCTCCTGGTATCAGGAGCTTGACAAACTGGTCATTTTTGGCGCGTTTTCTAGCTCGATCGCTACGGAAAAAGCATCCTCCTGCATTGGATGCTCTCCTGGTATCAGAGCTTGACGAACTGGTCATTTTTGGCGAGTTTTCTGGCTCGACTGACACGGAAAAAGCATCCTCCTGCGTTGGATACTCTCCTGGTATCAGAGCTTGAAATACTGGTTATTTTTGGCGCGTTTTCTAGCTCGATCGCTACGGAAAAAGCATCCTCCTGCGTTGGATGCTCTCCTGGTATCAGAGCTTGACAAACTGGTCATTTTTGGCGCGTTTTCTGGCTCAATCGACACGGAAAAAGCATCCTCCTGCGTTGGATGCTCTCCTGGTATCAGAGCTTGACAAACTGGCCATTTTTGGCGCGTTTTCTGGCTTGATCGATACGGAAAAAGCATCCTCCTGCATTGGATGCTCTCCTGGTATCAGAGCTTGACAAACTGGTCAGTTTTGGTGCGTTTTTTATCGCGCGAAATTTTATCCCGAATATCGAAAAAGTAACAGGAGCGAAGAACACGTGTGGAGGTAACATTTCATTAATTTTCAAAACAACTTCAGCAAACCAACAAGCTGTTTTCAGATTTCCGATGCCAGGAGAGCATGTTTTTCAAGAGGTGACACCTGGTATTTCATGAAAAGTTTCATGAAATATTTCATGAAAAGTTTCATGAAATCTTTCATGAAACATTTCATGAAATACCAGGTGTTACCTCTTGAAAACCATACTCTCCTGGTATCGAAAATCTGAAAAAATCTGGTTTGTATGGAATTTTGCACCAGTTGCTCAACATTTCACACGAAGTTGCTTGCTCAGTGAGTACTAGGTGTCACCTCTTGAAAATCATGCTCTCCTGGTATCAGGAGCTTGAAAAACTGGTCATGTCTAGCTCTTTTTCTGGCTCGATTGACACGGAAAAAGCATCCTCCTGCATTGGATGCTCTCCTGGTATCAGAGCTTGAAAAACTGGTTATTTTTGGCGCGTTTTCTGGCTCGATTGACACGGAAAAAGCATCCTCCTGCGTTGGATGCTCTCCTGGTATCAGAGCTTGACAAACTGGTTATTTTTGGCGCGTTTTCTGGCTCAATCGACACGGAAAAAGCATCCTCCTGCGTTGGATGCTCTCCTGGTATCAGGAGCTTGAAAAACTGGTCATTTTTGGCGCGTTTTCTGGCTCGATCGACACGGAAAAAGCATCCTCCTGCGTTGGATGCTCTCCTGGTATCAGGAGCTTGACAAACTGGTCATTTTTGGCGCGTTTTCTGGCTCAATCGACACGGAAAAAGCATCCTCCTGCGTTGGATGCTCTCCTGGTATCAGAGCTTGACAAACTGGTCATTTTTGGCGCGTTTTCTGGCTCAATCGACACGGAAAAAGCATCCTCCTGCGTTGGATGCTCTCCTGGTATCAGGAGCTTGACAAACTGGTTATTTTTGGCGCGTTTTCTGGCTCAATCGACACGGAAAAAGCATCCTCCTGCGTTGGATGCTCTCCTGGTATCAGAGCTTTAAATACTGGTCATTTTTGTCGCGTTTTCTGGCTCGATCGATACGAGAAAAGCATCCTACTGCATTGGATGCTCTCCTGGTATCAGCAGTTTGACAAACTGGTCATTTTTGGCGCGTTTTCTGGCTCGATCGATACGGAAAAAGCATCCTCCTGCGTTGGATGCTCTCCTGGTATCAGCAGTTTGACAAACTGGTTTTTTTTGGCGCGTTTTCTGGCTCAATCGACACGGAAAAAGCATCCTCCTGCGTTGGATGCTCTCCTGGTATCAGAGCTTGACAAACTGGTCATTTTTGGCGCGTTTTCTGGCTCGATCGATACGAAAAAAGCATCCTCCTGCGTTGGATGCTCTCCTGGTATCAGGAGCTTGACAAACTGGTCATTTTTGGCGCGTTTTCTGGCTCAATCGACACGGAAAATGCATCCTCCTGCGTTGGATGCTCTCCTGGTATCAGAGCTTGACAAACTGGTCATTTTTGGCGCGTTTTCTGGCTCAATCGACACGGAAAAAGCATCCTCCTGCGTTGGATGCTCTCCTGGTATCAGGAGCTTGACAAACTGGTTATTTTTGGCGCGTTTTCTGGCTCAATCGACACGGAAAAAGCATCCTCCTGCGTTGGATGCTCTCCTGGTATCAGAGCTTGAAATACTGGTCATTTTTGGCGCGTTTTCTGGCTCGATTGACACGGAAAAAGCATCCTCCTGCGTTGGATGCTCTCCTGGTATCAGAGCTTGAAAAACTCCTGCGTTGGATGCTCTCCTGGTATCAGGAGCTTGACAAACTGGTCATTTTTGGCGCGTTTTCTGGCTCAATCGACACGGAAAAAGCATCCTCCTGCGTTGGATGCTCTCCTGGTATCAGGAGCTTGACAAACTGGTTATTTTTGGCGCGTTTTCTGGCTCAATCGACACGGAAAATGCATCCTCCTGCGTTGGATGCTCTCCTGGTATCAGGAGCTTGAAAAACTGGTCATTTTTGGCGCGTTTTCTGGCTCGATCGACACGGAAAAAGCATCCTCCTGCGTTGGATGCTCTCCTGGTATCAGGAGCTTGACAAACTGGTCATTTTTGGCGCGTTTTCTGGCTCAATCGACACGGAAAATGCATCCTCCTGCGTTGGATGCTCTCCTGGTATCAGGAGCTTGAAATACTGGTTATTTTTGGCGCGTTTTCTGGCTCAATCGACACGGAAAAAGCATCCTCCTGCGTTGGATGCTCTCCTGGTATCAGAGCTTGACAAACTGGTTATTTTTGGCGCGTTTTCTGGCTCGATTGACACGGAAAAAGCATCCTCCTGCGTTGGATGCTCTCCTGGTATCAGGAGCTTGACAAACTGGTCATTTTTGGCGCGTTTTCTGGCTCAATCGACACGGAAAATGCATCCTCCTGCGTTGGATGCTCTCCTGGTATCAGAGCTTGACAAACTGGTCATTTTTGGCGCGTTTTCTGGCTCAATCGACACGGAAAAAGCATCCTCCTGCGTTGGATGCTCTCCTGGTATCAGAGCTTGAAATACTGGTTATGTTTGGCGCGTTTTCTGGCTCGATTGACACGGAAAAAGCATCCTCCTGCGTTGGATGCTCTCCTGGTATCAGAGCTTGAAATACTGGTTATTTTTGGCGCGTTTTCTAGCTCGATCGCTACGGAAAAAGCATCCTCCTGCGTTGGATGCTCTCCTGGTATCAGAGCTTGACGAACTGGTCATTTTTGGCGCGTTTTCTGGCTCGACTGACACGGAAAAAGCATCCTCCTGCGTTGGATGCTCTCGTGGTATCAGGAGCTTGACAAACTGGTCATTTTTGGCGCGTTTTCTGGCTCAATCGAAACGGAAAAAGCATCCTCCTGCGTTGGATGCTCTCCTGGTATCAGAGCTTGACAAACTGGTCATTTATGGCGCGTTTTCTGGCTCAATCGACACGGAAAAAGCATCCTCCTGCGTTGGATGCTCTCCTGGTATCAGAGCTTGAAATACTGGTCATTTTTGGCGCGTTTTCTGGCTCGATTGACACGGAAAAAGCATCCTCCTGCGTTGGATGCTCTCCTGGTATCAGGAGCTTGAAATACTGGTTATTTTTGGCGCGTTTTCTAGCTCGATCGCTACGGAAAAAGCATCCCCCTGAGTTGGATGCTCTCCTGGTATCAGGAGCTTGAAATACTGGTTATTTTTGGCGCGTTTTCTGGCTCGATTGACACGGAAAAAGCATCCTCCTGCGTTGGATGCTCTCCTAGTATCAGAGCTTGAAAAACTGGTCATATTTGGCGCGTTTTCTGGCTCGATCGATACGGAAAAAGCATCCTCCTGCGATGGATGCTCTCCTGGTATCAGAGCTTGAAAAACTGGTCATTTTTGGCGCGTTTTCTGGCTCGATTGACACGGAAAAAGCATCCTCCTGCGTTGGATGCTCTCCTGGTATCAGAGCTTGAAAAACTGGTCATTTTTGGCGCGTTTTCTGGCTCGATCGACACGGAAAAAGCATCCTCCTGCGTTGGATGCTCTCCTGGTATCAGAGCTTGACAAACTGGTCATTTTTGGCGCGTTTTCTAGCTCGATCGCTACGGAAAAAGCATCCTCCTGCATTGGATGCTCTCCTGGTACCAGAGCTTGACGAACTGGTCATTTTTGGCGAGTTTTCTGGCTCGACTGACACGGAAAAAGCATCCTCCTGCGTTGGATACTCTCCTGGTATCAGAGCTTGAAATACTGGTTATTTTTGGCGCGTTTTCTAGCTCGATCGCTACGGAAAAAGCATCCTCCTGCGTTGGATGCTCTCCTGGTATCAGAGCTTGACAAACTGGTCATTTTTGGCGCGTTTTCTGGCTCGATCGATACGGGAAAAGCATCCTCCTGCGTTGGATGCTCTCCTGGTATCAGAGCTTAACAAACTGGTTATTTTTGGCGCGTTTTCTGGCTCAATCGACACGGAAAAAGCATCCTCCTGCGTTGGATGCTCTCCTGGTATCAGAGCTTGACAAACTGGTCATTTTTGGCGCGTTTTCTGGCTTGATCGATACGGAAAAAGCATCCTCCTGCGATGAATGCTCTCCTGGTATCAGAGCTTGAAAAACTGGTCATTTTTGGCGCGTTTTCTGGCTCGATCGATACGGGAAAAGCATCCTCCTGCATTGGATGCTCTCCTGGTATCAGAGCTTGACAAACTGGTCAGTTTTGGCGCGTTTTTTTATAGCGCGAAATTTTATCCCGAATATCGAAAAAGTAACAGGAGCGAAGAACACGTGTGGAGGTAACATTTCATTAATTTTCAAAACAACTTCAGCAAACCAACAAGCTGTTTTCAGATTTCCGATGCCAGGAGAGCATGTTTTTCAAGAGGTGACACCTGGTATTTCATGAAAAGTTTCATGAAATATTTCATGAAAAGTTTCATGAAATATTTCATGAAATTTTCAATGTTCCATGAAATATTTCATGAAAAGTTTCATGAAATCTTTCATGAAACATTTCATGAAATACCAGGTGTTACCTCTTGAAAACCATGCTCTCCTGGCATCGGAAATCTGAAAACAGCTTGTTGGTTTGCTGAAGTTGTTTTGAAAATTTATGAAATGTTACCTCCACACGTGTTCTTCGCTCCTGTTACTTTTTCGATATTCGGGATAAAATTTCGCGCGATAAAAAACGCGCCAAAACTGACCAGTTTGTCAAGCTCTGATACCAGGAGAGCATCCAATGCAGGAGGATGCTTTTCCCGTATCGATCGAGCCAGAAAACGCGCCAAAAATGACCAGTTTTTCAAGCTCTGATACCAGGAGAGCATTCATCGCAGGAGGATGCTTTTTCCGTGTCGATTGAGCCAGAAAACGCGCCAAAAATGACCAGTTTGTCAAGCTCCTGATACCAGGAGAGCATCCAACGCAGGAGGATGCTTTTTCCGTGTCGATTGAGCCAGAAAACGCGCCAAAAATAACCAGTATTTCAAGCTCTGATACCAGGAGAGCATCCAACGCAGGAGGATGCTTTTTCCGTGTCGATTGAGCCAGAAAACGCGCCAAAAATGACCAGTTTGTCAAGCTCCTGATACCAGGAGAGCATCCAACGCAGGAGGATGCATTTTCCGTGTCGATTGAGCCAGAAAACGCGCCAAAAATAACCAGTATTTCAAGCTCTGATACCAGGAGAGCATCCATCGCAGGAGGATGCTTTTTCCATGTCAATCGAGCCAGAAAACGCGCCAAAACTGACCAGTATTTCAAGCTCTGATACCAGGAGAGCATCCAACGCAGGAGGATGCTTTTTCCGTGTCGATTGAGCCAGAAAACGCGCCAAAAATAACCAGTATTTCAAGCTCTGATACCAGGAGAGCATCCAACGCAGGAGGATGCTTTTTCCGTGTCGATTGAGCCAGAAAACGCGCCAAAAATGACCAGTTTGTCAAGCTCCTGATACCAGGAGAGCATCCAACGCAGGAGGATGCTTTTTCCGTGTCGATTGAGCCAGAAAACGCGCCAAAAATAACCAGTTTGTCAAGCTCCTGATACCAGGAGAGCATCCAACGCAGGAGGATGCTTTTTCCGTGTCGATTGAGCCAGAAAACGCGCCAAAAATAACCAGTATTTCAAGCTCTGATACCAGGAGAGCATCCAATGTAGGAGGATGCTTTTTCCGTGTCGATCGAGCCAGAAAACTCGCCAAAAATGACCAGTTTGTCAATCTCCTGATACCAGGAGAGCATCCAACGCAGGAGGATGCTTTTTCCGTGTCGATTGAGCCAGAAAACGCGCCAAAAATGACCAGTTTGTCAAGCTCCTGATACCAGGAGAGCATCCAACGCAGGAGGATGCTTTTTCCGTGTCGATTGAGCCAGAAAACGCGCCAAAAATGACCAGTTTGTCAAGCTCTGATACCAGGAGAGCATCCAACGCAGGAGGATGCTTTTTCCGTGTCGATTGAGCCAGAAAACGCGCCAAAAATGACCAGTTTGTCAAGCTCCTGATACCAGGAGAGCATCCAACGCAGGAGGATGCTTTTTCCGTGTCGATTGAACCAGAAAACGCGCCAAAAATAACCAGTATTTCAAGCTCTGATACCAGGAGAGCATCCAACGCAGGAGGATGCTTTTTCCGTGTCGATTGAGCCAGAAAACGCGCCAAAAATAACCAGTTTGTTAAGCTCCTGATACCAGGAGAGCATCCAACGCAGGAGGATGCTTTTTCCGTGTCGATTGAGCCAGAAAACGCGCCAAAAATGACCAGTTTGTCAAGCTCCTGATACCAGGAGAGCATCCAACGCAGGAGGATGCTTTTTCCGTGTCGATTGAGCCAGAAAACGCGCCAAAAATAACCAGTATTTCAAGCTCTGATACCAGGAGAGCATCCAACGCAGGAGGATGCTTTTTCCGTGTCAATCGAGCCAGAAAACGCGCCAAAAATAACCAGTTTGTCAAGCTCCTGATACCAGGAGAGCATCCAACGCAGGAGGATGCATTTTCCGTGTCGATTGAGCCAGAAAACGCGCCAAAAATGACCAGTTTGTCAAGCTCTGATACCAGGAGAGCATCCAACGCAGGAGGATGCTTTTTCCGTGTCGATTGAGCCAGAAAACGCGCCAAAAATAACCAGTTTGTCAAGCTCCTGATACCAGGAGAGCATCCAACGCAGGAGGATGCTTTTTCCGTGTCGATTGAGCCAGAAAACGCGCCAAAAATGACCAGTTTTTCAAGCTCCTGATACCAGGAGAGCATCCAACGCAGGAGGATGCATTTTCCGTGTCGATTGAGCCAGAAAACGCGCCAAAAATGACCAGTTTGTCAAGCTCCTGATACCAGGAGAGCATCCAACGCAGGAGGATGCTTTTTCCGTGTCGATCGAGCCAGAAAACGCGCCAAAAATGACCAGTTTTTCAAGCTCCTGATACCAGGAGAGCATCCAACGCAGGAGGATGCATTTTCCGTGTCGATTGAGCCAGAAAACGCGCCAAAAATAACCAGTTTGTCAAGCTCCTGATACCAGGAGAGCATCCAACGCAGGAGGATGCTTTTTCCGTGTCGATTGAGCCAGAAAACGCGCCAAAAATGACCAGTTTGTCAAGCTCCTGATACCAGGAGAGCATCCAACGCAGGAGTTTTTCAAGCTCTGATACCAGGAGAGCATCCAACGCAGGAGGATGCATTTTCCGTGTCGATCGAGCCAGAAAACGCGCCAAAAATGACCAGTATTTCAAGCTCTGATACCAGGAGAGCATCCAACGCAGGAGGATGCTTTTTCCGTGTCGATTGAGCCAGAAAACGCGCCAAAACTGACCAGTTTGTCAAGCTTCTGATACCACGAGAGCATCCAACGCAGGAGGATGCTTTTTCCGTGTCGATTGAGCCAGAAAACGCGCCAAAAATGACCAGTTTGTCAAGCTCTGATACCAGGAGAGCATCCAACGCAGGAGGATGCTTTTTCCGTGTCGATTGAGCCAGAAAACGCGCCAAAAATGACCAGTTTGTCAAGCTCCTGATACCAGGAGAGCATCCAACGCAGGAGGATGCTTTTTCCGTGTCGATCGAGCCAGAAAACGCGCCAAAAATGACCAGTTTTTCAAGCTCCTGATACCAGGAGAGCATCCAACGCAGGAGGATGCTTTTTCCGTGTCGATTGAGCCAGAAAACGCTTCAAAAATAACCAGTTTGTCAAGCTCCTGATACCAGGAGAGCATCCAACGCAGGAGGATGCTTTTTCCGTGTCGATTGAGCCAGAAAACGCGCCAAAAATAACCAGAATTTCAAGCTCTGATACCAGGAGAGCATCCAACGCAGGAGGATGCTTTTTCCGTGTCGATTGAGCCAGAAAACGCGCCAAAAATGACCAGTTTGTCAAGCTCTGATACCAGGAGAGCATCCAACGCAGGAGGATGCTTTTTCCGTATCGATCGAGCCAGAAAACGCGCTAAAAATGTCCAGTTTGTCAACCTCCTGATACCAGGAGAGCATCCAACGCAGGAGGATGTTTTTTCCGTGTCAATCGAACCAGAAAACGCGCTAAAAATGACCAGTTTGTTAAGCTCTGATACCAGGAGAGCATCCAACGCAGGAGGATGCTTTTTCCGTGTCAATCGAGCCAGAAAACGCGCCAAAAATGACCAGTTTTTCAAGCTCCTGATACCAGGAGAGCATCCAACGCAGGAGGATGCTTTTTCCGTGTCAATCGAGCCAGAAAAAGAGCTATCCATGACCAGTTTGTCAAGCTCCTGATACCAGGAGAGCATGATTTTCAAGAGGTGACACCTAGTACTCACTGAGCAAGCAACTTCGTGTGAAATGTTGAGCAACTGGAGCAAAATTCCATACAAACCAGATTTTTTCAGATTTCCGATACCAGGAGAGCATGGTTTTCAAGAGATAACACCTGGTATTTCATGAAATGTTTCATGAAAGATTTCATGAAACTTTTCATGAAATATTTCATGGAACATTGAAAATTTCATGAAATATTTCATGAAACTTTTCATGAAATATTTCATGAGACATTTACGCTGGTCCTTTCTACTTGAAACCTGCACACCGGCGTGCAGGGGCGGCGAAGAGCAGCTTGTGCGTTTTCGTGTGCTTCGCGACGAAAGCAGCCCACTTAGAACTGGTGGGGACCTCAGTACAGCGGGATTCTTAGTGGCCTTATGTCATTTCACATCCAGGCGTGGATTGCCGGCACGCATACACTCGGACAATGAAAAAAAAATAACTTTGAAGGAGCCGCGCACGAGCTCAGCGAACTTTTCCACACCGACCGACATCTAGGCAGCACCAGGCTGTCCTACGAAGGATATAGCACCATCCTTCAGCAAATAGAAGCAGCAATGAACTCACGACCCTTGATGCCCACGTCAGACGACCCGAAGGATTTGGCAGCACTTACCCCAGCGCATTTCCTCGTCGGTGCTTCCATGCATGCGGTTCCTACTCCCGATTACACTGCATTGAAGACAGTGGAGGATCAATCCCCTTGGAGGCCCAGGGCGGAATTTTTAAAGGGGGGCCTATAATTTTGCTACGGCATTATCGGTGTTAGGGAGGTGTACTTGAAACATGATTTAACAACACCAGCAAAGTCTCGGAAAGAAAGCTCCCTTGCGTACATCTCAGAGTTCTGTTGCGTAGCCCTGTAAACGGGCCTAGTAAGCTAGTCTATATATAAACGTTTGTATGCGCTAAGGAGAACCATAACGCCACTACTTGGATCGCCATTAGCTGGTACGAAATTCCATACAAAACCAGCTGTTTTCAGATTGCCGATACCAGGAGAGCATCCACGGAAGAGGTAGCACCTAGTACAGCAATTTTGGTCGAAAACCGCCGAAAGGTATGCAATGTTTAAACACTAACTTTCCCGTTGGCTGTGAAAAATTTCTTCGAAAACTACCAGTTTCCGAATGTATAATACCAGGAGAGCATCCACGGAAGAGGTAGCTCCTGGTACTGCGCCGTAAGGTATGCAATGTTTATACACTAACTTTGCAACCAACTTGCAACGCAATGCGCCGTAAGGTATGCAATGTTTATACACTAACCTTGCAACCAACTTGCAATGCAAGTTTGGTGCAAGCAAGAAACTTGCAGCAAGATGGCGCGCAAGATGGCGCCCAACTTCGTACTTGCATGCAACAAACTTGCATGCAAGTTCTTGCAAGCAAATTCTTGCATGCAAGTTTGTATGCAAGTTTGCATGCAAGAACTTGCATGCAAGAACTTGCATACAAGAACTTGCATGCAAGAACTTGCATACAAGAACTTGCATACAAGAACTTGCATGCAAACTTGCATGCAAGCTTGCATGCAAACTTGCATGCAAGAACCTGCATCCAAACTTGCATGCAAACTTGCATGCAAGTTTGCATGCAAGAATTTGCTTGCAAGAACTTGCATGCAAGTTTGCATGCAAGCTTGCATGCAAGTTTGTTGCATGCAAGTACGAAGTTGGGCGCCATCTTGCTGCAAGTTTCTTGCATGCACCAAACTGGCATTGCAAGTTGGTTGCAAGGTTAGTGTATAAACATTGCATACCTTACGGCGCATTGCGTTGCAAGTTGGTTGCAAGGTTAGTGTATAAACATTGCATACCTTACGGCGCAGTACCAGGAGCTACCTCTTCCGTGCATGCTCTCCTGGTATTATACATTCGGAAACTGGTAGTTTTCGAAGAAAATTTTCACGACCAAAAGGGAAAGTTAGTGTTTAAACATTGCATACCTTTCGGCGGTTTTCGACCAAAATTGCTGTACTAGGTGCTACCTCTTCCGTGGATGCTCTCCTGGTATTATACATTCGGAAACAGGTAGTTTTCGAAGAAATTTTTACGGGAAAGAAACGGGAAAATTAGTGTCCTGGTCCTGGTGCAATTTCGTTTATACTTTAAAGTCACAAAGTCGATATTCTTCTCTGAATTTAATTTATCACATAGAAACAAATGTTTTATATAACCAAGGAAGATATTTTTGATCAATTTTCTACCTTGTAAATTAATTTTTTTTGCTATAAATTAACTTTGTTGGAAAATTTTCAAAAATCGCACAATCGGCACAAATTTTTTGGGGCCCCCAACACGGCGAGGCCCTAGGCGACCGCCTACTCCGCCTACCGTTTGATCCGCCGCTGCACGCGTGGGCACGTGTGGTGACCACGAGGGAAATCTCCTGGTTGGACGAAATTAGACATGCATCATGGATGCGTATTATTTCCTTTTGTTTAACGTCACAATGCCTCAATCTGAATGATATTCTCTTGAATGGCTTACTTACTTGTGCGGGAATACAACTGCTCCGTAGTAGTGGCCGTGCTCCAGGACTCCACGTAACCGATCACAGTTTTGGCGGGCGGTGTTAATTTTTGACCCACGATTGGTGTAATTTCGGACAACTACCAAAACTGCTAACAGGTATCTGGTAGACCAACCCTGCGTATGTCTGGATATGAGAAAAGGATCCATTTACTCCTCAAACACATTCTCTCGTTTATGCTACATCTTTTAACGCGGTAGTTCATTTGTTTTATTACAGGCTCTAGAGCGCTTTCACCGGTGCTTACATCTCCATTCTTCCAGATCCAGCTGTTGTTTTTGTTCACTTCCCTCCATCAAGGGCAGTTCATAATTTCTCCTTTATTCATCCCAACACTCTCCGGATGCTGAATGCATCCGGTATCGGGAGAATTCGATGCTTCTTCCCCTTCGGTTCCCCTTCGTTTCGTGTTTCATCCTTCAATCTAACATTCGTTTTTAAACTGTCATGATGTCGCGGTGCGTGTTTTCACCGTTCTCACATGCTTGCTAAACTGTTCCACCTTTCCCCATGCGGGAATTGCGGTGGGGAGGATTATTGGAAAGATTCAGTATTTATGTACATACGTGATGGCTGCTTCAGTGTGTGCTGGCGATACGGGGAGCGAATCGTTGCGATATCACTCCGTTTTTTTCTATCCTGCTGTCTGGTAACAGTCTTTCGGAGCTCTTGACCGAATTGCAATGTCTTTTCTCTTTCCTCATTTTAAAAAAATAAATCACACATCTACGTCGTGCTGCCCTTCTGCCGGCTGTCTCTATAAGGCGATCCACCAAACACACGCGGTCACACTACTACCGCTTAATCCTTTTTTACTCTCTCAGTCGTTTCGGTTTTGTTCTTTACGTTTTCCTATAACGCACCATACACACACACACACGCCACAACAAGGATAAACATAGAGGCGCGTTAAAGTGTAAATAAATCGTAGCAAAACAAAAACAAAAAAAAACATGAAACCATTCCTGTTTTCCACCGAACCGCTGAAAAACGAGACTCGGGTTTCCCTACGCATTCTCTATCATGTTCCGGCGCCCAGATTGACTAATTATCTCCTAGTAAGAGGCCACCCACTCGCTCTCGTCTTTGCTCTTGCTTTCCACTGCTTTGCCTTTGCTTGTTTCAGAGACAGAGGTGCGTTTGCTCGGTTAGGATAAGCTTTGACCTTTTTCGCCACCGCGTTCAAAGTCTGAGTTGTCTTAATGTCTTGCGGCACCGAGCGGTTAAAACGAAATAGCAAAACGCGTGACAAAGTAACTAGTACACATGGCGCCTCAGACCCAGCACCCACGTGCGCCTACTGCTTGAGCACATATTATAAATATAAATAATTTTCCTATCGAAGGGCTTGATTCCCCTCCTGGCAACACACACACTAACAAAACAAAGTAGAAAAACTTAAAACAAACCAAAACAAAAAATTACACAACTTTTAGCTCCTATAACTTTCTTTCTTTTCCATTACACTCTTAATCTCCCCCATCTGTCTCTCTTATTGTTTCGGTTTCCACTCTTCTGCTGCTTGTGTGACTCTTTGTTTTTTATCTCTTTCTCCTATTCCGTACTTCCTTACACGATCGTATTTCCTCTGCAGAACGGTCCGTTGGCGGGCGGTGTCCAGATTAATCGTCCGAGTCGGAGTTGGATGAAAGGCAGAGGTCTTTGCTCAGATCTACCGCGGCGGCGGTAACCGCGATCGTTGGATCCGGTCGTGGATCAAAAATGGATTCTGTAGTTGAAAAAGCAACATAAAAATTAATATTATGCTAAACCTATTTCACATATTTTTATAACATAGATACTTTTTCAGTCTCTTCTTCTTCTTCTACTCCTTATGTGGCACTGATATTTCGAATGTTTTGAGACCGCAATTTCTAGTTCTCTTTTACTTTTACTTTTCCGCTGCTGGTCCTGTGTAAGGGGAAACCTGGCCCGATTGACATTTGCCTCCAGTTTTGTAATGAGAAAACAGTTTGAACCTTTATCATACGATTCATTTTTCGGACCGATCGGAAAGTCTGGTGCGAGCCAGTCGAAATGGATTCCGACCCTCGGATTCATGACGAGTTGACCCATAAGTACAAGTAGGTCCAGCAGGTTAGACGATTCAACAAAACATAAGCGACTCCACCCACCGGAATCGTCGAAACTATTAAACCCTAAGACCCGATTGAAATCCCAAATTTGCTGCACTTCTAAGGAGTAAAGAGATCAGGTCGAACCTATTAAACCAAAATGTGTTGTGCCCCTCCGCATACCTTTCACTGGCGAATCATTGTTATCTTCGGTTGAACTATCCGATTCCTGATCGCTGCTGCTAGAATCGGAATCATCGGAACCGTCCGATTCAGAGGATGTCATCATTTCCGGATCCTAGAAAACAGAAAGCAAAACGAGAAATTATTAATATAACCAACAATCTGGGTCATGACGTCCGGTTGTGTTCTTCTTACGCTGCTCGCTCCAACACCAATACCCGTCACGGCCACAGGCGGTGGCAGTAGGTCTCGATCGGACGGCAAACTAACTTCTACGCTCGGCGGCATCGAAGGTTCGCTGTGCAGATGATTCCGGCCACCGGCACCTCCACCACCGTACGACGACGGCACGCTGAGGTGATTGCTGTGATGGTGATGATTGCTGCCGCTACTGCCACTGCCATGATGATTGTTGTTGCTGTTCTGTGCCGAACCATGGTTAAGGTAGCTATTGCTGTTGCTATGATTGTTGCCCGCGCCGCTACCACTGTTGGTCGAGCCAGCCACATTGCTACTGCTACTACTATTACTACTGCTAATGTTACTACTGTTACTATGCTGCTGATGGTGGTGGTGGTTGTTGGTGTGGTTGGAATTGGAGTTACTGCCACTTCCGCTGCTGCTGCTGATGTTGTTGTTCAGATGATTGTTCATGTTAGCACCCGACGAGGAGTTGGAAGTGGTGGCGGAGGACGGCGGCATTACAGTCCCAAAATCCATCCCATCGTCCAGCCCAATCATCGGAATACTTGGCAAGGTTTGTTGAGTATTGTTGGCGTTCCAGCTGAAACAAACAAATGATTCGACGTTAGAAGGCTTAAGGTACGCTGTTGCTTTTGCACCACCGGGGTCTTTTCCACTTACGCCGGTGCCGACTGGGGACTCCGGTGCGGATAGGACGGCGAACCCTGCAGTGGCGAGTGCTTTGGCATGAAGCTGATCGGCGCATTCTTCCGCACGCCGGTCGTAATCTTCGTTTTGGAGCTCTGGCGTGCGGTGTTGTTTTCGACCTTTATCGTTGGCAGTGTTGGCGGAGGATTGGGTGCCTTGTTTTCGATTCTGCAACGAGGTAGAAGAGTGGATACCCATATAGCAGTTGTATTGCAAGGATCACCAACGGCATGAAGAGATGATTGATCAACTTACCTCGTCTTCTTCACTACGATACTGCTGTTGAGCTGCTCGAGCGTAATCTCGCCCGTCGCCCGATTCAGTATGAGCACGCAGTCTTTCCGCGAATAATCACGCTGATTACCCTTGAAGACGGTATTCGGCACACCGGAACCATCTGGAAGAGGAAAAGGATCGTTACGGTGTTACCATGGTAGCCAATTCCCAAAAATATGGGAAAAATGGACGAATGTTTACCCAGGTGCGGCACGGTAACGGTGACCTGCTTGTTGGCACTAATTTCCAGCACCGCCGGTTTGTTCACATCGACACTGGCGGGTTTGAAATCGTCTGCAAAAACCAAAAGGAAAAGAACGAAAAACACCACAACGTTAGCTGCCGACGTCAGCAGAATGTTTAAGAGCGCATGGTCGCTTCCACACTGCTGGGTATTCATACGTACATTTTATCGTGTGGAACTGGTTCGACGGTGCCGCGTTGGTGAAGGTCGAACCGAGCTTTAGCTCACGCACCTCCGAACCAATGTTGAGCCGATTGTCCATCGTGGAGTGGTGTGTGTTGCGCTGTGTTTGTGTGCTGACGGTCTCAAGACTTCCGTACAGCCGGAACCGGAACTTCTACGCTGGTATCCGGCAATCACTTCGTAGAATCATTCTCTCCTTCCACGGGAACTGCCGCGATCCGTATTGTCGCTCCCGGATCAGCTGTGCAAACTGCCAAACGCGCCTTGCCCGATGTACACGAGGAGGAGCACCAGTGGTCCGGGAGGAAGGGGTTTAGTGTAGTTTTATTTTCGCACTGTCAGCAACATCATCCGCAATCACTTTAGCGCTGCACCCGCGAGATCTGCGTTCGATTTTGTGCCCTTTCTCGCGATCGTACCGAATGCGTTGTCGATGTCCGCTCTCTGTCACTCCCGGATTTCACTCTCCTTTCTCGAACGCCCGAACGCTTGGTGGTTGGTGGTGTTTCGGGTTTTGGGTTTCGATGCTATTGCTGGCCCCCTGGGAAGTGTTGGTGGGGGAAGAACCAAACCTGCCTGGGTAGAGAACTGAACACGGAGGGGAGGAAGAAAAGAGCGAACAAAGCAGGTAAAGTGTAAGATTGAGAAAGGTTTGAAAGGCACGGCAACAACCTGTAGCCAATATGTAACCTTACTCCTATGGTTGCATTTAAGAAACTACTCGTCTGCAGTACTACACTAATCATGTGTTTCCTTCTCTGTTTAAAGTTTCTGATCCTGGATTCGAACCCGGATCCTTTTAAATGCTCACGCGTCCGGTTTCACGAAATCTCAACTAGCAACGTATACTGAACAGCTGCCATTTATTTACCTTCCGTAGCACACGCAGGCAAACACTCACACTGGCACACGTTAAGATTTCCGAATTGCACTGTTGTTATTGTTGGTGGCGAAGGTATGACTCTAGTGTTTTCTGTTGCCTCATTACACATACACGCTCGTGCACACTCTACACTTATCCGTTTAGTGGCTCAGGGGAAAAGGGCATTAGACACACGTGTATGTGTGCGTACCAACGGAACAGTGGGAGAAGGAAGATAGGAAAAACCCTACCGCGCACGGGGGAGCCAATCTTTTGGAGCAGATTTTTCGTTCACTATTGTTCTCACCTGTTCCGAGCTGCCTGTTGCCGGGGCAGGGATCGAACTCGGATTTGTGCTTGGTTCGTGAATAGATCCCGCCAGACCACCTGTACACCTGTGTGTTCCTGGTTGGGTATAATGATACAATCCCGTGTGGTGTTGATGGATTAACGCGTGAACCGTGCGAATATCGCGACACGAATGCAGTTTGCTGTCCGTGTCGCGGGAATCGAGACAATCAACACGCACGCACGTCTACAACATTGCACGCACACATGCGAATCGCACCACTTTGCCACCGTCGACAATAAGCGAACTGACAGGACTGGACAACTGGCACCTCCGTGGTCACTACGTCCTGCACTAGACGAAGATGACCAAAAACAGACCCACTTCCGAAACAGAATTGCGGCGTACACTCACACACACACGCGCATACATGAACAGGATATGGTGGGTTTGATTGTTTCGTTCCTGGGTTTTCCGGTTAACTTTCCGCCTGAGCGTGAACGGTGTGCCATGTAGGGAGAAAAACAATCCCATCCATAGTCGGTTCTGTCAGTGCGACGTTTCGCACTGCTGTTTTTCACGCGTATTTTTTCAGCCACCGTGACACTGACCTACCTTTGCTGTGGACGGATGTGGAGTTGGAAGGGGGTCGATTTTTCGACAGGAATGTTGCAATTTTAGAGGGATGCCACCCATGCACTGTATTAACGCCAGACTGCTGTGTGCCAGCTAATTGCGGATGGTGCAGTATAAAGGGATGCTGTCCGGATGGAAGAGCGGAGCAAAGAAACTGCAATAATCGTTCGGGCAGGTCGCACAGTGCGGTCCCAGTTTGACACTAGCAGTTTGACATTTTGGTGAAAAATGGAACTATGGGAAAATATTTGTATATTTCGCTGAGGATAGGATATTGCTGAGGATATTTTTCAAGAGGTGACACCTGGTATTTCATGTAATGTTTCATGAAATATTTCATGAAATTTTCAATGTTTCATTGAATAATATTAGATCATGCTAATAAGCGTTTGTTTGACAAAACACAAACGAAATGCATTCGTTTTCAATGAATAAATTGATATAATTCATTGAAACGTGCGCGAACATTTAATGCGGCATCCGAGGCGCTTGTGATATCATTATTTTATAATTTTGGAAGTAAAGCATGAAAGAAGTTCAATTAAACATTTATTTAATAGAAATACGACCACAACCAACACTTCGTAGTTGACGCCATTGTAACGGGTGGTTCATCGACCGAAAAACCGTCGGAATATGCTGCGGTTGGCAAATTTCAAATGCAAGCACCGATCAAACCGTTTAGGGGGAAATAAGAGAAGGAAAATTATTATTTAATACTTTCTTTCGCCGAATGTGGAACAAATCGATGAACTAGTGTTTAACGTTTTATGGATTGTTTGCTTAATTTCGTTTTTAAGTCCATGCATAATACGGGAGGGGTAATCAACAGATGATAAACGTTGTTGATCGATAAAACCAAAAGAACGCATTTCGTTTGCCCTGCAATGCGTAATACGATCGTGGTTTTAAATAATACTTGCAGCTCTGTATCACACAAGCAATGCAACAGGCAGGTTATAGATTATTTCTGTTAAGAGGAATGATAAGTAAGAATATGGAAAGGTGGGGAATATAGCTTTTCTTTCGTTTACGGTTGTCCTATATCACATATTAAGCGCTAGGAAAGCAAAACGCGCGTTGAGACACAAATTCAATGCGTGATCTGCCGGTGCCGGTTCGTGCGGTTAATATTGAAAAGTGTGTTCCAGGAGACACGGATGAAATGATGGTTCAGCATCGACGATTAAGCTGCAAATTGGAAGCAAAAGGAAAGATTAGGTCCAGCGATAACATAGAAAGTCTCGAACTGTTTGGTGTAACGATCAGCTTACCTCACCCGAACACGCCAACGAAGAATGCTATAATGGTGGCAATAATACCGGTGTTGATGGAGTATGCTACCAGCGCACCGTTTCCATTTCCAGTGTCATTCGGATTCCCTTCGTCATCCACTAGAGTAAGTAAAGAGTAGAACAATAGCTTAGTTACAATTCCACATTCACCATCTTAGCGTTTGTTAGCATGCATGACAACCACCACTACCAAAACTAATGCAACACAATGAGCGTGAAAAAGGGGTAACACTTACACACAATTCCATGGTGAGGTTTTGTTTCGTGCGGCGTAAAGATGGTGAGCAAAATTTAGAACATCACTTCAGAAGAAGCGCCAATAGTTTCATAGGGTGCGAAGAAACGGTACAGATGATGGACGCAAGATACCTTCGATGATGCGGAAGGAAGTTTGGACGTACACAGATGGATGTTTTCGGTGCATTGTTTTGCAATTTTTGCTCGCTGCGATATTAATGATTTGACCAATTCACTTTTATCTTCCGCACGAGACTACTGTGAGTTCTCTGCTTGCCATTCTTGTTTGCGCGTTTTTTTTTATTTCGTAGCAGTACTACACCCGTGTTGGATGATTTGCTTGTAAAATGTTTGACATCCGTAAATTCTATTCTATTCTGAGCAAACTACAGCTAAGGCGTCGCTCGTTCGTTGTTTGTTTGTGCCATAGAAGGGAAAGGTTGTTAAAATGTCTCAAGAATACGGATCATTTCCGTCGGTTTGCTTTAGATACATGTTAAAATTGATTCCAATTTCCGTCCTAACTATCACATCTGCTTCTAAAACACTACTCTATCTCGGGCGTTGGTTGCATTGCATTATTTGTTTGCCCTTCGGTCGACACTCTGCGAAAGATAATGCTTGTCCTGGCACAGAAAAACCATAAAAGCAGGCTACAACAATAATCTTCTACGGCTTTTAATAAGATTCGCACGTTAATCTTTCACTCGCAATGTAAGGGAACTCTAACAATGTTCTCGTTCAATCACACCAAGCGATGCAAGTGTTGTCAAATAAATACGCCATTATTGTCACTTAGAGGCCACTCCACACGGACGTAAAACAGCCATCCTGAGGGTAAGCTAACAGGAAGGTGCCTGTAGTCGGCTATTTGCTTTGTACTAAACCCTAAACCTAAACTCTCGATCTACTCTCTGTCGTATTTTGTTATAACTTTTTTTTTAAACAAAACAAACAAAAATACATAAATGGAAATCAATGCGTATGTTTTTTAAACGGACAGGAAACAAACATAAAAAATGCGAGTGTCATGAGTCGAATGAATCGCGCTTCTCCTTTCTCACAAAAGTGTACGTGGGACAACAAGAGAAAAACGAGAGGACATTCTTATTCGAAAGTTCTGCTCGTCAAATTTTCTTTTGTGATGGCGGATCATGATAATGATTATATGTGTGTGTGTGTGTTTTTTTTTTAACTTCCACGTCGGGACCTCGGAGAAAGGATGCAGGACACATACAACGGCACATGGTTGAAAATCGGAAGTAGGATAGAATGAAAGTATTGGATGGACGCTTGTTCACTCTATCGCACCTGTCGTCAGTCTGTCGCCGTACTTGTTCATCAGATCCATTGCGGCACCGTTTGTCCAGCCGAACCCGGTCTGCACGTCGTACTCACCTCCACTGCCATGTCCACCGAGCTCTTGTGCATCGTACTAAAGATGGAATGTAAAGAGAAAAGAGTTATTCACAAAAGAACAAAAAGCAGCAAATCTATCTCCCCTCACTCACCTTCTCGAACATGGCCTTCGTTTTGTTGTAGGTGAGATAATTCCCCCGAACCCACCGTTGCGCCCACCGGAAGGCAAGTTCCTTCGCGTCCGCGTTGTCGAGCGAATCCAGCCCCATCACGAGCATATGCTGCATCGGGGCCCACACGTTCGGGAAGTCCCACTGTTCGTTGGTGTTCTGCAGCGTGTTCGGCACACCGCCGGGATAGCGATCGAGCTGCAAGCGATCAATGTAGTCCAGTACGCGCTTCGGTAGATTCTTATCCGCCCGATCGTAACATCCAACCCACAGCGGCGACAGGTTCGTTGGTGTGAAGTATTTGCGCAGCTTCTTGTTGATCAGATCGTAATCGAACCAGGCACCTTCCTGCTCATCCCACAGTACCGCATTGATCGCTTTCTTCAGCTCTTCCGCCTTGGCGAGATATTCTTCCTTTTTCGCGATCGAGTTGATATCGTTACGATAACCGTAGAACTCCGCAATGACGAGTGCGTTCCAGTAGAGGATTGCATTAAGCTCGACCGCTACGATCGAGCGGCATTTGAGATCGGTAAGGTTGCCCGAGTTGGTGCCGTCCTTGATGAACCAACGGCTCGAGAAATCCATACCACTTTCGGCGGCAGCCTTCAGCTCACAGTAGTAGTCCTGTTTGTCCTCTTCCCGCTCGAAGATGGCCGCACTGAGCACATCCTCTCGGTACGATTCTGGCCGCGGTCCGCTCGATTTGTACCCGTACGTCGCGAGCTGATGGTTGTTCACCTCCGTCACGTAGTTGTTCATGAAGAATTGAAACTCGCGTTCGAGTATCTCCACACTGTCCATCGCAAATTTGGTGTCGTTGGTGGCTTCGACGTACGCCTTGAACATACCGCACAGCAGCGGTGGCTGCGAACGCATGCTGTAGTAGATGCGTCCACCGTTCGGAATGAAACCATAGCGCTGGATGATCGACAGGAAGTTCTCCAGCATGCCCTTGGTGGTTGAGTACATTTCGGACAGCAGCAATCCCTTCACGATCCAGTACGAGTCCCAGTAGTAGAACTCCCGGAACCGACCACCAGGGACGATTACCGGATTATCCACATGGATGATGGAGTACAGATCCGGATTGAGCTGAAGATGCAGAAAATAAAGAAAAAAAAACCCTTTAAGAACCACTTCCAAAACGTCCACAAAGACTTCCTGCTTACCGCAACATCCGTCGTCATTTTGCGACCGAGCTCATGCCAAATCTTGTTGAGCTCGGAGGCAAATTCGCGCAAATCGGTATCCTTGATGCGGTCGAGGAACTTTGGCTTGGCGGTCCAATCTTCCGGTGTCCATAGCTCGAACTCGGCACCCGGCTTGTCAAAGTTCAGCTCAACCCACTCCCGCAGCTTATCCCTCGACGGGCTGTTGTTCTGGGCGGCCATAAACTCGTGGAACGAATCGAGCGTATCGTTCGGCGACTGACGCATCTTCATGTCCACGAACGTCTTCGAATCTGGATAGATTTCGCTCATCTGCACCGTCTTCAGCAGATCTCCATGACAGTAAATTTCACTGTGAACGGAAAAGAACAGGGAAAGATGATTATTGCGGACATTTGACACACATGAGATCCTGCGCTCATTCCCATCGCGACTACGTGACGCCACACTTATAGGGCTTCCAGTTTTATTTTCGATCACTTTCATTACTCTCCACAATGGATAGATAAGAAATACGGATGTAGTAAACATATATTCCCGAGTCGTCTAATGTCCATCGGGGTTCATTTATACATTTCCTTGCCGGTTGATGCGTTACGGAAGCGTTACTTTGTTTTTACACCACTTATTGACCATTTCCATTTAATTTACACTATCGGAAGCTATTTGATTGTATTTCGCACACCCGCGCAGGCCCCGCACTCTGGAACAATAGAAATTCATTTCATCCCGTGACTTAACAATTTCCTGACCACAAGTTACGGGGTGTGAGAGTTGGTGGAGGTTTAAGTGCTTTATTTTTAGAAGTAATGTGATTTTGTTGTTGTTGTAAATGTTGTGCATTATAAAATCAACCCGGTGGTCACCATTAATATTGGTAATTTAATGGAAAGCACTGGAATGATGTCGTAATTAATGGTAAAATAAATTTCAAGAACGTTCCAGATGAACATTACAAAGTGGCAAATCATTATGTTTCGCTGTTGCGTCAGAAGAGCAAATAAACGAAGTTCCCACTTGTTACCATGTGGAGTTTAAACCTCGACAAATAGCCACTATTATTTTACCGTAGCACGAACGACAAACTTGCCTTTCTATTTAAATGCATAAGTGCAATTGTTGAACCGATGTTGCTTTGCACATAGACTGTGGTGTTAACACCTTCATTATCTATTCAAGCATAAATCGTCTCCCGGGGTTCGTGTTTCAATATTTGCATCTTTAATTTGCTGTCTCTCGAGCGTTGTTTGTAAAATACGTGCTAAATTAGACCAAAACGTGCCACTGCATGTGGAAATGGAAAGAATTCTGGAACGGTTTTTTTATTTTCGCTGGTTCGCGGAAAAAGTATGTCTACTCACTAACGATCTTACCTCTTGCAGGAGGGCTCGAGTGCTTCTAGCTGCCGATTATCGACAATATAGGGCACTTCCTTTGCGACAAGGGCCGCTGCCCGTACGGTGGCCGGAACGGCAACCAACCAACAGGCTGCAACTATCACAATTCCCAACGGACATGACCGCCCTCGTTTGTCCACTGGTTGCCGCGTTTGTAACATCACTACTATTATATGCTGGAGCCGTTTAGGACACTACACTACCGGGTATTTGGGTTTTTGGGGGTATGGAGTCTATCACGTGGAGTCTACGGTGACCTTAACATAGACCTAATAGAAGTCAACAAATAAATGGAGACATATTTGGAATCCAGCACAACGTCCCAGCAGTGCCAGTGGCCAAGAACAGTGCCGCGGATGAAGGAGTAGAACACAATGCAGCAACGTGCTTTTGTACACATTTTACACCGACCGAAGCACGACCGACCGCAGCCTTCGGGTGGACTTTCCGGGCTAGCGTTTGCTTCCGTGACTGCGTTCTAAATGCACGACGAAGTCTTTTGCCATTGCGGTTGCACACATCGACAACGAGTGGCGTCCTCCACTACAGACTTGGGAAGTCCCTCCGTTAAGGGGGACTACTGCAAGTACCGAACGTAATCGACCTTAAAAAGTCCAGATATACACAGAGGAATCACAGGTGGAGACAGAAAGCAAAACCATTGCGGACGCACCGAACAGGATTTTGTGGGAAGTTTGGTATAATCTGCTGATGGTGAGAACGGGTTATTGCTGACAAACTGACTAAAATAACCCCACCGGTCGGCAAGCGCTCGGTGTAGACGGGTGGATGGGAATTTCGCTAATCCATGCAGAAATGGTATCGGGAAATCCCTAACTAATGTGCTTTTAATTTAATTACGCAACTGATCATGAGGTTTAAAAATAGATAAATTCATCAACTACTACCGCACCTTTGCAGTGAAGAGGTTAATCAATCATGATGATTCTAGAGCTGTTATTAATAGCAGTAACGCGACATTATCACCCTATTATAACGTTACCAAACAATGGAACAAGGCAATTCTGCTTGATGGAACATAATAAGTCGAAGAGGTCTCGCCATCAGCAACACGTACGTTAGCATTACAATCTATAATGCCCACAATCAATTCACAGCTGATAAAGTCAAACAGGGCCGAAATTGTCTCGCTGTGTTCGTAAAGTGCAACGGGGCGTTACTGAATTTTGGATGGACATTATCTAACGATTGCTGACTCTCGAAGGTAAGCCATTTGCAAAATTATACCGGGGACAATAATGAGCAGGAGCTCCGTAAATGGGATGGGAACTATTCTATACTGTGGCCGAAAACATGAGCGATTCTAACAAACCATGCCGGAAAAAGAATTTGATTGTCACTCAGTTTCGCTTACCGATTGCCAACTCTAGCGGATAAGCTACTACCGGAAGTGGCATTGCTTTGGCTTTATTAAAAGGGACAACAAAATGGATGTTGACGGACGAACAAACAAGATCCAGTTCCAAGGATTCCCGATGTGGGTAAATTAAAATAGAAAATAAAGATAATATTGTGGTTGATTAGAATACATATTATCGATAGATAAACAAATAATTGAACTAAGTTTCGAGTGGCAATGGTATTGTGTACGATTCTCTGAGTAGATATAAGGGCACAAATGAGGTCGATATACGGTTTGGTCGGAAAGTGGTGTTGGCTTTAATAAATAACACATTGTGTACATTTCACCCGCAATTTGTCACAAGGCCAAAAGCGATATGACAACCATTTTGGACGACTTGTCTCTGGCACTGGGCTAACAGTGGTAATGCTAAACTATCATAAAAATATTTTTCCATTTTCTTTTTTCTGTGTGGTATAAATAAGAAATATCGTTCGACACCACAGCGATCGGTAAAAATATCTTTCATTTGCGTCTTTCGTCCCCAGCGACCAGCGGGCACATGATTCACCTTATTCACGATTGAATGCTTGATGCGCATTTCACTTAAATACACCAAACCGTCACTATTTCCGCACTATTTGGTAGGGCAAAAATGTGTCATGAACTATATCTGCTTTTGGACATTACGAAATGCACTTCATACGCCCCTATTACGATCGCAATGCAAGGGATAAAGTTACAAATAATGCACTCTGTAGTGTAAGCTTTTCAGAACCCAACACACTTCTTCCCCGGATAACAGACCGCCAGGTCCCCGTTGGTGATAAGACGTTGTGTGTAGTATTTAAGATTAGAGGTCATTTGAAAATAAGCAGAGGATGGTTCGCCTTAGAAAGTAACACTAAATTGGATCTTCACTGTCACTAAGAGGTACTAAAGATCTTCCACGCTCTAAACAGGGGATCCTCGTTTTTATTTAAAAAAGGACTCACAAACACTACCCACGCAACACGCACACCGACGACACACCGGTGGGATTTAGCTTGGACGGATACGGAAGATCGACACCGCAAGACGAGATGTTCTCAGGCGCGCGATCCGTACGCAAATGAATTGGGTAAAATTGGCACCGAACCGTTTTATAAAGACCACCACCGCCGCCGATGGAAACACACCTTCGCGATTCCTCGTTTGCGAATCAAGCGGATACGCAGCACACGAGCGGACGGGATCTACTAACGACACTCTCTAACGCTTCGACCCGGTGCGGTGTGGAATTTAAGACGGATACCGCTCGCGAATACCCGTTGCGTTGGTAATGGTGGAGACCTGGACGTTAAAACATCCGAACCAGTGACAGAGTAGCCGACCGACAACTTCGACACTATTGTCTATGCTGATGACGTTGTCGGCACCCCGATTAAGTAGATACGCAGCGCGAAGGGTGTGTTAGTGGACACACATGGTGGTACGACTTCCGACTGATTGCGGTTTTATATTAGTACGCAGCGGTCAATTATTGTTATCTTTGTCACCGCACCCGATCTATCTAGCTGGTGGAACGGTGGAAGTGTGTAGACGCGCGTTTGGTGCAAATAAAAGCAATTCTAGTTCCAGCCAGTTTGCTGCACACTTGTGTACACACAATCCCGTTTCGGCACGTAATGGTGGGAGCTGTGAGAAAGTGAAACGATACCGAGGGGTGTAACGCTAATGGACTATTCAAACGGTGCCATTTTTCTATTTTGCCACTATTTTGTTCCGCTAGAAAGCGTGGAGAACGTACAGTGTACGTAACTTTTTTGTTATTAACAGTTGCAAAGAATACTGAGCACCTGATTGTAATCAACAGCACTTTAGTATCTGATTAAAGGAACAATCACATTCTAACGCTTGGTGGATGTCGTTACATGGAACGCTTTCCAACCTTCCAGCTACAATCTTAATTCCTTTTGCAAAACACTTTTACGGCCGGAAGTAGATCGAGTAGGTGCCACATACGCTCTGGTGCCGGTAGAAGTTCCTGGCCTCGTGGTAGATAACAAAGAAGGTGCTAAAATTAGGTCAACTGCTTTAAGTTATCTAAAACGGGTTAATATTGAGGACAAGGCAAACTTTTAAAGTTTAATTCCTCATTAACCTGCCCGGTGAGGAGTTGAAAACCTTGATATGCCTTTCAGAGTTCTAGCGAGTTTGACAACCCTGTCGGGATTGTTTCAATAACATTTACATGAATTAATCAATAGAATCCACTATCAAACATTTGCACACTTATTCTAAGCGCACGTGCCACGCGTGTTGCAACGTTCAATGCAATTCTCGCCGGCTCCGAAGCTGTCGTCGATCAACAGTTTGCTTCATTATTATGCTTGTTTTGTGCAACCACCCAGAGAGCCTTCGTTTTATTCACCATCTGCTTTATAAAGCCCTCGTGTGCTTACGGTAGCGGTGTATGGTAATTAGCTACGTTTGGCAATCGGCTGCTCAGCCTTACCTCATCAACTCCCAGAGCGTGGGTTGCCGCAGTTTGACACTGACACTGCACGAGGTCCTTCGCTGCGTCCCGGTCAAGGCCAAGCTTCCCAGCCGGCCGCCAGTTGGACAAATAGCGGAACTTATGGCCGAGACGTCCCACCGCAAACCGGGCCGACCTGTTCGTAGTACAAGCAACGCCATATTTCTCCCGAACAGATGAAGGCTTTCCGATCGACAATGTCACCAAAGCCAATTTTGTGTTGCAGTTTGTGTATCTTTTCGCTCTGCTTGTGGCTTGATGCCGATGGTCGTGCATGACCACTTAGAACTTGAACTGTTCACAAACCGACCGTTCGTTATCAACTAACTGACTAAGCAAAGCGCGTATAACATCAAATCCGTCTTTGGTTCCTGGCTTAATCACGTTCTTCTTAGTGCGCATGGAGTGACGTACACGTGAGCGTGGTTGTTTGTCTGCGTTCTGCTATAGATTGCGGTGATAATTCACGATCGCAAATCGCACACATTCGTCTCGCAAGTGAAACGAGATCATCGATCTATCGTACACGTGCTTGGACTAGAAGCTGGTAATGTTTACACAACGTCGCTTCTCCCAACAGAGGGGAAAGTCAATGTTCCAGTGAAGGCGTTAGTCTGCCACCTTGCCATCAATTATCATCTGCGGAACGACTACTAGGCGTCCTTATCATGCGCGGCATTCTTTTGCTCAATGACGCGGATGAGCCGAAATTTATTTACGCACCCTGAAAACAGATAAGATACGTCATTCAGGGTAAAGAGATTTCTTCAAACTATCTCTAACAGCAACGTGTTGTGCCGTACCGCCGCAAAGGATTATTGTTATAATTTGATTGCTCAAAGAAACCGTTTACATAGGTGTAAAAACAACTTTTCAAAACATAATTACTGATTCCTATTATTGCGCTCTCGATAACTGAGCGTTTTAGAGGACAATTTTAGTTTACTTATCGTTCCACTGCTTATCTTGACACAGTCGATTCTCAAGATCACGTTTTTTCTGCTACGAAGGCCAAGAACAAAATGATCAAGGGTAGACACAGGCGGACGACCCAACACGAGGGTATTCAATAATCGCCATAAAACTAATGTAATAAATTATATGAAAAACACACAGAACAGACCAAAAGTAAGTGCCTTAACGGACACGAGCTCAAGCATGACAAGCGATACGTTGCTGTGCATATCATTTAGCACCTTTTTTACATGCTGAATTACTTTGTTTGTCCCTCTTCATCAGTTAACTTTATCAACAAGTTTATCTCGTTGTGGCATTGGCGAATTGGCGTTTGCAAAATTAATGGGCAATTTGGAAGAGATTTTTATTACCCTTGACGAAGCATGTCCGTGTCAGTCAGTGGATTTGTGACAGACACGAAAAAAAAACAACCGAACTATAAAACCTCCGTCAAGTGGTAACGCGGTGCGGACGGGCTGTTGTGATGATAATAAATATTGCTTAATTTTTTTGTCGCTGCTATTCGTTGACAGGTTTCCCTGTTATTTCTACACAAGCTACAGCGCCAGGTGAGGTTACGTTACAAATTCTTCGCTCATTTGGATAACCATTCCCGTCCCGGGTAGCTTATTGCACATTCCTTTTTGGCTTATTTCGAGAGGAAAAGGTCAATCAATTCGCCAAAATCTCACGAAAACGTATCGAAACTTCAGGACGGGTTGGTAGAAAAGTTTCCTTGGCGAATAGGATGTGTTTATCGTATCGAAAACCTAAAATTATATCAACATTCCTATTAGCGTTTTAAATGTACCTGTCCGGGAGGGATTGGATTGGTCCCATTTTGTTGATGTTGCTGGTTGATGTTACCAACATCTTGCTTGCAATACTTCTGCTCTGCTCAAATTTCCACCTCAAGTTTTCGCAAGCAAGCTATTTTTCACTTCCGGTAATGGCCGTTCAGGCGTTCTTCTCCACGTCTCCACGACGTTGTCGTTTTGTTTCACTTTTAGTAAAACATTCTTGCAGGTGTACTCGTACTCGTGCGAATGGAAAATTAACACTGGAAGAATACACTACACTGCAACTAATGTACACGATGGCACTAAACTAACCAGGAAACGGGTGTGCTTTTTTGATCGCTGCGTCGACACTGTTCAGATACGCGGAATGCCAATGGGGCGATCGGAAAACGTGCAATTTTCCGACTACCACCGGTGGAGAGTTGGCCCGCGATCTGGGTCGCGTCAGGATGCGCACACCACGTCTCTGGGGACTTTTGTTTCTCAGCCACTTGTGTTCACGCGAGCACGCCGCACCGTAAAAATGTGCTGAGGAAATGAAAAACGTAAACAACAATGCAACAGGCAATGTCAGCCGTGTGACAGTTCTCATTTCAAACCGCCATGACATTCAAACGGTTGTCATTTTGGTTCGAAAAAAGCGTTCTAATTATTTTTCTGTTTGGTTGATTGGTTACTTTTTATCTTTTGTATGCATTGCAGAATACTCAGATATACGATTTTCTAATGATATTTCGTCAGTGTTTATCAACTACGCATAATAACGATAGCAGTTCATAATACAATAGATACTCTCCACAAAGTATGTGGAAAGCGAACTAAAAATGATTTCAAGAGCAGTGCGAAAGAGAACGTTACATCATTTTAGTAAATAATAGGCAAGGCAAGAATTACTGAACGTGAAAAAGAAAATATTTCTTTCCCCTATTCTTTCGTTCCTATCTTTCCCTCAATCACAGAACGAACCAAAATCCCACCAGACTGAAAGGTCAGATACGGATCAGATAGCACGAAAATTGCACCGAATCGTTTGTTTCACGCTTGGTACAATGAAAACAATGAGTTTCCCACCAGTTTTTCTGCAAAGGACGATCAAATGATAAGTCAAATGAAGATTCAGTAAAGGTTTTGAAAGATCATAAAACAATTAGCATTGAAACTATCATTTGAATAGTCTTGTAAATGAGTAATCTTCGATCATTATAATTGTAGAGATAATGAAGGAAAGTGACGGTTTGCTATGAAATATGATTAAAGACGTATTTACGTTATATCTGTATGCAGTTTGAGAAGCAACTTACAAAAATATGTAAATGTTCGTAAGAATTTGCCATAACCCCTGAGAACCATGTAGACTTTTTCTAGATAAGGCATTATTTTAAACAATTCATAATGCTAAAAATATCACTGTGTTTTCTTTTTTGTACGAGCACTGTAACGTGCTGTCGAGTCTGTGGAATGCTTTTGATTAATATCCCCATTAATACACGCTCTGATGTTGACAACTTCCGCTCTCTAAGCTACCATGTGCAATTGCACAGACACTGCACATGATCAGGCCACCACGGTTTTCCATTGTTCTCTTACGCAAGCACTACATTCCGCGATCTTCCCACAGCTTGCCCCAGCGATGCACAGTTCAACAAGCACGATAATTATGTGAATCTAACCCAGAAGCCCCACTAGATGTGAAGTCTCCGATGATGCGGACCGTTATCAGCAGAACGGCACCGCGCTTTGGAATGGAAAAATCGTGTCGGATTTGTATTCTTCCCAGAACAAGCCTCCCGCGGAACGACGATCGCTACCGATAAGAAGCGTCGCGACTTACTTTCACGTATTTCAAGGTTTTCTGAGACACGAACCGGACATGTTGAGTCCAGTTCACGACGTTCCATTCACACGTTCCCAGTCAAACGCACACGTCCAGCCGGGTTTGTCCGCGAAGGACTTCTGGCGATCATGTGTCTAAGCGTGTTCGCGATTTTCGCAGACGAATGGAGTGTACAATTCCAATGCAAGCCGACACCCTCCAAAACGGAAGTGACATTTCGACATCAACGCGGCCTTGTCGTTGGGGACTCGTTTCGCTTTTCGCAGTGTGTTTTTGCCATACGAAGTGATTTCCATTGTAGCACCTTCGTAAAGAGTTCTTGGTTTCCATCGTGGTGTAGACGAGTGACGGAAAGATAAACAAAACCTTCAAAACGGTTGTCGTCTGCAAAAAAACCTGCTTGTGGATAAAACCCGACTCAGAAGAAATTTGTAGCGAATTGACGGTGTCTGGGTGCATCTAGCTTCCTCCGAACACGTACGAATCATCAAACGGGACCAAAGGGAGAAGGAGAAACGAAAGACGGAGTGGAGAAATTCTGCAACCGATCGACTGATCGACACAAGCGCACTATCGCACACACATAGCCACACGTGCGCTAGTACACCCGGGAAATCTTGCACTAGCGCGGGAAAACACACACACGTGCTGTGGTGATGCAATGGGCGATGACTTCGCCGTTATCAAGCGAACAGAAAACCAACGATCTTGTACGAACCACTACGAAAAAGCACAACCGATCACTGACGTTTGACAGTGGCACTACGTCATTGATGTTAGGGTTACACTTAAAAATAGTTGATTAGAATTCTCTTCTTTACGCTCGTTTTGCGCACTTGTCACTGACACTAAAACGGCGCGCGCGTGTGTCTTGCACTCTCTTGCCACACGAAAATTGGTCGATCGCGACAGCAATTTTGACGGTTGACTCGCGGGTCGCGGATTTCTTGAAGTTTGAAGCACGCTGCATGCGACTCGCACTACTGACGGACTGACCTAGCGGCTTCCGTGCGCTCGTGCCGCAAAGTGAAACCCGACGACCCTCTGCCCTGGCGATGATGCGGGCCTGCCCAGTCCGGCACGGGAGAAGGGAGATTGAAACAGTGCCCTGGTGCATGCACACCTCCCTGCCCACACTTTACTCTAGGTCGGTCACACGTATATGCCCGTCGGTGTGACTTCCATTCGTGCGGCAACAATCTCCCGGGGTCTGCTGATTACTGGCTGGCTTTGTCTCTCCACATTCTCGAGCCACACCAACACACACACTTGCCCTCCCGTGGGGAGTGGGGTGCGATTGAGAGATTGAGGCAAGAAGGGCGATTGGCTGCGGGTAACCAATAGCAGCGGAAAGGGTAAAGTAATTGCTGTGATAGAGTCGTTTCACACAGTGCCAGCACAAATCGTATTACTAGCGTAACGGCCCTTGAAGGTGCGTTATTCGGTGGTGAAAGGGTGACGAACAGTCGATCGATCAGGTACTGCGACCGTCTGGGGAGGAGCTGACTAGGTGACGGTACAATATAAGGCAATAAAGATAAGCCATGTGTTCAAAAAAATTGTCAAACTGATAGGAGGATGAACCGGACATAATTGCTGATTTAATACAATTTTGAGTGCGAGTAGAGTAGAGAGAGCATATTAGGCTAAATACAGCTAAACACATATTTACGACCTGCACTGTATTGGGTTACGAGTGTACGAGAGCATTGGGATTTATGAGCAACATCGTCAGCGAAGTAAAGTACGGGCAGCACAGGGGATAAGGACAATTGATATGAGAACGCCCCCCGTCCCCCCAAGCTGCCATCCAAGCTTCCCTTTAGCGCCATCCAACATGCGATGGTGTCTGTTAGGGGAGTCGAGCGTATAATTGACCGTGTGATACTGACGCGGCTGATGCGGCAACTACCGCTTGTCGTACATTCCGATGGTAAGTGGGGAATTTTTCACAGATTCTAATCGTGCGCTAGACAGGAAGGAAGTGACGATGGCAGTTGCGTGTTTGTATTGCGAATACGCATCAAATGTTGATCATTTGGCAATCGAGCGGTCAACGATCTTTGATACCATCCATGTTGAACAGTTCAATGGGATTGGTGGGGCAAGAGTAGAATCCGGTTTGACCGCTCAAATTAGGCTTTGAATCAAAATTCTACAAGATAAAGTTTTATGATCAGCTTCACAACTTATTGCCTTTGGGTGAGGTAGATGGTCAAGGTCATAAAATCTGCACACGATGAAGGGCAAATGAAGTCAACGAACTGTAACATCGTAATGGCCCAAAAAATGACGTAGAAACAAAATATATTTCCGTGTTTTGGACACTTCAGGCAACTACCAATTACAACAAAACTATGTGCATTTAAAAAAGAGTATTTTAAAAAACATAGACTGAAACATTTGAGAACTTATTATTCAGGTCTAGAGGTGTTTAATAAAAAGTTGTTCTTCTAACTGCTCAGTGTTTGCGTTCATTTTTTTCTTTTTGTTTGATAGAAAATACTTCATTTAAGAAAGTTTAAACCAGTTTGTATTAAAAATTGAAATCCAACTACTTCTAATCCTGAAGAAATATGTTAATTTAAGTAATTTTTGACTATTTAAAAGATATTATTCTATTGCGTTTTTTTAAATACGCTTCAAAAGCTAGAACTCTATTTTTTGTAAAGTTAAATGATTTTCCTGAAAAAAAAACTACAGCGAAAACATTAAATGCTGCACTACCATTTCAGCGATATTTCTGTGCAACATAAGTCACGTTGCGCCAAAGGTGTAGCACCGCTGCATGAATTGTTATAGCACATGTGTTAAAAAAAATATATTTTTAAATAATTTTGACTGGATTTGACATTTAATTTACTTTAGTAAATCACAAGCAAAAAGAAAATGTGTAAATTACTTCTAAAATTCTTTTTTTTTTAATGTACAATAGCTGTTGCATTTTGATACGCTTTTGTATCTTTAGCCGAGACACAAACCGACCATACAACTGCAACGTTACAATCGCCTACGTAGTGACAGCATTCAGATTGCTCACTTCATCGTTGTTTATGCGCAAAACAAACGATATACAAAAATACCTCACGCATATTACTCGACACACTGTGTGACGTACCGTGTGCGGGAGGCTATTTTTGGCGGCCATTGAACCAACCATTTGTTTGGCTGCATTCGATGGCCAAGGGTGAAATGTACGTCCCGCAACCACAGAGCACATAGCATCGTTTGCGGAAGATGTTTAGCCGGTGTGTGTGGTCGCTTCAAGTGGGTAAATTGAGTTTAAACAATCTCGTCTGTTGGCAATCCGTTTCAGTACAACGTAATGGAAGTGATGAAGTTTTCAATTTACGTTGCGTCCATTTTCGCGTACGCTTCATCCGATGCTGCGCGTTACGCTTTTGCGCAGTGGACAATGTTGTAGGGAGTTGGAACTGATGCTTTCATACATAAGCCATTCTTCGTACCCATAAGGACATATTACCCCCAGTCGGTCTAGCAATTGATGAAATTGTTCAAAATTGTGTTATTTCGATGTGCGTCATCGTCGCGCTAGTGGGAGGGATTCATTTGTGTTCGGTATTGCGTCATCGGTATTGTGCACGAAAAAATTTACATACACGTGACGTTGACGTCCATATGAGCGGGGAAAAGATGATGAAAGATATGTGTCTTAGAAGCATAAATCCTAGATGTATTGTTTGTGGATCGACTCATCTTCTCTGTCTACCATTTTGTTATTACAAAATTGTGTTACCTCTAGGAAAATTGCAAAAGAAACCATGAATACGATAACTAAAACTTTCTCTTCATTTATTACCGTACCGTCGCATAATATCATTGAAATTTGAAAAGTACAACCATATGTGACGTTGATATCTTGCCAAACGTCATACAGTCGCTGATAAGAAAGCAGAATGATAAGCGTTATGTAGTGGTTGGTTTTTCGCATTGCTGTAAAACGCAATGACTCAGTGCTGGTGCTATCCACACGAATGAAGCATATATCGCGGGGTGTAAATGAAGTAATTGATGTAGACTTCCGTCGAGGAACTTCTGGCATTCTGGACTTCAGATTATCAGATTACAGAATAAATCAAAAAAATCCCCGCATCATCAGAGGTAATAATAAGCTTTCTGATTTGTGTGATAAGAGCTCACCAATCAATCGATCCGTTCTACAAACTGACCTTTGGAAAAATTGTATCGCGACACACCACCAAAAAAAAAACGAATTTTGTGGAGAGAATTTTGCCAGTATTCGTAACGTGTTGCACCGCGAAAGAAGTTTATTATAATTTCCTCACGAACAAACGTGTCTGATGGCACGCGGGAGACATGGTTTAGGCTGCCTAGTGCACGCTAGAGTTAGTGACAGATAATGCGAAAGGCGATACCAAGGGGTAAACAATTCATGGAACTCTTGGCAGAGATAAATTGTCTACTTAAGAAGGATGTAATTGAGAGCAATTGAAAGAATAATTATGCACAATAAGACATAGTTTGTTTGGATACTTAATACACAGACGAATTGTGAATGTTAGTAACAATAACAAGACTTGAAATGTCTAAGAATAATCGTATAAGGTTATGACATTTTAAAGTAGTAACTTAAGTAAGACATGAAAAAAATCATACAAGGAAACAATTAAAATTTATCTTATAAGTAAGAGAGGTCTTAATACGAATAAAGATTTGATTGGAGATTCTTCTTGTTTGTCTGATATTCAAGATTCACGTATGAAGAACTTGTCCTTGATAGCAAAAGACATAATCAATTTTAAGAGTTTCCATAACTGTCTTAAGCATACCTTTTAATGGTCCTATGATCCAAAACATTGTACAACGAACTATTAACAGTCAATTAAACAAATTTTAATAGCACATAAAGACATTTATGGAAGGTTTGACAAATTTGCACAATAAAAACTTCCAAAAACCGTCAGTCAGTGTTTATTCGAACGATCTTGATTACTCCTGTTGTTTGTTTAACATTGCGTCAGTGCCATTAAGGAGATAACGTAATTAAAACCATTCCAGAATGAGTGAACAACACACAGAAGAACGGGGGATACGAAACAGGTGACTTATAATTACAAAGACACCGTCTGTATCTCCACACTGTTGATCGCATCTCGTAGCAATGCATTGCCGAGTTTGCGTTGAATCTCGGAAATTGCCTCATTAAATAAAATTCCGATGTAACATGCGGGTATTCCTGCCCGCATCCGTCCAACTCCCCGCGTTCAGCCTTGAACCGATCGTTCGATTTGTAAACAGGAAGTGAAGGATGCAGTGGACGACGCTAGGCACCGCTCTCGGGGACTTGATCTCGTTCACTCTCGGCTTGAACTCGAAACCACAGGAAACGAAGCGAAGCCCGGGCATGAGTCCGTGATGGATTAATTAATGTTAATTTTAACTGATCGGATACAGCACGATTTGATGCAGAGGGGTAAATGGCATCAAACGGCAAAAGGGAAGCGTCAGATTCGCCAACCGTCACACAAAAAATGTCACATTCGTGTACGGACCGCGCAAAGACCTACCGGGTTGCATGAGTGGCAAATTTTATCTATCTCGCATGTATGTTTTATCATCCCTTCCAAACCACATGGCACGGTAACGGATATCAGATCGTAAACAGTCGTTGAAAGGCAGGCACGGTGGTGTGGAAGATGGGGACGCATAATTGACTTACGGACGGACGTGCAGATGAGGACAAACGGGACGACAAACGGAAGAAGCACACGTAGCACCGGCGCGGTGAAGGTCAATGAAAATGACCCAAGTTGCGCGAAACGTGTAACCCGGCGCGTAAACAGACGCCTTCAAACAAACTCCTTTCACTAACACGTCCGCGCTGTGAATGGGAATCGCGCAAACGCATGAAGTAAGTGAGCCGAAATGGGACCCCCTCTCCCCTAAAATGGTCACAAACACGTGCTTTATTTTTTTAAATTTCCGATCGCGTTCCCGGTCTCTAAACTTCGCTGATGAATTTTCCGATTTCCTGAGCGGCACACTGTAGCGGCTTTCCCGTGTGCCTACAAGTAGCTCTTTGCCAGGTAACAAAAAATACAATCTTCCAAGCAACTTTGTTGTGGTGTGGAGAGAAAGAGAGAAAAAAACAGGCTCACACAACTAAAGTCGTGTAACACAAAACAACAACAAAATAGAAAAACAATCGAGGGCGAACTCTTGCTTCCCGACAGAGTCACAACACTTCCTCTCTCCCAGGTGAAATAATTTTAGACCCGGGTTAGATTTGACATTCACTGTCCGGCTCAGGGTCAGTAGCATCGTTTTCTTCCGTCCCAAAGCACGTCGTACACTGTTACGAGAATCGTTCGAATTGCAAGAACGTGGCACGGAGATGATGCAATCATCAAACCGAATCTAACTGAACTCGCGAATGCCGAGACGAAGAGCTGTGGGTTAAGAGCATCGGAACACTCACCTGGCCATTTTGCGGTTGGAGTAAGTGACGCGAAAATCAACTGTGGTACGTTTTGTTTGCTGCAGTAGTAATCGTCTCGTAACACCCGCTAACGCACCGTAACGCATCGACTGCTTGACAGCTCCTCGTGTAACGGAAGTAGTGCACGGTTGGTTGACTGTGTTATTCGCTAGTCACACATCGGACCCCCGAATACACTAGTGGTGTTTCACTATGCACGTTTCACGGTTCACGTGCGCAAATAATTCAGAACTGTACCGTGCGCTTCTACACCACAACACAACAAGCCGAGTTTAAGCAGTAGCAGGTCTTTCCGCACCGTGGTTCAGCTTTTACTTTTTGTTTTGCCGCGTTTTGGCGTTCTGGCCCACCTGTTGCACTGTGCGCTACGAAACGAAAGGGGCACTTTTGCACTTTTGGTCAGATCCTTGTGAGATTCACTGTACACTTTGCGGGCTTTATTGCCCGCGTTGCACCGGTTGATGGTGCTCTTTATCCGCTTTTTCTCTTTTCACTTCCTTCTGCTCACTTTTTCTCTCTCTCTTCTCCGATAACAAAACCCGAAGAATCGCCAGACCTTGGACGGCGGAAAATTAAATGTGGCACGCAATTTGCTGCCTCACGACCACCAGGATCAAACGGAACGGAAGCGACGTGCTAACGGCAAACGATCGAATTGGACTAAACCGTTCGGCATGGAGCTCGACGAGATTTTTATATCATTTTCCTTTTCGCTTTTCGCTCGTCCCCCTCCCACCCACTCCACCTGACCCACCCCATTCCACCCGTTTGCCGTTCGGGTTTTTGCGAAGACTGTAGCCGCACGCAAGGCAGCAACTCCTCCCTCAGCGAGGTCGTCTCACACTCGTGGTAGTTTCGTCCGATCATTGGCCGTTGTGTTGCGTACAGGGGTGGCTACAACTGCAGCCCAATGAGATGGACAAGGCGCCATTTTAATTACCATATTGGATATTGAAAAAAACATTATTTGAAGCATTATTGTAGAAGTATTAGCAGTATTAAAAATGACGATTATTGCATCATGTATTTAGTACTAGATCATGAAAGATATCACTCATGGGAGATTAACTAATATAAACGTACAACGACACAGTAGGCCGCAGTGTTGTTCTGCACATTCCTGTACGCTATGGTAGACTGCCATTTCAACCCCCTGTACGAAACATCCCCCCATCGCTCACCCCAACACACGCTGATATCTAAGAGCTGCCGGCCGATGGCGAACACCCAGCCGAAGCCGATATATATGCCACAGCATACATGTTCGCTGTTGAAGGCCACCAACGGTCGAACAGAATGATAATTATGACGTACAATCGCAGCAACCGTACGGCTAATATGTAGCGTGCACGTGGACAATGCAACGTGAGTGGATGTTGCGCGACGTTCGCGCTGTGCGGTGTGCGAGGTGTGAAACACTTTACACCGCAAAACGACGCGGTGCGAAAGTTTGCCACGTTTTGTTAACTGGTAACAGGTTTTGGTTTCGCACAGAACATACCGTTTGAAGAATGCCGAACAGCGAGAGAGTCTTTGGTTTTCGATTGTTAGTGTGAAGTGTTGCTTCGCACGTACAAAACGTGCAAATTGTGTTATAACGAATTTGTTAAAAAAAATTCTTGGTTGCCAAAGAATGACCATATGCTTTATAACATTTTTAAGATTATTTTAAAAAAATGGCCTTTTCCCTCACAATATTTTAAAAAGAGGTTGATTGGGGGTAAGATAATTTCCGTTAAGATAATTTGTTATTACTTTAAAATGACAATTTGAATATAAATTTATTCATTTGATTTGTTTCAGATCAATTGATGCGATCTTCGATAAAAATTGGTATTGTTTGTAATTTTTCGTACGTATGATGCAACGTTGCACCCGTTCGATAAAATTGCATTTTCGACCCGCACACACACACGCCTACACATCCCGGTGATTCATGTGAGTTCGCGTTGTACAGCGCTCGTTTATTCGTCTCAGTGCCGTTGACTAGCTGACGGTTTGAATGAATAAATAAAAGCACATGCGAAAGGAGTAGGTACGGTGAAAGGTACGAGCACGACTCGAACCAAAAAAACAACCCCTATTTACGTGACGTCATAGCGAAGGTAAATTACACCAGAGTTACCAACACATACAGGCAGAAAGACCGGTCTGCAGTCGGCTTAATGCCAATAGGATTGCGACAGGTGGATCCGGGTTGTGCCGTACAGTTCGGTGGGCTCGTCTCGTGTCTCGTGTGAGCAACGTTTCAAACCACATTCGCGCCATTTTCGAATGTGTACGCTCTGTGTGTTCGTGTGCTGGAATGGTGTGTTAGGGGTGAGTTTTTGAATTTTGCAACCTTGAGGGTAGGTTTGGATCAGCTGCATCAAGTGGGAAATAAAACAATCTTGGAGGTGTGTCCAATCGTTGAGTGTGTGTTAGTGTCTAGCGTTACGGAATGCGACTGCTGACTTGACACTGGGCGAGAGCGGGTTTTCCCCTATCCACTCCCCATTCCCCGCAAAGAGCGGCCAGAAAACTAACGTTCAATTGACGCCATAAATTGCACATTAACGCTACGTCACTTCGCCGAGTCACACGATTTGCGTCAACGTGGAGCAGACGGAGAAAAAAATGTTATGAATTGTAGCTGTTGTACATTTGTTTATTCATCTGTTTTTGTTTCTTCCATTTTCTCTTCTTCTGTATGAAGAATAACAAAAACAAAAAGATGTAAATGGCACACTCACGTTTCAACTCCGCTCTAGAAAATGTTGCATATGCAAGCGAACTGCTGGTTGTGAACGATATTTAAATGTTTAAACAGTTACATAAGAATGTGCACCGCTGTTTGATACCAAATCATCCTGATTAGAGAATGTTATCAGGGTGAATAATTAACAAGTTGCATTTACGATAGTGCATTCGTAAATTAATAATTTATCGACACAAATCGGACGAGGGAAGCGTGACAGTTAATGGCGTCAATCTTTAGGCAAGACGGTAAGTAAAATAATTTATGAGAATATAATTACGCCTGGGCATGGGGTATACCTTTAAGGCATTATTCGAGGACTCGCCGAACAGGATTTACGAGCTACAATTAAGATTGCACGTAAGATCAACAAGTGATTGCGGTTTGATTTACGATTCCTCTGTCCGGAACCGCTAATGACAGTAGTGATAAAAGTGTGGCACGTGCTGGTTGCGAGTTACGTGAACTTTTTCCTACTGCTGATGCGTGTCAGACCTGGAATAGGAATACATATGTCAGCAGAGTCTGATGTGCACTTCAACAAGCGAGAGATTATTCTGCAACCATTCATCATCTCGTTTGATAAATAGCTCAAGGACAGACGGATGTTCTCGTGCGTTAGCTCCATATTGAATAAATTAGAAACCAACCGGCACACAATCTAATATCAACCCCACGAAAAGGGTTATTTTTATCACTTCAGATTGAAATCAATTTAAACGAATTTTAACCACCAATCTTCATGCCATGAGGGACTTGCCTTGATTGATAATTGTCCAAAAAACTACACGCGAAATACGTCACACGTAGTGCAACATATGTATTATACACGCGTGACATGCTGTCACTTGAAGTACTGTCACTTGGACAGTGAAGGACAAAATAATTAACACACGCTGCCAAGATGAAACAATCCGCCACGCGTTTAAGAATTTGTACACATAGTTTATAAATGGCCTGTTGATTGTGATATCAAGCTCATTTTAATAAGCAACCTTTAAACAATTCGTTGCATTTTCATGAAATATTTTTCTACGTCTTCGATTGTTTTATTTGCGTTACTTTTTTTGTTGCTGATTTTTCAACTTTTGTTTCATATTTCTTATCTTGTAATACTTTTTTTTATTGGTACCGATTATTCGCTGTTCGATGAAAATGGTGCACCACGTTTTGCGTTTTCTAACTGGTTTAATGTTTTTTTATTTTTTACTTCTTGTTGTTCTCTCTTTTGGATCAATGGTCACCTCATCGTTGTCTTTACTATCACCACTTTGTGCTGCTATTATGTAGGGTATTTTAGTATTCCTTGTTTTGTGGGATTTTTTTCCACTTGCTAGCAGCATTATTTTCTTTTTAAATAAGTTTTTACGTAGTGCCTTGCTTTACAAGAAATTGACATGTGCGTCTGGGTGCGTATTGAATGTGGTCAAACTATGAATGTGAGCGCTTTCTAGAGGCGTTTCAAAACTGATGTGTTTAATAGTTGCCATCATGGCGGTATTATGCTGACTCTTAGTTTTTTTCTGTTTTCTTTTCTCTTTTTCTCATCTCTTTTAGATGAGCTTAGGTTGTGATTCGGTGTTTATTTTTTCAGATTAGCTGCACTGTTTTAATAATTTTATTGTGCTTTCCTTATGATGCTAATCCTTTCTCCCATTCGAATTTGGTCTCTTCTACATTTCCGTTGTGCAGATTTGTTTTGTTTTGCATTCCTTAACCATCAGCTTTCCTATTTAATGATCATGAAAGCTAACTCAATTTGGCCATTTGTTTTTGCTCTGTCTACAACACATCAAGATGCATATTCATCTGTTGATAAGAGCTGTATTTTCATGCCCCTTTACCCAAGAAGACTTGTCAAGCGGAATCAAGCAGTCTAAATTGAAATATGTTTGCAAAATTGTTTCTAATAAGTTTTGCATGCACTTACTCATTAACTGCCATTTGGATTTTGTCTAGCTTTTCTTTTTGTTCTTATTTCCTTTTCTAATCTGGTATGCTTTTGCTTCAGTTTGTTTTGTTTAATTGTTTTAAGACTTTCTCTCTTTCTTAAGACTTGACGCTAAGTAAGCGTTACTGAACTTTTTCCTATTTACAACTGTAACGTTTGCGATTTATTTGTTTTTTTTTACGCTTTTTCGCTTGGTTTTCTGTTCTTCGCAGATAAAACACACTACAGTATGAGCATCAGCATAGACACGGCGGGCAAATAGATGGACGACACGATGATTAGTTAGTTAGTACAGTAGGCGCTGTTTACAATCTGATTCGATTGGGTTCGACGGGGGGTTCTGTTTACTTTGCTGTCCTTCCGTTGGCTAGTTTGTATTTTGTTTTGTTGATAAACGTTTTGGTTTTCTACGACAGTAACGACGACAGTGAATGGGTATGCGTGTGCGATGCGTATATTGGTTTATGAGCTTGCACGTGGTAAACTTTTGTCTGTTGCAGGCTGTACTGCGCGGGTTTTGCCCGCTGTTTTCGCACTGTTTTTGTCATGCGTTAAAATAGTAAATAGATCCAATAGCTCTAATAGATACTTTGGTAGACAGGTGTATACAGTTTACAGTCATTTAAAACATTGATCCCTGACATTGCGCAAAAAACGTGTATCCTCGCATTGCTGGTTTGATTGGCCTTTTTTCTCCATGCTAGACAAAAGAGCCTCCTGCCTCTCATCAGCATGCCTTCACTTTTCCTATCTTTTTTTTTATTATTATTTGTTCAAAAACGCTTTATAAAAGCATAATAGCGAAAAGTTTTGATAAAAACAAGAACAAAAATTCAAACCTCAAATAAAGAAAAGTTCAACAATAACATCATCCATGGCAGCGATAATAACAGACAGGTGGGATAGTGTTAAAATCTTGATAACGACAGAAGCGAGCGATAAAGTTGTCAATAGAACAGTAAAATGATGCTACAGTTCACATGCCAACAGTTCTACCCACGTTATTAGATTATGAAACATTATTACAACACTTTCAAATAGGAACTGTACAACGGAACCCAACAAACACGGAAAACGATTGATTGGGTGGTGGATTGTTTTTCCTCTCTTTTATCATGTCTTTTGTTTCAACGTATGATTTATCTTAGCGTTTAGTATAATATCTCTAGCTAGGTTACTTGTTTCTAATGTTATCGCCTTTTTTAAAAGGTTAGTTTGTCCCTAGCTCTTCTAGGTCCATACTTTACCTTGCCGTTTCTCCTCGTGGTTGTTTATTTATAAACATGTGCAGCTTTACCACTTGCACCACTCTGCACACTTTTATCCTCGGCACGGTTTTTCTGGGGATTGTTTCCTTCCATTTTACACTTTAATAATTGACAGTAGAGATTTCTGCTTAACATCATTTTCTGTTGTTATGATATCGCTATGCTTCGGTTTTGCTTTGGTTAGTGACTGTAGGTGTTTCGGGTGCCGTGTTGGGGTTAGTGCGAGCTTAGGTGGGACACTGTACTCTACCGGTGTACTAATATGCCGTAACTGGGTATGTGTGGGTGTGACAGAACCGTCAGGGTTGGGTTTAATTTGTTTTTGCGGCTGTGGAGCGTAAATTCCGTCCGCATTGGTTGTAGAGTTTACTTTTTGTATATTGCAAGTGCTTCCGGGTTTATGGTTTTTTGTTTCATAAGGAGTCTACGGTTAAATCCAACACTACGCTATGTTGATGCAGTACGTGCACGGTTTATACTGGAATTGATTCTCTACCTTTTTTGTGTTGATAAGTTACCATTTGGTTTAGATGGGTGTGCGCACCTTACTTTACTACTGCTCTACCATCCTACAGCTACAGCCAGGAGCCCAGGGCTTAATGGTGCAAATGGTGTGATAATGTTGGAGTTACGCCTTACAACAATTGACTATTTTGTGGTGTGCAGCTTTACTAAAAGCCATAATATGCGGAAACGAAACGTGCTAGTGTGACAGTTTTTTGAAGAAAACATTCAACTTCTCATATGCTTGAACTATGTACAGGAAGAACATTCATCAATTCATCAATCATCAATCGAAAGAAACTGATAACAACGTGAAAGGTGTCTTAAACATAACTTAAAAATCGAAACATACACTATTACTGTTTAAGAAATATCATCTGCGATTATTTAAATGAAAACTTCAGAAAAATAAACTAATGAAAAGTATGTAAAAATTCTACTTACCCTAGGTATTATGCTCTACAGAAACGCCGGTAGGAAAGCCATGGGAAGAATGGGAAATGCAACCGTATGCTGGTCATGAAAAACAATTGGACAAATGAAGTGTCAATGTAAGTTGGCACTGGAATGAACACCGGAAGTGTAAAGGATCGGGCACCAGACACAGGACAGACAAACGAACAAGACGGACAACACGGTGTAGTGTAACTGTTTGCTATTCTAACCTGATGGTGGAAGCGCTGTTGTTGATGTGATGGTGACATTGTTCAGTGTTACGTTTGGTGGCTGTAGTGTAGCTCTCGTTCGACTCAGTTTTCGGAATTTTCGGTACACGTTCGTTAATGTAATAAAAATGAAATAAAAAAAAATAAAATCATTAAAACAATGAAGAAAACAGTCGATAATATTGGACAAATAACATACATAAATATATAACATAAAGCATTAAACTTATATAGTATATAAAACGTGAACAAGAAAACCAACATTGCACAACTTTTAAACAAAAAAAAACGGAAACATAATGAAAACATAACATAATGTGAACATAAACAACAAAAAGAACAAAGCCCAAAAGCGAAAATGAACAAAACATAATAATTTCTCAAACCACGATCGAACAAATGGAACCAGATCCCGGAGACAACAGCAACGGTATAAGGATTTGAAAACGTGACAAAGGAAAACGATAGACACGAACGAGTACGAACGAAAAAATGTAAAAGAAACAAGTTTTGTTTTGTGTTTGTTTTTTTTCTCTTTTTTCATCAGTGTTTAAATGTATAATGCGTGTATTAATGTACTTTTTTTTTGTTTTACATGTAAGAGAGTGGGGGGTATATTAATTTATACGTTTCTAGCAAATCTAGTAGCAATTTTTTTTTGTTATGTATTTGTATTCTTGCTTTATGTTTACCTGCTTCTGCTGCTGCTGCATTTCTGTTGTAATCTGTATTGATGTTTCGTTTTTTATCTGATTTTATGTTATGCATTTACACCGTATTTTGTGTCACTGTTCATTGTTTTTTTGTTTTGTTTTGTTGTTGTTTCTGTTTGCATGCAGGGAAATGAAAAATAAACTATATGTTTAATCATATTGGTGATTGTTGGTTTGGGTGGTTTTGTTTGTCGTTTTTTTCAGTTAAATAGTTTGTCGGCTTTATGATTTGCAAAATGTTCGCATGCGAAAATAACAAACAAAAATCCGGTGTTGTGCTACAATGAAACTGAACAGTGACAACACTGTTGTACCAAAACACATTCACAACGAGCGTGTACTGTGTTAGTGTGTGTGTGTAGTGTAGTGTGTTTGTAATAACTGGATGTTGTGTTACTTCTATCACCAATCTTAGATATGACATTATGCTCTCCTGACATTGTTTCCTTTATAATTGATCGCTCTGCCGTTTCGCTTTTGCTATTCTGTTTCTACTACAGCAACATTTATCTGGTACGTGATACGCGTTAATGCAATGTGTTACTTTATCGTTTCGTTTATACTGTGTTTGAGTTGTGTTGAGTTGGGTGTTTTGTATGTTTTCTGGAACTCACACGGCTCGGCTTTTGCAAACAAACTCTACTGGATCGTTCGGGTAATACTACTACAGTGTTATTGTACCAGGCAAACAGAGCGAGCTTTTTTGCGAATGTTGTGTTCTCGTTTGCTTCCTGTGTCTCTACTCTACTTATTAAATTACACCACAAGTTTTAGCTCTCTGTCTCTTTCCTCTCTTGCTCTTTTTTCTACTTCCGTTTTTCAAGTACCTCCACCCATTTTAACTACTATTAGTCGCTATGGTTCTACTACGTCCTGTCTTCCTTATCGCTTTAGTGTGTGTTTTACATCCTCTCGTTTCTTTATGTGTTTAATTAGTGTTTTCTTTTTTTCCTCTTTCTTGTTCTGTATGGTGTAACTGGGTGACACGTTTAGTGTGTACGTGGTGTGTAGCATGTATATTTAAGTGTGTAACATTTATGTTAATCATGTATTTAGCAGGAGAACCATTCCTTCCTCTAGCCCCAACTACACTGGTGCAGTAGTTTATTCCAACGTTTTTTGTTATTTGTTTCCCGAAAGGGTTTCCCAAAACGAAATGATGGTGTGTGTTTGGTATTGGTTGGGCTTCTAATATTCCCATCAGAACGTCTACACATCGCATGAGGGAGAAGTGTATGCTATTCTCATGGGTTACGATTCACTACAATTTTGACCATTTACTGCCATCGTTTTCTATCTTACTTTTTGCTGCCACCGAAATCCATCTATAATGTAAATGTACGTCTTTTGTACGCATGTATGCATTGTTTATGTATTGTATTAAATGTATTTCCTCAATGTACTGTATGTATGTATACGTGTATGCTAACGGCGCGCTTTTGCAGCTGTAGCAGCGATAGTAGTGGTTATAGTAGTAGTAGTAGTAGTGATAGTAGTAGTAATGATAGTAGTAGTGGTGGTGTTGTTGGTGGTAAATGGTGGTAGAAGTAGTAGCAGCAGTAGTAGAAGTAGTGAGCACCGTTTTTTCCACCGTTTTCCGCGCGCCAGGAGATAAAGATAAAGAGTATTATTCTCGCAAACGATATGTTTTGTTCTAGATTTATTTGTTTCTCTCTTAGATTCAGATAATTTATTTACTTTATCTTACTTACTTCTTTTTTTGTTTGTTTGTTTGTTAGTTTTCGTGTTTGTTTGCTCGTTCTTTGCCTGCTTTTGCTTTGTTTTTGTTTCCGTTCTCTTTTTTAAACGTTAATCTCGCGCTTTCGATATTTTTTTGGCGGCTTACTTAAGGATTCTCTTTACTGTTCTTTTTGCTGTGTGTGTTTTTTGTTTTTCTTTGTCCCTTATTGGCACACTGAACTATGACCACATGTTGTTCTGTTTGCTCTTCTCTGTTTGTGTATATGTGCGTGTTGATGTTTGCTATAGTGTCCTTCTGTTAGTGTTCGTGTGCATGTAAGTGTTTGTGTCGCGTATTGTTGTCTATTCACTTCGATGTTTCAACGGCTGCTTGTCAAATCGGGGCTGTCAAAATGTTTACTATTGCTTTCACTCACAGCAAGCTGTCAAAAGTGTCAACATTTTGACAGCTTCTATCGAAGCGAGAGCACATCAGCGCAGCCTTCCCTCTTTCGACTTGCCGACTTTCAATAACTATTCTAACTTTACACACTCTTGCCATTCACTTTTCCAACGGACCATTTCAATCGCTTCAATTTCAATTACAATCTACCAACAGAAACTGAGATGGAACGGAAACGGTTGATTTCGTTGTGTTTGTGATCTGTTTGATTTTGTTTGCTTGAATGTTCCAGCGCGTGTAGTTGGCAGAGTAGGAACAAGAAGGATTTACATAATTGAATGATAGGTTAAAACGGGAGCAAAATAAACTCACCAAGCAAATCAACAAAGTATCAGCCACACGCCGTTGGCGCCATCTTGTTTTGGTGAACGCTTGCGCTCGCGTGCACACACACTCACATACTCTTACAACAAGTTTGCTAAAAATTTGCTACCCCTTGCTTTGCTGTTCTATATGCGTCACCTTTTTTTCCCTATTAAAATTAGCTAACTTTCTTCACAAGCCGCAAACCAAACAGTTTCATACATACTCGGTTACTGTCCATCTGATTCTCTCTTTTGGCACGTCATTCTGTCCTTCTTTCCGTCGTTTGTCGTGCTTGCTGGGCAGGGGGTTCTACGGGTCGAAATGAACCAAGCTACCGAAACACTATACCAGGTTCCAGTGCCAATCCATTTCATTTTGGTGTGTACTAAGTGTGTGTCTGTTTAATTGCCTGATCTTTAGCGAGTTTCGAGTGAAGGATTCAATGTCAGAGAGTTCTGTAAACGTATTTTGACTCGTGTTTTCCGCTCTTTTGTTTTCTTCGACTGCGAGAAGGTGGTGGTGAGTGCTGAAATTCGTGTTCCGAAGTTCCGTAGGCACATACATTTTTGTTGCTTCCTTTGTGTAGTTTGTGTGTGTGTATTTTGATGCAGCATTTGCTGTTTGCTTTTTTTTATAGAGAAAAATAATTGACACTTGCCGGGTTTTTTTTTCTGGCCCTTTTTTCTTCACACACGGCATCCAAAACCGCGTGTGTGTTCTCGGTCAAACCGGAACCTTCCCAAACATGGCATTGGCGTTGGAAGGGATTTTGTGGCGGGTGCCACAAAGCACTGGCATTGCGCATAGAGAGAGTTGGAGAGTTGAAGTTTGGGGAAAAAAGTGTTGGCGTCAGAATGTTGTCTCTCTATTTTTAATGCAGGTTTTCATCTCGTTTTGGCGTTTTACTCCTTTTATTCTTTTGTTGTATGTTTGTTTCTCTATTGGTCATTTTGTCTAGTATTTGCCATGTGTGTTATCTGTTTGTAATGAGAGTCAAGCGTTGATTTTTTACTGATTTGCTCAACTTGTTTCTTTGTTTCTGCTTCTTACTTTCTTTCTCCCATTTTTTTCTATTTTCCTTTAATAAGTTTCTTTTCTTTTTACCGTTTTAGTACTAACATTTAGCCTATTTTTGCTTAGAATTCATCTTAATTTTTCCTTTAATACAATAATGCTATTTAGTATATCAATCATTCTTATTTGTGTGTGAGTTTTGCTTTCCTTTCCATCAATACTCACAAGCAAACACACATACACAACGAGACACTAATTGTGTCTGGTTTGCATTTACTTTTTTTTGTATCTTCACAATAATGTTGCTCCATCAGCTGCTTCGGCGTTATCGAAGACTTCACTGGAGGCATTTAATTTGACTTGGATGCTTTTTTCATTTTTCTGTGGGTTTAGGTGTAGAAATTTGCCACAAACTTCGACAAGCCACCGACCGATGCTACTCAAATTGGAAATTAAGTGTAGCGGAATAGGCGATGTCTTCTTCCTTTCCTTTGCTCTCTAGGGCTTCGGTTTACCGTACTAAACTATCAATACACTACCATCACTAATCTAAAGCAGAGCTAATAATCTTTAACCGGGCAAATCTGTCAAAGCGCATGTCAAACTCACACAAAAATGCACCGGTAAACGGGAAAGGGTATTTTAGCTTGATTGCACTAAAATCGGACCAGGGCAGACATATGCCACCCCTTTACAACACTGAGAGGGAAGAACGAAGAAGTTCGTTGGGAGGGGAGTAATCTGAGAAATTGGAAAAGCAAATTTAGAGCCACCATTTGCTGATTTTAACAATACAAAAAAACATCTGATCTCCTGCGCCGATATCGAGATATGTTCAATTCGTTCGCAACCTTCCCAACACCTTTTTAATGCTGCGCACCTCGAGCACGCCTGCCTTTCTAACGCAACCATTAAATATTGTCGTAATTTACCACACGGAAACACACACACACGTGTGTATTATGTTTCTCGCTTGTGTCCGGTTTTATATCGTTTGCTTTGTTTTTTTGTTCTTTTAACCACACGCACCACTAAATAAAACACACTTTCACTATCGCATTCCTAACTCACATTTAGCTTTTTTTTTGCACACATCCGCGCTCGGTTCGGTTTTTGTTGTTGACTTCTTTAGTTAAGTAAGTTTTCTCGTTAAGGGTTAACGTTGTTGTTGTGTATATTAAAGGTGGGAATAGATTTTCCAGGAGCGGTTCGCTCCCACAGTGATTTACGACGATGAAGGTGCTAGCCGCCATTGCTGTAGCGAAAAAAAGTACACCCGGAAAATATTTTACTTCTCCAAAGAGGAACTCGCACACACACACACACAAACACCACCAGTGGCCACAGGATGCGCGCACAAATTAGTCTACTTATGAAGCTAGTAATTAATAAATACATGAATACAACACGTGATTGAATCCTGTGGTTGATGTTTGTCTTCGCAACCGTCATACACCGAGAACGAATTATTGCACATCGTTTGCAAACGATAGTTGCGATAAACGAAAAACCGGCAACGAGCGTTCGGTTGTTTTGATTGAGCAAAAATACTATTTCCCCGTACCCGGGTCGTTCGATTGCTTTGCGGGTTGATTAAGTTACGTTTGTCCGATGCGCGGAAACGGAAAACGGACAGAAAAAGGAGAAGTTTGGACAACGATGGGAGACAGGAGAAGGGTGGGTAAAAATAGGGGAAAAAAGTAGGAAAAATTAATCTCTTTCTTTAAGTTTAACAACAACTACACACACGCAACAGACTGTGGGGGAGACTGTATCGTTTTTAAATTAATTTCTAAAAACAAAACATACGTTGAGCTAACTGTACGAAACTTAAACTAATTAACGATTCCTAACCCTCCTCGTCTAGTTTACAGATGGAGGAGAGCGCTTGGTTTCCTCTCTTGATTGCACATTATTACAAACAGGCTCGTGTAAGCCTGTCGCTTGTCGCTTGCCCTCCTTTAGCACCCATTCGTTAGTGTTCTTTACACCTTGTAGTACCTTTAAAACAACAAGAAACACCCAACCACGCACACACAGCCTGACAGTGGGTAAAACAACGCTTACTTAAAAACTAAACCGCATAACCACTAACGCTAACGTAATCGCTATCTTTCAATCGATCCGTATCTAGGTGTTTGCTGCCGATTTACTAGAGTTAGAGAGCAGCATCATTACCGTCTCTAGCTGTTTGTATCTTGATTGTAGTGTTATAGCCTTCGTGGTAGAAAGAACCAGTTGTAACAGGTGGAATAAAAAAGGAAAGAAATCATATGTACGGCATTTGTGATTGCATATCATTTCCTTCCGTGTCGTCTTTCGCGATTTGTTGCGAAAGGTGCAGACCATCTTGGTGGGTTACTGTAGCGAGCGCAGCACTGGACTTTGTCATAAAATCTTTCGGCTCTCTCTCATTTGTCGCTAAAATTGGGTAAATAAATTAGCCTCCTAAAAGGGGTATTCTGAAGCTTGTTCCGTGCATAACCATGATGCCGTCTTTCCGTAAAACACATTTCGTTTCTCTCCTGATTTAACCCTCCTCTGCTGAACGTTTTTGTCGCTCATTTTGTCTACGGATTTTTTGTTTTGCGTTTTTCGTTTAAGATACGGTTTCTGTTTGTTTTCCTTTAGCTGTAAAATGATATTATTTCAACATTGGACCACCATATACATTATTATTATTATTGATTATTTGTTTCACACACACTCACGCGCGAGCACCCTGCGCATTTCCTGCACCGTAGTACAGGGGCTCAGGAGAACCGGAACTGTCCGCTCCGAAGGGTTTTCCCCCCATTCGCGAACTGGTGGTGCACCACGAATTCGTTTGCGCTTACATGCTACTAATGTCTTTACTTCTTTTACATGTGTAAATATAAGTAGGTGTATAATTTTTCTCTGGGGCCTTCTCTGTAATAGGCCCGCCCGTACCCACTCAGGGTGTCGTCTTAAAGATTCGTCCAAATATACGGTTCGGGTTGTCCGGTTCTTCGGCAATCGTTCTAGTGTGGTTCCTATCCCGCTGTTTTCTTTTTGTAATCTTCTATGCCATTGGCGCACCTTCGCGGTTGAGTAATTTCGCTAGGATATGTAGATTCTGAAGAAATGGAGGGGATAAAAACCAATCTAAAAATAAAAGAACAAAGCTGTGTCGTTAAGTTTCGGGATGGAGGAGATCGCAAGGATCGTTAGATTGGATTTGGGGTCGGGTGGTGGATGCAAGTTCAGGTTCGATTTCAGATGTTCGTGGTCGATTCATTTCGCCAAAGTTTCTTCCGGATCTTTCCCCGCATTTTCCGACACTCTCTCTACAGTCGACAATCGCGAAGAAGCTGATATTATCCTTCCACATTTACTACGGTAACAAATCCAAATGAAAATTCACCTATTCTTTATTGAAACAATAAAAAATATGAAACGAAAAGAAAGTGTTCAACTTAAATAAACAAAGAAAAAAACATTCTAAACAGAAAAAAAACAAGGAAATTAAACATCGTTCACTCCTTTTGGATAGTAAAGTACCTTCGATTGCACATTTGTCTCATTTGCAGGTTTTTGTTTTTGCTTATCCCCTACCAGCTGTGATGAGGAATTTTGTGTTGTGTATTGTTTGAACTTTTGCACACCCCCATTCACAGCGTTTTGTTTTTCCTTTGCTTTACTCGAACAAAACCAAAGAGTGAGTAAATTAAAAAAAACGAAAACTCATACACGATTTGCTGCACTAGCGACTAAAACTAAAGCTAAACAGTAATCGTAATAGTTAATAATAATAATAATAATAATAATAATAATAATAAAAAAGCTCTAACAAATTGTCTTATACATCAAACGCCCTAACGCTTAGTAACATAAGAGTTAAACGACACTATCAAAACGAAAAGAGAAGAAGAAAAAAACAACAATGATGATAAATGAGGATGATTTAGTGAACAAAAGAATCGTTACGCATTTGGATTCGGCGATGTTTCTGGATCATTTTTGCGATTTGCTTCTTTTGTTTGATTTTTGGTTCCGCAGTAAATGTCCACGAAACGTGGCGGCTTCGGTGCGTTTTGGTGCGGTGTGATTGGTGGTGATTGGTGGTGGTGTTGG